>NC_142877.1:106297727-106600757 GCF_051225735.1 Oryctolagus cuniculus
CAGGGAACCCCTCCTTCCCCCTCTACGGAGCCCTCTCTTCACTTGGTTAATGCCACCCCTAGGACCACTGGCTGAGGTTCTCACCCTGGCTTTTATAGTACCTTGACTGTTTAAATACTTATAGGAAGTAATAATGAAACAAACCAAAGCTTTCAGCAACCAGGCAGTCAACCAAATGCTGCTACAGGGATACAGGAAGGCAGCCTGCCGAGTTCCCCCCAACACAATAAAACCGTTTCCTGACTCTGGTGTTTGGCGTGTTTTGTTCACTTTCTCCCTATCCTTGCCTTCTTCTCCCTCCCCTTTTCCCTCTATTTCTTCCCTTATTCCTCCCTCTCACATATAGGGCATCTGCCCCATATTCCTCTCTCCTATTCCAAGCTCTCCCAAGCCCTCCTTGACATCCAGGCTCCTTTTCCCCCTCCTCTTTGCCCCACTGATATTATAATTTTTCTTCTCCTTTTACTCTTGACAAATTTTATTTTGTGGTTCTAGATTTTGTATAGTTCTTCACTTACCCATTACTCTGATTTGTACAAGAAAGGACAAGGAGTTAATCAAGAAGGGCAGAATTCTTTGTAAATTTAATGAATAGGTCAAGTAAGCTGAGATGAAAGAAAAAATTCTCATTATAGAGGGAGAATGGTGTTGTGCAAGAGAAAGTCTATGAATAAACAGAAATAAGTGGCCCAGTGCTGCGGCTCACTAGGCTAATCCTTCGCCTTCGGTGCCAGCACTCTGGGTTCTAGTCCCGGTTGGGGCACCGGTTCTGTCCCAGTTGCTCCTCTTCCAGTCCAGCTCTCTGCTGTGGCCCAGGAAGGCAGTGGAGGATGGCCCAAGTGCTTGGGCCCTGCACCTGCATGGGAGACCAGGAGGAAGCGCCTGGCTCCTGGCTTCAGATCAGAACAGTGCATTGGCCGTTGTGACCATTTAGGGGGTGAACCAACGGAAGGAAGACCTTTCTCTCTCTCGCTCTCGCTCTCGCTCTCTCACTGTCTAACTCTGCCTGTCAAAAAAAAAATAATAAAAAAGAAATAAGTATCTTCATTGTAACATTATGGCAATGAAACAAGTAAGTATCTATTTTTTAGTACATTTCAACACTTTGTTTTTGCTACTATATTCAACCACTCTTATTCTCCATCCATATCCATCTTCATGTTATTTTTCCTATGAGATTTTTCGATTCAGATTTTCCAACTACTGAATAACAACCGGAAACTATAAGAGGAAATTATCTAACATATTATCTTAACTCTTTGAAGAAGGCCAATGCATTAAAAAGCATTAGAACACAGCCTGGAAGCCTGTTGAAGGCACAATTAAACAAGGCTTAAACAGACAAGCTTTAGGCAAGGAAAAAAATAGCAGTAATGGTTAGGGTCACAGACTAGGTTGTCTCAACTCCTCCACTTAGCAAAGGCATGAAACTAGTCAGAGAACGAACATTTCAGACGCTAGGTATTTTGCCATAAAATGGAAATAATAATATGGCTGTCCCAATAGAGTTTCAATGGGAATTAAATGGATCATTAAGACGAAGAATTCAAACAATGCCTGACATATGGTCAAGTTCAATAAATTTTAGTTATTTGTAGCTGTCAATTGGTCTTATCCCAGAAAACAGTGATGTATGGATATATGAAAATGAAACAGACTAAACAGAATTGAGACAAATATATAGCCAACTAGGCAAGGCTCCTATCTAATATCACTCACTGCTTTGGTTTGAGTAGGATATGGCTGCCAAACTCTTGAGGAGGATTAAATCCCAAAGACATATGTTGATGGTACTAAGAGAGCAGAAACTTAATCCAAATATTGTGTTTAGGAGGTGAGCCTACTCAGTGTTCCTTAAGAGAGCAGAAACTTAATCCAAATATTGTGTTTAGGAGGTGAGCCTACTCAGTGTTCCTTAGGCATGCCTTGGAGGGTTGACTATAAAAGCCTGAGTTGCACTTAGCCATTCACTCTCTGCTTGCAGACTTGCCATGTGATCCTCTCTGTCCATACTCTGTCATTACCATACTCCAGCTTTACCAGATGGTAGAATCAATAAGGTCTACCCAATGTTGGATAGTGAACCTCTAAAACCATGAGTGAAAATAAACTATCATGCTTCATAAGTAGTCTATCTTATGTATTTTGTTATACTAATGAACAGAGACTGATATATTCACCATGAGTAAACATCTTGCATTTAACCTCTGTTCTTGCTTGCATGCAAAGAACTACAATGTGCTACTTTCCACTTGTGCAAAACTATACAAAATGTAAGGCCCATCAAACATCTTGAGTTTTCCCCCACAGTACACAGAAAGGTTACCATATAGACACAAACAGGTTCACATTGAGAAATTCAGGCAGTCTACCTAACAGAAAGCTGCAATATGGGACCAAAGTCATGATACCATAAAAAATACCACTCCTTTTGTTCCTGCGGAAGTTCCATAGAATACAAAAAAAGAAGGGGGAGGAGCACAGACCCACAGTCTAGAAGATACCAATGAGGAAAGGCTACCATGCTTTATGAATCTGTGTAATTAATCCAGCATATTAAGGAAAATTCTTTACAGAATCAAAATCTGTGTGGCTTTGATGCACAACGATTAGAAAACCCTACTGCACTCACTCACCAGCACCTCCTGTGCTTTGTGCTTTAGTTTGATTCTTCAGAGTCTGACAGGAACAAAGGAGAAACAGCATTTCAAAGAGGATCAGCAGCGTAAACATTTTGACAAATGTCCTTCTCTCCCTCCCCTTCTGGGAGACACTTCCTGAATTTTCCAAGAACTAAGCCCTGGGCTTATCTTTGCACCCTTTACCCTCAAAAGTTGCACATGTGGAGACCTCCCAAATACAAATTTATGTCCTATGTGGAAAGTGGTTTTCACTGAGCAGTGAGATGGCAAAAACCCACTCTAAGATCCCCACGAGAAAATAACTGAGAGGAGTACAGATGTATTCAAGGTTCTAGGGAAAGCTACCATTTCTCCACCAGGAAGAGTAATCTGGAAGAATCTGGAGCTTTCTCACAAGCTTCCGAGTGAGAGGGAAAGATGCTTTTGGATATACCAGAGAAAAACTAGGACTATTAAGGGAAACACAGGAGGAGTCACCCAGCAAGAGCCAGTCGGGCTTCCATTGCCTCTGTCAGCTGTAATGTGATTCTGCAAACTGACATGAAATATGTCTGAGCCAACTAAGATGATTTGAAGCCATTTTTTTCTTATTGCACCTGAGAGGAGGAAAATGGGTCTTTTCCAGAAAATTCTTATCGTCTGTAATACAGTGGTCTCCAACCTTTCTAAGGCTTTGGTAGAGAAAGGGTTGGGCAGAAGCTGCTACCATTCCTAAGAAAATTCTGGAATGTGGTGAGAATCATAAGAAACTTTCCCAAAATTCTTTTAGAGACATGAGAAGTGCTTATCCCCCAGTTCTGAAAAAAGAGACTCATGTTTTCTAAAGGGAAAATGGGCTAATCCAGGTAAGCAAGATCCCAGCTCTTCCTCACACAGTCCTGTCTCATCTTCCCATGTTCTCCAAGTCATGGCCCTGTTTGTACTACACAGAATGGAGACAGAAGCTGGGAGACCTCCCCAACCGTATTCAGAGTTCATCTGTCTGGCATCAATAAGTTTATCTCACAAGAAAACTCCAAGTTTATGAAGCTTCCTCGTTAGAAATATTTTTACACTCTCCTTACCCTTGTAAGATCTGAGACTTGTTTTTCCTGTAGTGGTCGGGATCACCCAGCAGAGCAGTTGGCACAGAGTCAATATTTAATAAATATTTGTTGAGCTTTATCATGGACTCATTATCAGCCCACTACCTTGTCCTTTAGGTAATTCTCAGTTTCTTTATTTGATGAATTTGTTTCGTGTCCAGAACGTGGTAGGCTGTGAATAAGTGCTTGTTGGATCTGGGTTGTCAGCATCATCTGCTTACCTCTCCAGTCTTATCACGTGCATCTCTGAAGAACAAGACTCAAGTCTGTGTGTATATATGTGTATATACACAGGGACACTCTGATATGCATTTATATTTCTACTCGAGTATCCATCTGGCTCTGAAGGCAGCAACACCAAAGAACCTGAGAAGTGAGACGACTTCAATGTTGCCATCAACCCTCCAATCAAAAAAATTATTCTTGCAACATTGTGCTGGCTAATCATCCAGCTATTTTTTATTCTTTAATCCATCTACTGACTCCTGGGTTAACGTCATATCTTGCCTACTGTGAATAGTGCCAAAAATACATGCTAATGCAGACACCTCTTCAACAGTGATTTCATTTCCTATGACTCTGTGTTAGTAGCAGAACTGCTGAATCTTACAGTAGTTCTACTTCCAGTTTTGTTTTGTTTTGTTTTTTTTGGAACTGCCATACTGTTTTTCTATCATGGCTGTACTAATTTGTATCCCTGTCAACCAGTGTGTAAGAAATCCCTTTTTCCACATCCTTTTTTGTCTTTTGGATAACAGCCATTCTACCTGAGATGCTATCTCACTGTGATTTTGACTTCCATCCCCTTGAGTATTAGTGATGTTAAGCATTTCCTATATGTATTGGCTGTTGGGATACATTCTTCTGAGAGCCATCTATTCATTTGGTCATGTGTAATTGGACTATTTACCTTTGGCTGTTGAGATAATATGCTAACATACACAATAAAATAGTATTAGGCCATAAAAATTACTGAAATCCTATCATCTGTGGCAACATTGATGGAACTGGAGGATATTGTGTTAAATGAAACAAGTCAGGCATTGAAAGAAAATATCACATATCCTCACTTAAATGCAAAAGATAAAAAGTTGATCTTACAGAAGTAGAGAGAGTAACAATGATTACCATAGGCTAGAAAATGGGTGTGGGATTAGGGGACTGAGAAAGTACAGTTGACAGGTATGGGGGTGCAATTGGATTGGAGGAATAACCTCTACTGTTCTATAACACAGTTGGATAATTATGGTAGATGAAAGTTGTGTATTTCAAAATAGCTATTAAAGGGACTTTTGAATGTCTCTAATACAAATAAATGTTTTAAGTGATAGATATGCTAGTTGCCCTGTTTTGATCACTAAACATTCTATACATGTGTTGAAATACCAAGCTGTACACCATAAATATGCACAATTATTGTCAATTAAAAATAAAAAATACATTAGATTTTTAAAAATCCTATTCTTGCCACATTCACCAAGACACTCCAGTTGTTAGAGGGCAGGCATTTGGTGGAGCAGTGAAGATACTGTTTGGGGAGCCCACATCCATATCCAAGTACCTGGGTTCACTCCCCAGCTACTGCATTTCTTATCTAGCTTCCTATAAACACAGACCCTGGGAGGCAACAAATGATGGCTCAAGTACTTAGATCCCTGCCATGCATATGGAAGATCTAGATTGAGTTCCAGATGCCTGGCTTTGGCCTGGCCTAGCCCTGGCTATTTCAGGTATCTGGGCATGAACCCATCTCTGTCTGTTGCTTTCTGAATGCCTTTCAAATAAAATTAAAATAAGCAAACTAAAAATACAAAAAGTATACAAATGTTCATTCTTAGAACATTTCTTTTTTAATTTAATTTATATTAACACTCTGGCCTCAGAATCAGCCCTTAAGGCATTCGGACCTGGCTGAAGAGACCATGAGAGTATTTTAGGATGGAAAGCCAAGACACTCTGGGGAAAAAAAAGAAGACCTAAATGAAAGATCTCTGTGAGTGAGATCCCAGTGGAAAGAATGGGGCCATCAAAGAAGGAGGTACCTTTCTCTGAAGGGAGGAGAGAACTTCCACTTTGACTATGACCCTGTCAGAATAAGATCGAAGTCGGCGAACCCAAAAGGCTTCCATAGCCTTGGCAACTCATGACTAGAGCCTAGGGAGATTATTGACGCCATAAACAAGAGTGTCAAATTGTTAAGTCAACAACAGGAGTCACTGTGTACTTACTTCTCATGTGGGATCTGTCCTTAATGTGTTGTCCAATGTGAAGTAATGCTATAACTAGTACTGAAACAGTATTTTACACTTTGTGTTTCAGTGTGGGTGCAAACTGATGAAATCTTTACTTAATATATACTGAATCAATCTTCCATATATAAAGATAATTGAAAATGAATCTTGATGTGAATGGAATGGGAGAGGGAGCGGGAGATGGGAGGGGTGCGAGTGGGAGGGAAATTATGGGGGGGGGGAGCCAATGTAATCCATAAACTGTACTTTGGAAATTTATATTTACTAAATAAAAAAATAAAATAAATAAAATAAAAATAAAAATTAATTTATATAAGGAGAATGTCCTGTCACATCGCAGGGCATGCTCTGGGGTTTGCCAGTTTTGTTCTCCCAATAGCCTGGCTGCACCAGCACAATGGTGAGCTTGGCAAGGATGATGGCCACTTCAATGGTGGTGGCTGCCTCCTTGGGGCACTTCACACCCAGGTTGACAAGTGCCTTGAACCTGGCCCACTGGCCTTCGCGAGTCTGCCTCTTGCACTGGCATGATCTTCAAAACCTCATCCTTGAAGGACCACCCAGAAGAAAGTCGATGATCTCAGACTCCTTGATGGGCAGGGAGAAGAGACAGATCTCCAAGGATTTGACCTTCATGTCCTTAACCAGATGGCCCAGTTTGGTGACAGAGAGCCACTCCTTGTCCTTGGTGTTGCCTTCAGGAGCTCCAGGGCTTCTCCCCAGCCCCAGACAAGACTCCACAGCTGAAACCTCCACAGAATCCACCTCGGCCTCCCATTCCAGGGTCCCCGGGACCCTACAGCCTTCCTGCTGCACCGGCGTCGTCTGCCATTTAGCATTCTCTTGGAAAAGAAGCTTTCTTAACTTTTAAAAAAATTCATATAGAAGCTCTTTCAAAAAAGATTGATTTATTTATTTTGAAAAAGTTACACAGAGAGAGGGACAGACAAAAAGACAGAGAGATCTTCCACCCACTGGTTTATAACAGGTTCTTTGAATTTCAATTTACACAGAAAAATTAGTGTCCAGTTCTATGAATTCCATAAAACAGATTTGTAGCCATTATCACAATTCAGGTATGTACATTTCTATCACTTCAGTGAAGTTTCCCGAAGCATTTTTCAAAAACTGAAACAACTCAAATGTTCTTCAGCTGATAAAGGGACAGACTGTGGTAAACTCACACAGTGGAATATTACTCAACCACAAAAACGAATGAGCCACTAATAGCCAACAATAAGGATGATCTCAAATCCATTAAGCTAAGTGGAAGAGAACACATTGCAGGAGTCACGTATCATATGATTCCACTTATATGACATCTTGGAAAAAGCAAAACAAACAAGGGCACAAAAGAGATTAGCAGGCCGATTGCCAGGCTGAGGCTGGGGAGGAGCTGACCATGAAGGTACCTAAGGCATCCATCTCTCTTCTTCACAGCTTTTATCATAATCTTGACTATTTATTTGCTTTGTTTTTTTTTTCAACTGAGTGAAACTAAGTCTAAAAGTAACACTAGTTGCATAAAAATTCATTTTAATATATGCCAACAAAGCTCTAAAATATGAAATTTATATTACTTTATTGGTTTTTTAGGGTGAATCAGTAGATTCCATCAAAGGAAGCTGACTAAATAAATTAAAGCATACCATAAAACATATTAGTGAAGTTTTAAGAAAAATGAATGTGGAAGCTATCAATGCACTGATTTAGAAACAGCTCCAAGATAGAGTGCGAAGTGAAGACAGCTAGGTGCGGAGCGTGGCTGCCCACCTGCACACTGATATTTGCTCATAATATAAGTGTTCATTTGCTCAGAGAAAGTGTTGAAGGATTCTCAAGAAAGCATTAAAATTATTTTCCTATGGAGAAAAGGGGAACAAGGCAGATTGAAACTGGGATAGGAACAAGATAATCCACTGTAAACATCTTTATATTTTTGGGTTTTGAACCAAGGTAATGTATTAATCACACCTCCAAAGTTTTTAACTTTTTTTTAATCAAGCAAAATGTATCTCAATGCGATTCTTTGAAAATCCCACTAAAATTACATTCTCAAAAGCTATCAAAAACCAACAGAACATTTCAACAGCCCTAACATCTACACTTAGGCAACAAAATTTGTTAATACATAAATACAAATAAATCAATAATTACATTCTAAAATAAAGCATTATCTAAATGAAAGGGTAGCAGTTACCTGCTGCACCAATTGTCTTTTAAAACTTCACTTTCTCTTAGTAGTAAATTGGAACTGTAAATTAATTAGCCTTTTCAGGTCAGTGAAGGTCCTCAAAATGGAGTTTATGGGTAGTACATGATTATCAGAAAAGGCTATGTTGCCAGTATTGTGTAGAATGCAGCTAACATGACCGTACATCATTTTGGGTTGATGCAAAATAATACTCTTTTGTTTGCCCCTTTCAATTTATATTAGGAAATCACCCTTCCATTTTCACCCCCTCACACATACACAAGCACACACATACTCTGTGTAATTTAAATGCAGCTGACAATTAAGCGACCCACCTCCACAGCCTCAGGAGCAGCAAGAGTTGACTGATTTGCTCTGTTCTCCCAAACATCCTGTCTAGAGGGGTGAACATGAGACGCAAGTTTGGACAATCAACATCATTAGATAAGACGCGGGGATTGTTATAGACAGAGTGGAAAAAAAGGTTTCTTTACTTCTTAGAGTTCAAGCTCTAAGAATCATATATGCCTACAGCCACCATGGCAGACTGTTGCCATTCTTTCTGAAAATGAAGCAACATGAGAATGGTGCCAACAATGAAAGAGAAATAAAACATGATTCTACCAGGGAATCCTGGATCCAGCAGTCTGTTCTTTGGATTTAGCAGCTTCCTAAGACAACACCTCCCTCTTTTGTTGCCAGTTTGGAACATAATTCAGGTGTTTTTCAATAAAGTCTTTATAAGTTTAACCTGTACATATTCAAGAATTTCCTTGGAAACTCTGCCTTTTGGAGATTAATTCTTAATTTACCTGGGAAATGTAGAAAACTTAGACTGTTAAATCTATGAGATTCTGAGAAATTCTTCATATGGTTCATGAATCTGGAGCAGGGCAAAGCAGTTCTCTCATGATGAGGGCTAGGCTGTAAGCAGAAAAGAAAAACACACAAAACAAAATCAGCTTATGGCTCCAAGAGAAATTCATGCCACCTACCACACTTCTCTAAATAGTGATATTTTAAAAGCAGTTTTGCTTCATTATTCTTTAAATGCAACGATCCTGAAAACAATTGCAGCTGGTTCTCTTTATATACACATGCACATCCTTCTCATGTTTTCTATTAAAGGGTAGTCAGTTTATTTTTAATTCATTTAAAAATTTTTATTTGGTTACACTATGGACCAGCTATTGTTTTAGACACTAGAGAAACAACAGATGAAGTTACCTGCTCTTAAGAAATTGACACTTTAGTGAAGGATGACAAAATATAAACAAATATATATATATATGTGTGTGTGTGTATGTATATGTATATATATATATATATGGTAGTGATTTTCTATTGCTGAGGTGAAAAGACAAGGTTAAAGAGTAAAGAGAATGGAAAATTATTGAAAGTAGTATGCTAATTCATATACAGAAATAAGCCACAGCTTCTCAGATAAGGTGACTTCAGAACAAAGACACACAAGCAGAGAGCGTAGGATTGCTCTAAGTTGGGTGTTTGGGTGAGGATTACTCCTAGCGTAGGAACACACAGTGTGCCAGAGGGTAGAAAGGCAGAACATAGAGGAAGTGAGGCTCTCAAGTCAGGCTTTGTCACCTGGAAACAACCAGACAGAAATGAAAAGGGGAAAGATCTACAAAGATATTAGATAAATAACATGAAGTAAAGTCATAAATAATGATAGCATTATTTTATTTTAAGTAAACATAACTCATTAAACTTATATACGGCACTAAATGCCTGTTAGTGAATACTTTTTATTATTTGGATGTGATTGGATATTACTGCAAGGATAGTGCTGTTTGGATATCATGCATAGTAGGTGTTCTGGGTGATATTAACTAGTTGGGTCTGTAAGAAATCAAACCATCCCTGAATGAGGGATAGTATCCTACCTAAAAGGTGAAGTATACATCTGATCATTTCACACAGCCAAATCACACACCCAGCCCCACCTACCACCTGAGGAAAAGGTTTGTGTCTTCTGAAACTCTGAGTTGGAGGAACCCAGGAAAGCACCAGAATAGAAACGTTCCCTTTGCCATGATGACAGACCAAGGAGGCAAGGATAGAAGTTTAAGAAGACACACACCGGGGGAGAAGGAGGAAGGCGGCACTGTGGCATATTAGGTTAAGCCTCTGTCTATAGCACCAGCATCACATAAGGGGCTGGTTTGAGTCCCAGCTGCTCTACTTCTGATCCAGCTCTCTACTTATGGCCTGAGAAATCAGTAGAAGATGGCCCAAGTGCTTGGGCCCCTGCACCCACATGGGACAGCCAGAAGAAGCTCTTGGCTTTGGATCAGCCAATCTCAAGCTGCTACGGCCATTTGGAGAGTGAACCAGTGGACAGAAGACCTCTCTCTCTCTGTGTGTCTCTCCCTCTCTCTCTCTCTCTCTCTGTAACTCTGCCTTTCAAATAAATAAATCTTGGGGGGTGTGTAGGAGAGTGGGAGGGAGAGGAGGAGACACATATTGGGAGGCAGCATTGTAGTGCACTGGATTAATCTGCCACTGGCAATGCTGGCATCTCAGCTACCATGTTTACAATTCAGCTTCCTGCTAATGTGCCTGGGAAGGCAGTGGGAAATGGCTCAAGTACTTGGACCCCTGACACCCATATGGGAAACATGGATGGAGTCACTGGCTCCTGGCTCAGCCTGGCCTAGGCCCAGCTGCTGTGGCCATTTGGGGAGTGAACCAGTAGACAAAAGTTCTCTCCCTTTCCTTCCCCTTCCCACAACTCCGCTCCCCTCTCCTCTCTCCCTCTCCCTCTCCCTCTCTCTCTCTCTCTCCTCTTCACCCCTTCACCCCTTCACTCTGTCACTATGCAATACAGCAGTGACACTAAGAGAGACCTAGAGAGAAAGTTATTCATATTGGTCAGAACTCCTACCCTCCTGGAGGTATTACCTTGGAGGCAATAGTTCAGGGCAAGAGCTGCAGAACTGTGAGGCCCATGCCCAAGTCTCATCTCACTCCTCTCTGCACAAGCTGGGACAATGTCCTAACAGTCTCAATTTCTTGATTCTATCTTTGCAAGGTGCAACTAATGCCACCACACAACAATCAATATCCCCATTTTAAAGATGAAAATCTAGGTAATTTACCAAGCTATGTAAGTAGTAAGTATTGGAAACATGTCTGAGCTCCACTCATTCCTATTCCAAGGCCCACATTCTTAACCCCATGCTATACAGTATCCCTTAGTGTTGCCAGAACCATAAATCCAGATGTCATAACCAGACTGGAGGGCTTTCTCTGGATTTTTCTCCCTCCCTTAGCTTCCAAATCTACTGATGCCTGAGTCCTACTGATTACACCCTTTTGAGGAGTTCCAGACCATTCCCTCCTCTGCAGTCCTCTATCACTCATTAGCTTCTCCACTTGCTCCTAGACTTGCTAGAAGTAATGTCCATGGAAGTCTCTTTTTCATATTCTCTTTTAAAAACCCAAGTCTAAATATGGTACCTATCTCCTAAATGGAAAATGGGAATTGAGTGAACCAGGCCAGTTGTGCCAGTGATGGAGTATGGGGGATTAACTGCGAAAGGGTCAGAAACCTTTATTTTATAAGCATAGTTCCTTTCTTAACCGTGCTCAATAGTTTTTCATCTTTTAAGCAGTGCTTATCAAACTATACCACACACAAGCATTACCTGGAGAACGAGTTAAATGCAAATTTTGATCCAAAATGTCCCGGGTGGAGCCCAGGGATGCATGCGGCTGGGCTGCCAATCATTGCAGGTGACTGATAACAAGTGATAACAAGCTTCTTGTGACTCCAAGTGTGGCCCGAGTTCCAGCAACACCACCATGGCCTGGGAGGCTGCTGGGTACAGAGATTTCTCTGACCATGACCAACTGAGTGAGGATCTGAATTTTAACAAGACTCCCAGTATGATTCTACATATGTATTACAGATGTGGACCACACTGTAATATAACAGTTTGATTATGACCCATCACCTACTTATCTCTCCCTTCTCCTCATCTCACAGATCTCTCTTCTGTGATCTAAGGATGACAAATTAGGGAAACTGAGGCACCAAAATGCTAATACAATGACTCCCATATTGGCCACCTTGGTCAACTCAGTACCTAGCATGGTTCCTACTATATGTATGTTGGGTCAGATTGAATGGAATTCATTTATGTTTTAAAACATATTTTCTTACTTAGTATATACTAAATTGGGCTGGCGCCGTGGCTCAATAGGCTAATCCTCCACCTTGTGGCGCCGGCACACAGGGTTCTAGTCCCGGTCGGGGTGCCAGATTCTGTCCCGGTTGCCCCTCTTCCAGGACGGCTCTCTGCTGTGGCCCGGGAAGGCAGTGGAGGATGGCCCAAGTGCTTGGGCCCTGCACCTGCATGGGAGACCAGGAGAAGCACCTGGCTCCTGGCTTCGGATCAGCATGGTGCGCCGGCCGCAGTGTGTTGGCCGCAGCGGCCATTGGAGGGTGAACCAACGGCAAAAAGGAAGACCTTTCTCTCTGTCTCTCTCTCTCTCACTGTCCACTCTGCCTGTCAAAAAAAGAGTATATACTAAATTGATCTTCTGTATATAAAGATAATTGAAAATGAATCTTGATGTGAATGGGATGGGAGAGGGAGTGGGAGATGGGAGGGTTGCAGGTGGGAGGGAGGTTATGGGGGGAAAAAGCTGCTATAATCCAAAAGTTGTACTTTGGAAATTTATATTTCTTAAATAAAAGTTAAAATACAAAAAACATTTTGAAATGCAGTATCATATTAAAACTGTGCCTTTTGTCAAGGTATGATTTAACTGGAATGAAACCAAGTGAATGGGGAAATTATTGCACAGGTCATGCGTCAGGCAGATCGTCCTTCTTAAAACAGTGAACATTTCATCACTCCTGTTCATGAAGACCTTGTTGCTTTCAGCTGATTCACTCAAGTCAAACTCACATCCTATATATTATAGCACAACATCCCACCGTTTTTTAAGGAGAGCAAACTTTCACCACAAAGATACAAGAACAGTAAATATTGATCTTCTTGATGGATGGTGCTCCTCACGCAACAGGTCTCTCAAGCATCTGCTCATTATGGCCAGCCCTCTCCTTTGTCAAGCAATAATGCCAAGTGGCCACATGTGCTATCGGCTGCAGATCGCAAATATTTAAAAGAAATAAATTTCTCTGAATGAAAGCACCTTTCTTTGTTATCAAACCCCCTTTCCTCCCAAGTCATGTTGATTTTGGGGCTGTGTACACTCCCAGCACCTGTACTTTTCAATTGTTTGTTTGCCAAGATCACTGTGGTTTTCTTGCTTGGTTTTAGGAACCATTCTCAGTACAGTAGCCAATGGAGGCATATTTTCTTTCTTGGCAATATGTAGGGGAAGCAGTGGCGTCAGGATACCCAGCAGCAGCTGTAATTAGAGAACATGGAAAGACAAGGAGAGCAATCGGAGCTCCTCTGCCTGAGTCCTTGTCCCACAAGATAATGAAATATTTACCATTCCTGCAGACCAAAAAGAAAAGTGTGGATTTCCTCAACAGCCTTATTATTTCAAATTGGGTTTTCTGAACTCCAGAACCACTCTTTAATAGACCATTAAGACCCGAATAATTACTGAATAATAAGAATGTAAGAAATTAGAATGGAATTTCCACAATGGAAAATCAAATTGTGATTAAAAATGGCCACTCAGAATAATAATCCAAAGATCCAAATATAAATATTGAATAGAATGAGTATTTCTTCTACATGTAGCATAATCTATCTGACGCAGTACAAGTATGCTTGGTGCGCTTGGTCATGGCACTTAGTCTCTTCCCACTGAGCTATGTGCAATCAGAGTTACAGAGAAACAAACTGCTGCCCGGGATTGTGATCTAATCTAACTACTGGATTTTTTCATGTGTGTTTAGCTATTTATATTTCATCTTTTGAAAAATGCCTGCTCATGTCCTTTGCCTATGTCTTGCTGGATCATTTATTTTGTTGTTGTTTTGTTTCTTGAGCTCCTTATATAGTCTGAATATTAACCCTTTATCATATGCACACTTTTTTTTTTTTTTTTTTTTTTTTTTTTTTTGACAGGCAGAGTGGACAGTGAGAGAGAGAGACAGAGAGAAAGGTCTTCCTTTTGCCGTTGGTTCACCCTCCAATGGCCGCCGCGCTGATCCGATGGCAGGAGCCAGGAGCCAGGTGCTTTTCCTGGTCTCCCATGGGGTGCAGGGCCCAAGCACCTGGGCCATCCTCCACTGCACTCCCTGGCCACAGCAGAGGGCTGGCCTGGAAGAGGGGCAACCGGGACAGAATCCGGCGCCCCGACCGGGACTAGAACCCGGTGTGCCGGCGCCGCTAGGCGGAGGATTAGCCTAGTGAGCCGCGGCGCCGGCCATATGCACACTTTTTAACTATCGTACAGCTTTCAAAAGTTTGTTTAAATCATTCACCTTATGTAATCTCCTCTCTCTTTAACCATATGGGTGAATGTATTTTGTTTTAAAGCAGAGCTTCTTCTGATCTTCTGTATATTAAGATAATCGAAAATGAATCTTGATGTGAATGAAAGGGGAGAGGGAGTGGGAAAGGGGAGGGTTGTGGGTGGGAGGGACGGTATGGGGGGGAAGCCATTGTAACACATGAGTCGTACTTTGGAAATTTATATTCATTAAATAAAAGATAAAAAATAAATAAATAAATAAATAAAAATAAAGCAGAGCTTCTTAATCTTTTCCAAAATCCTGTGGTTTTTTCATATATGGGTTCATCCAAAAGTTCACGGAAAATGTGTATAAAAAAACTCCTCTTAAAACACATGAAATTTTTCCATTTATATAAATTTAAATAGTAGAAAAAAAGCAAGGAAAAAAATCCTCATGGATTTCAAAATTTACTTCTACCAAAATCAACTTATCTTTGAATTCTATTTTTCTATAAACTTCGTGAAGTACTCTCATGCAAGGGTATCTGTGTTTGGTATATATGATCACAGTTTCAATAGCCTCTGATATCCTTATATGTGACAGGGGTTCTAAGAGAAGCAAAAGTTACTATCTCCACTTAGCTACGGCTTAGACCTTCAAACAGAGTCAGGCATCCTCACCTATTGGAAGCCTTCACCTTACATGATTATAAACAAAAATATAACTGGTCTCCCATCTCACCATCTGTCTTGCACACATACCAGTCCATAGATTATTCTCCACTGCAAAATGAGCCCAGGATGAATATTTGCGAATACACTGAAGATGCGTATGTGTACAGAGCCAGACCAGCACACATGTATCATATGTGACCCAATGTGTCAAAGAGGAAAACAAGGACTAAAGTGGGAGAAATTATAAAATAGGTCAACATCTCCTTGGCAGCTATTGATATTTATATTATTAAGCCTAATGATAATACTTTCCAACAAAACTTAATTTCAAGTTTCTTCCAGATTATCCTTAGTGATGAGTTTTGGATCATACTTGGACAAAGGAATCATAATTCAGTTATCCAATGATTTATTACAAAACACTTTGCCCACATTGAATATTTGGATATGTAAACATCAGCATATTACACTCCTTCCCATCCCAGGCTTCGCATTTCAGATTTCATTAGCCAATAAAGCCAGGTTTATTTATAATAAAGTTAAGCCCTTCAAACCCCTGACCATGGAAACCAGATTTTGAAATAATTCAGATTTGTGTTTCTGTTCTTTCTAATTAAGGGTAATATCGGGAAGCACAGACAGTGGGTAGCATTGTTCAAGTACCATGGATTTAAGCAAGAAAATCTGATTATCAGCTCATGTCAGAAGCCAAGCGATAATGCAGCTTAGCATTCGTTTGGGCTTTTTCTTTGGCCAAAAGATAATTACTGTTCGTGAGGCCTTACGTAAGTGTATCTAATATCTAAGGCCCTAAAATTTGTGAATAGCAAAAGCACACAATAGGCAAAGAAGAATTACTGTATTTATTATTTCTATGGCTTGTTTCACCATGATAATTTCATTATCTAGCAAACTCAAACCTCTGAAATCAAAGTATAATTTCTTAAAGGACAAGAAGTTAAATATGCTGGCAAGGTTGTCTGCCCAGTGTCCTCTGGTGAAAGTTATTTCTAACAAATAAGAAGTAGACCAGCCAGAAATTTAATAGGAAATTCACCAAACAGGACTCAGTTACCTACTGAGGTCATTATACAAACAGATGTTACACTTCTGTGGGTAGGGAGATATTTTTCCTTTTATAAACTGTTATTTCCCCATCATGGACTGTATATAATACAGGTAATGCTTCCTATCAAATAACAACAAACCTTAAATGTGAACAGCACTTCTTGGCACAAGCAGGAAGGTGTCAGGACAAGCACTGTATATAATATAAGAACACGAGTATGTATCACAAAGAATAAATGCCAGGAACCCAAAGGGGGAAAACTAATTGAACTCAGAAGTTTAGAGTATAAAACCAAATTTAATTAGAGGGCAAATAAAACCAAGCTGAGAAGTTCTCATGCTAAGTTTTCTGAGATCTTCCAAACCAAAATGAAGCAACTGCTTTTGGAGGAGAAAAGGAACATTATTGACTTTAAAGATTTTTTTTTACTTCTTTAGGGATAAATTTTTGTTTTTCTGCTCATTAAATGTCAGCATCAACTAACATTGTGGTGAGTTGTTCAAAACACTTGACACATTTTAAATCATCAAATCCTTATGAAATCTAACTTGATTATCCCTATTTTACAAGTAGAAGAGGAACATGAGTCACCAGAGGTTAAGTGAATCATCCAAATGGCTTGTACCACTCTGAATTTTATATGCAGGGTCCTTGATTTCATTCATCACTGTGATCGCATTTAAAATTGGTTTTCTCTCTCAGACTTCCAACCTCTAGTTCAAATAGTTCTTCCCTCTGCATTCCCAGATCTTATCCTGTTTGACATATACCCAGGCTGCTTGTATTACAACAGTGTTCACTCATACACCATCCTGAAGCAGAAGAAATGGTAGGGCAGTCACACTGCTGACACGAGTACTAACAATCAGCCCCACAACCTTGGGCAAGTCACTAACTCTCTGCTGAACAGAGTCACATGGGAGCCACGTTCTCTTCCCTGACTACTTTGTAAGATTCTTGAGACAGTATGGGGAATCTGAAAATATGATTGCTACATGAGCTGTGAGCTGTAGCCTATGTTTATCTGAGGAAAGATAAAGAAAGGGTAGAAAAAAATCGGAACATGATAATTATAACAACAACAACAATAATAAATATTAGTACTTATCAGAACAAAGAAGCAATGTGTGCAGTGGACCACAGCACAGACCCCAGAGTGAGAGAGCCAAAGTTGGATCCTTGATCTAACACTTGAGCAAACTGCTTTACCCTTATTTTCCTCCATTTCCTCAATTGTAAAATGGGGATAATAATAGCACTATCTGATGGAGTAGTTATGATAATGGTCTGGCAGAGTTACCACTACATATATTTGAGACCCATGAGTAGTACTGTAACTGTTTAGCGGCAAATGTCACTGATTTTGGACTGGAAGGTTAAAAGATGGAGTCATGGCTTTTCTTGGTTTCTACTTTCCATTCTGATGAAAAATCATTGAATCCTTTTCTCTTCTTTGACCAAACAACTATAAGAAGAAATTGTGTTCCACAATTTGTAAGGCCAATTTCATCTACGTCTGATTGCTTTTATTTCAGTAACAAATGTTCTTTGAGCAGTACAGGACTATGTTACACTTCCGGGACTTGGGCAATTCATGGTAACCTTGTTTGTGGAGACACTGATAGCAGTATTAACCAAGGACAAGCTAGTAGAGTCGGCAACAGACACAAAGTAGCATGGAAAAAAAGGAGTAAATGAGCAGTGTTATCTCCCACCTCAAAACCCCTGGCCTTAGCTTTTCTGCTCTTGCTGTGATACTAAGACACACTGATGCACAAAAGCAAATATAGCAGAAGTGGACCTGCATCCGCATTGCACTGAACGAGGCATTTACTTCAACTCACTGAATGCCTCCTACAACACCATGAAATCAACAACATTGTGTCCCATTTACAGGTACAGAAATCATGGTGAGAGCAAGTAACTAAACTTGTCAAACATAGTCAATTACAAAGAGAGGGAAGAGCCACTGGGAAAAACAACTTGCATTTGAAGAGGAAGCCCAGAATTCCACACTGCTGGAGGTTCAATATTGCACATAATTACTGAGTAGTAAGCAGACCAGAAAATTTTCACACTTATGGTGTTTTTTCCCCCATATTTATAAGACCAAACTTGAGCAACTTAAGATCCAAGCTAAATATTTTCTGCTAATAGAATGTCAAGGTAAATTGAAACAAAATTAGCTATCAGCATTACCCTGACCCCAAAGTCAGACAAAAGCACTACAAAAAAACTATAGACCAATATCTCTGAAGAATATTGACTCAAAAACCCTCAACAAAACACCAGAAAACTGAACTCAACTTCACATTAAAAGGATTATATACCACAACCAAATGGACTTTTTTCCCTTGGAACACAAGGATAATTAAATACATAAATATTAATCATTATAATATAACACACTAACAGAATGAAGAGCAAAGTCCACACGATCATCTCAACTGATGCAAGAAAGCATTCCACAAAATTCAATGGTTTTCATGATAAATACACTAAGCAAACTAAGAATGAAGGAAGTGACCTCAACATAATAAAGGCCATATATGAAAAGTCTACAGCTAACATCATTTCAACTGTGACTGCTCGAAAGCTTTTCCTCAAAGTTTAACAAGACAAGGATGCCCACTCTTACCACACCTATTCAACATATTATTGCAAGCCCTATCCAGAGCATTTAAGCAAGGAAAAGAAGTAAAAGACATGCAAATTGAAAGGAGAAGCAAAATTATCTGTTTAGAGATGACAGGGTCTATTATAAAACTGAAAATCCAAAGGATTCCACAAAAGAAACCTGCCATAACTAATAATTCAACAAACTCGTAGAATACAAAGTCAACATGCAAAACTCAGATGCATTTCTCTTTTTTTGAAGTTTTTATTTAATGAATACAAATTTCATATGTACAGCTTTTAGGGATATAGCAGTTCTTCCCCCCATTCCCGCCCTCCCACCCCCACTCCCATCGCACCTCCTACTCCCGCTCCCATTCCATTTTCCATTAAGATTCATTTTTAATTGACTTTATATGCAGAAGACTAACTATATACCAAGTAGAAATTTCAACTGTTTTTACTCACATAGACACACAAAGTATGAAGTACAGTTTGTAGACAAGTTTTACCATTAATTCTCATAGTACACCTCAATAAGGAGAGAGGTCCAACATGTGAATCCTGTTGTTGATTTAACAACTGGGACACTCTTATTTATGACGTCAGTGATCACCCGAGGCTCTTGACATGAGCTTCCTAGGCTATGGAAGTCTTTTGAGTCCACAAACTCCATCGGTTTTTAGACAGGGCCATATGCAAAGTGGAAGTTCTCTCCTCCCTTCAGAGAAAAGTACATCCTTATTTGATGGCCCCTTCTTTCCACTGGGGTCTCTTTCACAGAGATCTTTCACATAGTACCTTTTTTGCCACTATGTCTTGGCTTTCCATGCCTGAAATGCTCTCATGATATTTTCAGTCAGATCCGAATGACTTAGGGGCTGATTCTGAGGTCAGAGTGCTGTTTAGGGCATTTGTCATTCTGAGTCTGCTGTGTGGACTGCTTCTCATGTTGGAACTTTCTCTCCTTTGTAATTCTATCTATTGTTATTGCCAGGCATTTGGTCTTATTTATGTGATCCCTTCGACTTATGATCCAATCTATATGATCAACTCCATACTTAATATGATCACTTTATCACCTAAGATAGGATTAGTGCCACCCAACTAAATGGGATTTGGAGTCCCATGACAAGTTTTTAGCTTCACCATTAGGGGTAAGTGTGTGGGAATGTGTGCTTATCTGTACAGCTCCTTAGACAAATTTCTATATACTAACAATGAACGATCTGAAAAATATTAAGAAACAATTCCATTTACAACAACATCAAAAAGAATACTTAAGAATGAACCTACCTAAGCAGATGAATGAATTATACACTAAAATCTACAAAACACTGCTGAAGGAAATTAAAGAAGACACAAAAAACTATTAAGACAGCCTGTGTTTCCGGCACCACGGCTCAATAGGCTAATCCTCCGCCTGCGGCGCCGGCACACGGGGGTTCTAGTCCCAGTCAGGGCACCAGATTCTGTCCCGGTTGCCCCTCTTCCAGACCAGCTCTCTGCTGTGGCCAGGGAGTGCAGTGGAGGATGGCCCAAGTGCTTGGGCCCTGCACATAATGGGAGACCAGGAGAAGCACCTGGCTGCTGGCTTTGGTTCAGCGTGGTGCGCGGCCGCAACACGCCGGCCATGGCGGCCATTGGAGGGTGAACCAATGGCAAAAGGAAGACCTTTCTCTCTGTCTGTCTCTCTCACTGTCCACTCTGCCTGTAAAAAAATTTTTTTTTAATTTTAAAAAAATAAAAAGACAGCCTGTGTTCATGAACTAGAAGACTTATTATTTGTTACGATATCAATATTACTCAAAACAACCAATAGATTCAATATAACCCCTATCAAAATCCTAACTAATGTCTTTCAAAAATTAAAAATCCATCATAACATTAATATAAGACCTACAAGAGTCCTGGAATAGTCAAAAAAAAAAGCTTAGGCCGGCGCCGCGGCTCACTAGGCTAATCCTCCGCCTAGCGGCGCCGGCACACCGGGTTCTAGTCCCGGTCGGGGCTCCGGATTCTGTCCCGGTTGCCCCTCTTCCAGGCCAGCCCTCTGCTGTGGCCAGGGAGTGCAGTGGAGGATGGCCCAGGTGCTTGGGCCCTGCACCCCATGGGAGACCAGGAAAAGCACCTGGCTCCTGGCTCCTGCCATCGGATCGGCGCGGTGCGCCGGCCGCAGCGCGCCGGCCGCGGCGGCCATTGGAGGGTGAACCAACGGCAAAAAGGAAGACCTTTCTCTCTGTCTCTCTCTCTCTCACTGTCCACTCTGCCTGTCAAAAAAAAAAAAAAAAAAAAAAAAGCTTAAAAAAGAACAAACTTGAAATTTTCATATTTCCTGATTTCAAAATGTATTACAAAAATCACAATATTTACCATACTGTGAAACTGGCATAAAGGCAGACATATAAACCAATGGAACAGAACAGTTACCCTAGAAAATAAACTTGCACATACATTCAAATGATCTTCAATAAGGGTCCCAAGATCTCCCAAGTGAAAAAAGGTCACTCTCTTCAACAAATGATGATGTGAAAAATGGATGCCCATGTGTAAAATAATGATGCTGGTCTCTCATACCATATACAAGCATCAGCTCAAAATATATCAAAGAACTAAATATAAGAAAGAACAAAAATTATAAAACTCTTAGAAGAATGGTCAAAGGACTTTATAATAGACTTTTTCCCAAAGGTGACATACAAATGGCCAAAAAGCATATAAAAACATGTCACTAATCATTACCAAAATGGAAATAAAAACACTAGTAAGGTATCACTTCACATCCATTATAATGGCTACAGTCAAAACCAAAATAAAACAAAACTAAAAATACTAAAAATAACTATGGTCGGAGAGAACATGTGGACATAAAAACATCTGAGGCAGTTGGTATTATAAAGTGGTGTAACTGTTACAAAAAATAGTATGATGGTTTCTTAAGTTATTATTTTAAAACTGAAAAAAAAACAGAATTACTAAATGATCCATAAATCCAACTTTTAAAAGAATTGAAATCAGGGTCTCAAAGAGATATTCAGAAACCATTTCCCAACACCATCATTCACAATAATGAGCATGTGGAAATAACACAAATTTCCATTGACAGATGAGTAAATAAAATACAATACACACACACAATGGAATATTATTTAGTCTTAAAAGGGAAGGAAATCCCATTACATATTCAAAATGGCTGAACCTTGAGGACATAATGCTAAGTGAAATAAGTCAGTCACTAAAAGACGAAAATTGTATGATTCCATTTAAAATTTTTTGAGAGGCAGGCAGACCGAGAGATAGACAAAGAGAGAGAGAGAGAGAGAGAGAGAGAGAGAGAGCTCCCATCTGTTGGTTCACTTCCCCAAATGCCCAGGAGCTGGAAACTGAATTCAAGTCTCCCCCATGGATGGCAGGGCTCCAAGTACATGAGCCACTTGCTGCTGCCTCCCAGAGTGAACACTGGTAGGAAGCTGGAATCAGAAAGAGAGTTGGAACTTGAACCCAAGCACTCCAGCCTGGAATACAAGCATCTCAAGCATCTTAAACACTATGTCAAATGCCCATCCACTGGTCGCATTTACATAAGATATTAAAGTAGCCAAATTCATAGAAATAGAAAATAAAACAATGGAGGAGAGAGAGGAAAAAACGGAGAATTGTTGTTTGATGGGTTTAGAGTTTCCGTTTTGCAAGTTGTTAGCACGTAACAATGCAAACATGCTTAATATTGAAGTGTACACTTAAAATGGTTAAGATAATAAATTTTATGTTGTGTATTTCTTGCCACAATTATAATTTTTTAAATAAATAAATAAAAGCTAATATGGAAAAAAACAGTTCTTTAAAACCGATCTCATGGTTCTGCATGGGACAGAAAAGTAGATGAAATACTGACAGAATCCAGGGGTGGAAGCCAGAGACAAAGATGAGCTGTCAGACACAGTTATTCTTACACACTCCTGCTTGCACACTCACAGGTGCACCCTGAAGGAGACACCAGCATTTCCAGCCAGATTCACTCTGTTCTCTTATCTCATGGGTTGCTTTGATTACTTGATTGATCCCCCAAGACTTAACTTTTCTTTTGCCTTTTACTTATTTTTGTCTTTTTGCTTTACACTCCAAGATATTTTCCACAACTTTTCTTGCAATCTCCTATCATATTTTTCTTTCCAGCAATTACATATCTGGGTCTATGAACTCTTTCTGTTTGCTGATTACTTATTTTAAAAGGATACAGCTGTTCTTAGTTTGTTGGTTTTCTTAGAATCTCCAGAGGATACTCATTAGATGCCTTTTTAGAGCGAAAACTTTCTTCCGGTTTCTGAATTATGTCAATGTCCTCCCTCGGCATTTTCTCTATCGGATCCTCCCAATCCTTCTGTTTTATGTAATTGGTTTTATTTGAATTCTGGAAGTCTATGATATTTTGAATAAAAGCTTATTTGATGGGTTTCTTCTTTCTTTGTATGCATTTGTTTCTCATATTAAAGAACTCAGGGGACCGGCACTGTGGTGTAGCTGGTAAGGCCACTGCCTGCAGCATCGGCATCTCATATGAGTGCCAGTTCGAGTCCCAGCTACTCCACTTCCAATCCAGCTTTTTGCTACGGCCTAGGAAAGCAATAGAAGATGGCCCAAGTTCTTGGGCCCCTGCATGCACGTGGGAGAATCAGAAGAAGCTCCTGGCTCCTGGCTTCAGATCAGCCCAGCCCTGGCCATTGCAGCCGATTCGGGAGTGAACCAAGATGGAAGACCTCTCTCTCTGTCTCTCCTCTCTCTGTGTAACTCTTTCAAATAAATAAATAAGTAAATAAATAAATAAATCTTCACAAAAAAGAACTCAGGACTTTTGGTAAAGAAGGCTTGAGAGAGAGGGTCAGGCAGGTGAGCTCACTGGCTTCTCTGCAGGTGTGTGGGTGGGCCGGTCAAGGCTCTTCCAAATGTCAGCCTGAGAGGGCCTCATTCCAAGGCACCAACTTCCATATTTGGAGCATTGATCCTCCTCCAGGAAGCCCTCTCATTTTATTTAGAAAAAGGCCGTCCTGTTTTATTCTGCAAATCGCTACCTTCTGGCCATCAGCCTCAAAGGGGAAAGCTGATGGAGGAGTTTGAGAGAGAGAAGTGTGCCAACTTGGCTCAGCGGCCCCTCCTTCTTCATCTCCATGATCTGTGGCTCTCATCTGCCTCCAGACCTGGCACAGAGTCTAGCACACAACTAGAAGTCAAAGATGACTAGTGATCAGATTCAGTAATTGCAAATTCACACAATGAGAGGCTCACATTTGACAAGAGGCACCTGAGCACACTGGGAAGCGTCCAGACACAACAACGAGGAGACTTATGTCCAGATGTAGAGAGTCTGGCCCAGTAACCATGTATCGCTGAGCAAATCGGGGTCTTCTGTAGCCTCTGAGAGGTTAGAGGCTTGGGCTACAACCTTCCTAAGTACCAAGAATTCCAGGTAAAAATACCTGAAAAACCTCAGTCCATCACTTTGCCGTTTACTTGCTCAGCCTGAAATTGAACTAACTGCATGCAGCGTCTTCCAAGACCCACAGATGGTTTCAAACCCCCAGTTAGGTAGACTTTTCAATATAGCCAGGTTTTATTTTTCACTTAAAAATGTAATGTATAGACTAGAAAGTTAATGCACACTTATCACTGAAAAAATATCCCACTTTAAAATCTAAAGAGTAAAAATTAACCAGTCACTTCATGTTTTTAGCAAACACACTTACTATTGTGTGGGGCCTTATTGTCCCCCGTGGTGAATAGAAGCCTTTAAAAATGTATATGGCTAGAACTGAATACCGTGTCAAATCTATTGGCACTGCATGTTTAAACACCTGCATCTCATCACCAGCCCTTCACAATATTGTTAAACAATAATTATACTTATGATGAGTAATGAATCCAAATATATTCTTCCTCGAGATGTACCCGTTCTTGTATTTTAAGTAACCCATTAGTAGCCTATGAAAACTACTCAGATAAAACAAGATACATAAATACATCCATATACTACTCAATAAAGTTTTTAAATAATTATAGTAAACCCTAACAATGTCTTCTTTATTATAGAATTCTTGCTGATTTTTCTGAGAATGATCAATTTTTGTTTACCACAGTTCTAAATTTCACTTGCTTAATCAGATTTAAATCTCAAAAAATAAAGGTTTTACTTTGAAATTTGACCAAGTTTAGACTTTTTTCCACGCTGGAAATGAAGATGAAAACCTGAGATAAAGCCTAATCTGTCTTGGAGGCCACCCACACACTTTGCTTAAAACTGACATTTGCTGATGGATTTAGAGAGAATCTCAGAGGAAATAATTCACCTACTTCCCAAACCAGAAAGATTCCAGCATGCCAATCACTGTGATCAAAAGGATCTGTTCCGCCAAAAAGAGGCACAAATATAAAGCACACTGGTCAAAGAAATGAGAGGAACAGCTAATGGGCATGCAAGCATGGGGCTAGGCAACTTACCTCTAACTTGTCTGACTCCTACAGCAACCTTACGAGGCTGTTGTTAACCCATCTGGCAGATGCAGAAGCTGAGGCCTACAGCGTGAGACATATCTTACAAAGTCCCAAGGCAGTAAGCAACAAAGCTGAGATTTGAACTCAGGCAGTCTGGCCCCAGGATCTATCTACACAATCACTGTCCTCAACCAACTGTTCAGTTTGCCATCCACTCAGGTAACATGAGGGCACATCAAAGAGTTTTTGGGAAATGGAAGTAAAAGATAAGTTTATTTTTGGTGTAAAATCATTTTTTAATCCACACATATGGTTTCAAAAAAGTTCATAGAAAATGCATTTTATGGAAAAACTATTTGTGGATTTCAAGACGTTTTTGCACCAAAATAAATTTCCGTTACTTCCATTTTCCATGAACTTTTTTTTAATTTTTTTTATTTTTTATTTATTTTTTTGACAGGCAGAGTGGACAGTAAGAGAGAGAGACAGAGAGAAAGGTCTTCCTTTGCCGTTGGTTCACCCTCCAATGGCCGCCGCAGCCAGTGCACCATGCTGATCCGAAGCCAGCAGCCAGGTGCTTCTCTCTCCTACGGGGTGCAGGGCCCAAGCACTTGGGCCATCCTCCACTGCACTCCCTGGCCACAGCAGAGAGCTGGCCTGGAAGAGGGGCAACTGGGACAGAATCCAGCACCCCAACTGGGACTGGAACCCAGTGTGCCAGTGCCGCAGGCGGAGGATTAGCCTATTGAGCTGCGGCGCCGGCCCCATTAACTTTTTGAAGTGCCCTTGTCAGCATCTGGGAGCAAGTGCCAGTGACTCTGGCATCACATTTTTAGGTAAACTGGAATACAGTCAAGAGCCCTTGGATGTCTATCTTGCCTGACCCCAGGTTATCTCCAGCTTATACATATGGTTCATCTCTCTTCTTCCAGCTCTCTAAACCCTGAAACTCATCTGACCAAAGTCACATCCATACAGGTAAAGGAGGCTACTGGAGCCTGGTTAGGTTCTCCAAGTTGTCTGCCACTCACAGTCTCCCTGAAATCATTTATAGAGATTACTGTAAATGAATTTATAGTACAGGGGGTGAGCATGATCCAAAATACAACCACCACTCCTGCAGCACGGGACTGCTTCCAAGACAGAGCAGACTGAAACTGCATTGCCTTTCTGGCCTTGGTTTGAAGAGGGTGGAACACCCATACGCAGCCCAAAGTGTTGATGAGGCTCCAGGTGGCACACCTGAGAGAGCTGCCCAGGCACCAGAACCCTGGTTTCCTCAGGGGCAGCCACAATCTGCAGCTCTTCTGCTGCCTCCAGTAAGTCAACCCCAGCGGTCTCTTAAACCAAAGTTATATCCTGCCCTTTGAAGCCCTCCCATGGCTCTACATCCCATTCAAAGCACGATCCTCACTTCCCAATAGGCTAGACTGGATCTGGGACCTACATAACTGCTTGGTCCAGCTGAGGATGTTTTTGCTTGTGAAAATTAAGAAAACTAAGAATCATTCTAAGCCTGGACTATTCTGACCAAATAAAGATGTCTTCATTGCCACTCGTATCTGTTCTCCCTGCAACATCTCCATTCACTCTGCCCCAGTCCCCTTGCTGTTCTTTCAACATCCCAGGCACGTTACTGTCTCGGGCTCTTTGCAATCAATGTTCCCTCTCCCTGGAATATTCTTTCTCCCAATATCTCCAAGGCTTGATCTTTTATCTCCTTCACCTCCTTGTACAATATTGTTAGCCTCCCAAGTCCCCTCTGTGTAAAATAAAGTGACCATCCTATACACGCACACACAAACACACACATACACACTTATCCCTCTTGGGCCTGTTAATGCCATCCAATTGCCACACATTCTCTCTCTTCATTTTGTGTGTTGTCTATCTACCCCAGGTCCTCTGCATGTGCTTATACAGGTCAATCCCTGCCAAGAGGAAGAAGGGCCTTGCCTCAAGCCTCAGACCAGAATGTGGGGTTGTACTGACCTCAAGAAAAAGACCCCTTCTTCGCAGAGTGGGCACCATTTTCCCATGAGAGACAAAAGTGCTAAGCAACCTAGCAGTGGCCCTGTCACCATCACTGGAATACAAGTTTGGTGACTTGAAACATGGCATTCTAGTTGCTCGCCATCTGTTTCCAGTACCTAGAACAATGCACAGCATGTAACAAGTGAACAAAAAAAGTCATCAAATAAATGAACAGACAAAACAAGACAGTTCGGCTTTCCAGCTTCTCCAAGTGCTAGAATCAAATTCCTCCCTGACCTCTCTGTTTTTCTTTCTTTTTTAAACACATTTAACTTTTCTTTTTTAGATTTATTACTTATTTATGTGAAAGTCAGAATTACAGACAAAGAGGAGGAGACACAGAGCAATCTTCATTTCCCAACTTCATTCCCCGAGATGGCTGCAACAGCCAGGACTCAAATAGGCTAAAGTGAGGAGCCAGGAACTCCATCCTAATCACTTGCATGGGCGGCAGGGGCCCAAACACTTGGACCATCATCACTGCCTTACCAGGCACACTAGCAAGAAGCTGGATCAGAAGTGGAGCAGCCAGGACTCAAACCAGCACTCAATTATGAGAAGCCAGTATCCCAAGCAGCAGCTTAACCTGCTGTGCAACATCTCCAGCCCCGAAATTTTATTTTCCTAACCAAACTCAACTTATAATAAACACTTTTATCTTAACACTTCAGGGCAAACTTCAAAGTTTAAAATTGGCTCCTTAGAGAGTCACTTAGCCAATTAACCCCATCATTCAAAGTTCAAAGTCATTTTCAGAGTATCCTCCATTCTCAATCGTGCTTCCTACTCCTCCCTGCCACAGTGGAGCTTTGCAGAAGGAAACGTTTTTCCTTGACACCAGGAAAGTGGTGACAACTCTGAGTGCCATCTGCTGGGTTCCCCCTGTCCTCTGCAGTGTCTCTTCCTGCCTGGCCTTTCTGGCTTTATTTCAGTCCCTCCTGCATCAGCAGCTGATGGAACTGGTCCCAGTGTATGGGGAGCAATCCGGACTAGACTAAGTTACTCGAATTAAGACTTATTCTATGCATCTGCTCTCCCACAATATGGCGCTGGGAGAGAAGTAAACAGCTTCCGCACAGCTGCCTCCAGTTCAACTAATAAACTGTAGGACTTGCTCCTGATTGGAGAGCAGCGTACTCGGCGTGTGGGCAGCCGAGTTGGGATTGGCGGAGGAGGACTATAAAGGAGGAGAGAGACGGCATGCACCAGGAACATCTATGGGGAACATCTAAGGGAACCCGTGCAGCCCCCCAGAGAGCCGGCCGGCGGTGTGCCGCTCCCCTGCGGAAGTGGGGAAAGCGGCCAGGGGGAACTGCCCTTCCACGGAGGTGGAAGGGATAGTAGCCAACCCGGGAAGAACCAGCAGCAAACCCGGGGAAGGCCGAGCAGACGAAAGAACAGCGCAGGGTCCTGTGTCGTTCCTCCACGAAGAGGGGGAGCGACACCAGTGAACCTTTGGCATAGCGGGAGGGCAGTGGCAGCATCTAAATTCTCTAAATTTTATATTTTTCAAGATTGTTTTGACTCTTTAGGAACCCCTTGAAACTTCCTAGGAATTTTCATGTAAGTTTCCTATTTCTGCAAAAAAACACTCTTGAAATTTTGATAGGGATTACATTTTGTAGATCACTTTGAATACTAAGATCACATTAACAATGTTAAGTCTTCCAATACGTGAACAGGGGATGTCTTCCCATGCATTTAGGACTTCTTTAATTTCTTTCAGTGGTGTTTTCCAGTTTTGGGTACACAAATGTTCCACTTCCTTGGTTGTTTATCTTTAAGTATCTTACTCTTCTTGATGCTATTTTTTATAGAAAGCTTTTATTTAATATATATAAATTTCATAAGTACAACTTTTGGATTATAGCAGTTCTTCCCCTGATACCCGCCTTCCCACCCCCAGATCATCCCACCTCCATTCCCTCTCCCATCCCATTCATCAAGATTCACCTTTAATTACCTTTATATACAGAAGATCAACTCTATACTAAGTAAAGCTTTCAACAGTTTGCACCCACACAGACAAAGTATAAAGTACTGTTTGAAGACTAGTTTTGCCATTAATTCTCATAGTACAACACATTAAGGACAGAGATCCTACATGGGGAGCAAGTGCACAGTGACTCCTGTTGTCAGTTTAACAATTGACACTCTTATACATGACATCAGTGATCACCCAAAGCTCCTGTCATGAGCTGCCAAGGCCATTGAAGCCTCCCGAGTTCACAAATTCCAACATTATTTAGACAAGGCCATAATCAAGGTGGAGGTTCTCTCCTCCCTTTAGAGATGTTCTCTCCTCCCTTCTTTGATGTCCCCCTCCCTCTACCAGGATCTCACTCACAAAGATCTTTCATTTAGGTCCTTTTTTGCCACAGTGTCTTGGCTTTCCATGCCTGAAATGTTCCCATGGGCTTTTTAGCCAGATCCAAATGCCTTAAGGGCTGATTCTGAGGCCAGAGTGCCGCTTAGGGCATTTGTCTTTCTATGAGTCTGCTGTGTGTCCCACTTCCCATGTTGGATCGCTGTTTTAAGTGGAATTGCTTTCTTAATTTCCTTTTCAGATGTTTATTACTAATGTATAGAAATACAACCAATTTTTATCTGTTGCTTTTGTATCCTTTTCTGGATTTGTTTATTAGCTTCAATTCAGTTAATCTTGAAACAGTTAATCTTAAAATCAACACCCAGGCACTGGCATCAGCAGCCAGATTCGTAAACTAGTAACACATAAGGAGTGTATAAGAAGCTCTCTTTGCCTTTCTATTAGCAGTAAGATAGCAGAAACTACCAACTCGAGTCCTTGCCACAGAATTGGCTGCAGTTCAAGCTATGACATCCATTCTGAGTGGTACATGGCAGCAGGCATTAGCAACTGTCAGATCAGTTGTGCAGTTATTTGAGGCACCATTGCTGGAAGCCCGTCTTTGGTCTTGTTCCCTGTTCCTCCCAATGACCCAGTGAGCTACCCAATTTTTCTTTGCTCAATCCCTTTTCAGATAAATCAACAAGTAAGCATCTACCATTTGCAAATACGAATCCAGTTTAATAAATTAATTTGCCTAAAGCAATGATTAGTATATGTTGTACTTAATACAATTTGTGGAATGAATAAAAACTTAACATTTATTAATCCAATATTGACAAAAACACACACAGGAAAAAAAATTCCGCTTTTTAAGAAAGCTATAATGTCTGTCACAACTCTATGCCTGTTTTCTCCTCTGAAAGGCAACACTCTTCAGTCCTATTCTCCATTATTCTGGGTAGAAAAAAATTACTGGGGGCCAGTGTTTTGATATAGTGGATAAAGCTGCCATCTGTGGCATCAGCATCCCATATGGGTGCTGATTCAAGTCCCAGTTGCTCCATTTTCGATCCAGCTCCCTGTTAACGCACATGAGAAGCAGCAAAGGAAGATGGCCCAAGTACTTGGGACCCTGCACCCATGTGGGAGACCCACAAGAAGCTCTTGGCTCCTCATTTTGCATCAGCCCAGCTCCAGCCTTTGAGGCCATTTGGGGAGTGAACCAGAGGATGGAAGAGCTCTCCCTCTATGCCTCTCCCTCTCACTCAGTAACACTGCCTTTCAAATAAATAAATAAATCTTTTTTAAAAATCACTGGCGATCACAGAGCTCTTCAGTGGGACCTCCTGTGGGTATGCAGATAACGTCTTTTGAATCATGTCTTAAGACACTGACTTACCAGCCAACATCAGGGCGTTAGTTGTAGTTTTGCCAAAGTGATTTTTCTTAAGATGTTCATTTTGGATATTAGGAAAGGCAAGCATATTTTCAGAGGCCTTACATCTCAATACGGTGTCCCCAGACCACCTCGGCCACAGCAGGCATTAATTCCCTGATGAAATCACAGAGGAGATTTGAGAGCAAGCTGGGTAGCATGTCATGCTGAGATGAGGACACACCATTTCTCAAATTACTCTCTTATAAAAGACCTTAAAATGCCTTCCTTTCCAAATCTGACTCACTTACACCTGCCAGGAAAATGATGATCCTTTCTAGGCCATAAGTTGCTTGACCTGACCTATGTCTACCTTACTTGTTAAAGTCCTCAAAGCACCCAGGGTATGGGTGCCTCCTGGTTCACATTTTTTAAATGCCCATTTTAACACTTGTGAAAAACAAAATATGCATTCTAGGGTTACTAACTTATTTGTGACCAACTCTCCTATGTGTTCCCCATGCTAAACCACAGCTCATTCACACAAACCTTGAATGGCATGTAATTTTAAAATACATTCAACATACAATCTGATTTGGCTATGTATTTGACATGTGGAACTGCTTAAAAATACACTTTCCAGAAAGCAATATATTTCATCCACAAACACTACCATTTTTTTCTCAATAACCCTATCAGGAAAAACTCCAGCAGGACAGAGGGAAAGCAAGCACTATGGGGTAGGTAGTGTCAGTGGATATCCCATTGGGAGGTTCAGGTAAGAGTCCTTTTCTCATGTCCAGGCCCCAAGGAAGGACCAAACAATTTTTTCAAAGATTTATTTATTTATTTATTTATTTGAAAGGCAGAGTTACACAGAGGCAGTGGCAGAGAGAGAGAGAAAGAGACAGAGAGAGAGAGAGAGAGAGAGAGAGAGAGAGATCTTCCATCCACTGGTTCACTCCCCAAATGACCACAAGGGCTGGAGCTAGGCTGACCCAAAGTCAGGAGCCAGGAGCTTCTTCCAGGTCTCCCTCTCCACATGGGTGCAGGGGTCCAGGCACTTGGGCCATCTTCCACTGCCTTCTCAGGCCACAGCAGAGAGCTGGATCAGAAGTGGAGCAGCCGGGTCTTGAACCAGCACCCATATAAGATGCCGACACACCCATATGAGATGTCGGCATTTCAGGCAGTGGCTTTATCCACCACACCACAGTGTGAATTTATTTTTAAATTCAACAGGATATATACTTATAATTACATTATAATATAGTTTATAACTTCCAATGAATTGAATAATACATGTACAGGGGTATTTTTTAAAGTTTGTTAAAAATTGGCCAGCGCCATGGCTCAATAGGCTAATCCTCCACCTGCGGCACCAGCACCCCGGGTTCTAGTCCCAGTCGGGGTGCTGGATTCTATCCTGGTTGCTCCTCTTCCAATCCTGCTCTCTGCTGTTGTCCAGGAGTGCAGTGGAGGATGGCCCAAGTGCTTGGGCCCTGCACCCACATGGGAGACCAGGAAGAAGCGCCAGACTCCTGGCTGTGGATCGGTGCAGTGCCCTGGCCGTAGCAGCCATTTTGGGGGTGAACCAACGGAAAAGGAAGGCTTTCTGTCTCTCTGTCTCTCTGTCTCTCTCTCTCTCTCTCTCTCTCTCTCTCTCTCTCTTTCTCTCACTGTCTAACTCTGCCTGTCAAAAAAATTTTTTTTTGTTAAAAATGAAGTTAAAGGGTAAGTTTACCTTTCTCTGAAGGGAGGAGAGAACTTCCACTTTGACCATGGCCTTGTCTAAATATGATCAGAGTCGGTGAACTCAGGGGGCTTCCATAGCCTTGGCAGCTCGCTTAGCAACTCATGACAAGAGCCTAGGGTGATTACTGATGCCATAAACAAGAGTGTCAATTTGTTAAGTCCACAACAGGAGTCACTGTGCACTTACTCCTCATGTAGGATCTCTGTCCTTAGTGTGCTGTACATTGAGATTTAATGCTATAACTAGTACTCAAACAGTATTTTTCACTTTATGTTCTGTGTGGGAGCAAACTGTTAAAATCTTTACTTAATGTATGCTAAACTGATCTTCTGTATATAAAGAGAATCGAAAATGAATCTTGAAGTGAATGGAAGGGGAGAGGGAGTGGGAAAGGGGAGGGTTGCGGGTGGGAAGGAAGTTATGGGGGGGGAAGCCATTGTAATCCATAAGCTGTACTTTGGAAATTTATTTTCATTAAATAAAAGTTAAAAAAGGGGGGGTAAGTTTATTTTTGCATAAAATTTTGAAATTCATGCATAGTTTTTTTAGAATGTTCATTGTCCATGAACTTCTTGAAGTATAGATATATAGATAAATGAAAGTAGATTGGATATGGGCACTCAATTTTTTTTTTATTGCTAGAGTTGCAATTAAAAGTTGGATACCATCATTTTAAATCCTTGGGCACAGATTAGTGCCCAGCTAGTAACCAGGGGAAGTGATTCCAAACAGGTTACTTAGAAGAGGTCAAACCTAGATGTGTCCCCAGACCAGGCTGCACTGGTTGTGAGGCAAGCTGGTCTAAGACCTGGAAGAAGTAGGGAGCAAGGTGGCTTCCAGGAGGAGGGGAAGTATGCTTGGAGGACTGAGCAGAGTCAAAGGCTAAAGAGAAAGGGACAAGTATGAGGCAAAGAGGGTAGTGGGATCCAGATAATGTTGTCCTTTGGAACCACGACAAAGATTTAGACGTGATTGTGTGTGAAACCAAAGCCTGCTGGAGGTTTGCGAGCAGAAGAATGATATGATCTGTTTATATTTTTGGAACCATTACTAAATCCTTCAATCTAGCCTTGACCTGGAATATATTTTTACCACCATCTGTTTGGTTTGTGTCTATCTCTAATGACTGAAACTGGAAAGGAAACACAAAGGTATATAAATTTATCCCCTAAATGACATCTATCCTACTAAACATATAGTTAACTCTAAACTTGATTTTTCCATTCATGATAATGTTACTGAGATTTATCCTGGATGTGTGTAGCTTCAACTCATTCCTTTAAATTAGCTGCAGTCCATTGTATAACTATGTCACTATGTATTGATCCACTCTCCTGTTAATGGACATGTACGTCTCTTTACTCTCCCATTAGTGAACAGTCCTATAGGTGTTTACTGAGTACACAGTGTGTAACTTGCGGAAGTTGTTGACCCATGGTGTTGGCATTCTACAGCTGTGTTGAGTCACAAAACTATACTCTCAAGTGCCAGGGCAGCAGTACATGTGAGACTTCCCATTTTACTTCATTTTGTAAACATCTATCACCATCAGACTTTTTACTTAATGTCAACTGATGGATATGAAATGATACTTCATTACGCTTTTTATCTGCATTTCCCTACATACTAGTGAGCAACCATCTAGTTCTACATTTAGTCAATAATCAGGTTTCTTCTTTGTGAATCTCTAATTCATATCCTGTGCTGATTTTTCTGCCCCATTATGTATCTTTCCCTTAATAACTGGCAGGAATTTTCTGTAAACTCTAGATGCCAATCCCTTACTAGTATTTTATTTCTAAATATTTATTGTTTACTTGTAACTTATCACTTTTATTAATAAATGTTGGAGAACTTTTTTATTTTATTTTAATGTAGTAAAATTTATCTATATGCCTTAAAATTTTATGGCTTATATCCTTTATTTGAGAAATCCTTCCTGACCCTCAAGGTTAGAAAAATATTTTGTATTTTTCCTAAAAGTTTTCACACCTAGGTCTGAAACTTGCCTAAAATTTACTTTTCTATGTAATGTGAAGAAGACATAATTTTCCATTGGTACCCAATGCCATCTCCTACATATAGCAGATTTATGTAATCTATTCTGTCCCATTGGCCCATCCTTGAGGCAACAGTATATTATCTTATTGCTATATCTTTATTAAAAATCTTAAAATCTGTTAGGATAAGTTTCCATAATGTGTTCTTCCTATTTGTCTTATCTCTTCTTAGTCCTTGATCTTCACGTAACTTGTAGAATCAGCTTCTTCACTTTAAAAATGCAACAACGGTCTTCTCACTTATTAGTATAGCATCTCTTCATTCATTCAGACCTTCTGTTAAATCCTTAAATAATGCTTTCTACCTTTCTCCATATATGTCTTTTACATATTTTGTTAGATTTATTCCAAAGCAAATTATACTTTTGGTTTTAATAATTTATGTTTTAATAATCTGAAGATAAGTTTAGGTTCTCAATGTATATAATCAACATTGTCTCTTTTATTTTCCAAGTCAATATTTTTTCAAATATTATCTTTCTTCTTTACCATCTGATACTTTTTGTGTTGTGATATTAATAAAGAGAATATTCAGTGTAATTCATAGATACAATTCTAAGAATATATTGATATTCCCTACCTCCCTCCCTCTCTCTTCCTTCCTTCCTGCCTTCCTTTCTTTCTTTCTTATTCAGCTTTTAAGATAACATTTTTAATTTATATTACAGTCAAGGACTTAATACTCCACTAAATAAAGAGGTCAATAACAACAACAACAACAAAAAACCAAGAAGACCATAGGTCAGCATATTTGCTAAGCCTTGTATCTCTTTTTCCTTATATACCATTGCTTTGAATCCCCAGGACATTGCTGAATGTAAGTGGTGGTGGACATTATTGTTTTTCCTTACTTTAATAGAAATATTCTAAAAGATCATTATTATTAAGTTCCACATTTTTTTCTGTAGACTTTTTATAGATGTTTGATCAGATTAAGGAAGTTTCCATCTGTTACCAGCTTTCCTAAAGATTTTCTTTTTCTTCCTATGAATTAATATTGAGGTTAGTCTCCATTGAAAGCTTTATTTTATATTACTTCCTTTATCTGTTAATGTACGTTACATGAACTGATTCTTTATGTCAAACTGTTCTTACATCCCCAGAATTAATCCTACTTGGTTACAGTGTAATTATTATACACAGTGCTAAATTTGATTTCACTAGTACTTCACTGAATATTTTTCAGAAATTAGATTAATCCATTTTGCTTTTCTTTTTAAAATATTTATTAGTTTGAAACTCAGAACTTTGGGGAGAGAGAGAGACAGAGAGAGATCTTCCACCCAGTGGTTCATTCTCCAGATAGCCACAACAGCCAGAGGCTAAGCCAGGATGAAGCCAGGAGCCAGGAGCTTCTTCCAGGTCTCCCATTGGGTAGCAGGGACCCAAGCACTTGGGCCATCTTCCACTGCTTTCCCAGGCCATTAGCAGGGAGCTGGATGGGAAGTGAAGCAGCTGGGATACAAAATCAGAGCCCATAAGGGATGCCAGCTTTGCAGACAGCAGCTTCACTCAGTATGCCACAACATCAGCCCCAAATCCATTCTATTTTCAACACTTTTCTGACTTTAAAAAATAATATGTATTTTTTTCTTTCTCAATATAAGGATTATCTAATATTTGAAGTTTTCATAAAATACCATTACACAAACCTTTTGGCATTCTGTTTTTGATACAGTCGAAATTTCTGAATACTGAGTCAATAATGTCTTTAATTTATTGAGGTATGTGATACTGTGATATAATAAAAAATATATTTTGGTCTCTGTTCCAAATTACTGACACAGAGCTCCTAACACCTTCGAATTTCTGGTGATACTAATGTAGTTTGTTGTAATGAAGCAGCTCTTAGTAAGCTTCTGGGTGGGTGCTGGTCCCTAGACAGACCAAGCCATGATTAGAAGTTCAGAACTTCCAATGCCACCCCCTACCCCCCAGGAGTTAATACTCAGTCATGTCTATGTGATGAATCCAACAAATCCCTAATTTATGGTTTTTGGAGAGTTTCCAATCTTCTGAACACAGAGATGCAAGAAGGGCAATAAACCCAAAGAAACATGGAAGCTCCATGTTTCTTCCCCTATACTTTGCCCTCTGTATCTCTTCATATGCTGTTCATTTGCATCTTTTATCAAGCTCTTTATTATATAATAAACAATTAAATATAAGAAAGCATTTACTGAGTTACATGCGCTGTCTTAGCAAATTACCAAACCCAAGGACAGGGTCATGGGAACCCCAACCGACAGTCATTGGTCAGAAACATAGATGACATCCTGGAACTTGCAACTGGCATCTGAAGTAGGGGCAGTTTTGTGGGCCTGAGCCTTTAACTTGTGGGATCTGCACTGTTGGTTAGTGGCCAAATTAAACTGAATTGTAGGATACCATCTGGTGTCAAAGAATTGGCTAATGTGGAAAAAAAACACATATCTGGTAACAGAAGAATTCTTTGCAAGAAAACAGTCTCCTCTTCCTATTAAAGCAAGTGTGAGTTATGCATAGAACTGACTCTTGATTTTGTCTCCACTCTACCACCACTTCGGTACTTATGTTTCCCCTTTCATTCATGATTTTTTTTTTCATTCATGATCTGTCTTCCTAGATTTCTCTCTTTTATTCAGTCCTTCTCATAACAAGCTTTTGATTTTGTTGATTATCTCAAGTTGTATTTTTATGTTCCAGTTTGGTGATTTCTTCTCCCCTTGATTACTTCCTTCTTTTGCTCGCTTTGAGTTTATCCTGCTGTTTAAATAGGCCTCAAGTTGAATGCACAGTCCTTTAATTTTCAACCTTTTTTTTTCTCTGCAATAAAATTTAGGATATAAATTCACCTCTATGGACAACTTCAGCTACATCCCACTTTATTAGTATTCAATTCTGAATGTTTTGCCTTTTCCATCATTATTTCTTCCTTAATCCATGAGTCATTTAGAAGTAATTTTTAGCAGCCATATTTTGGGTCATATCTTTATTATGGAGTCCTTTGGTACATAATGCTACTCTCCTACCCTGACATCCATTCTCATTACATCCTTTGTAAAAGAACCCTGAGTCTGCGGTGGCAATGCAACCAGGTAATTAACCATGTTTTCCGGTTTTCCTTGTACTTAGGTCTGACTGCAAGACAAAGTTCTAACTAAGGTAATGTTAAATACTAGGCATCTAAACAACACCCTCCAAACACAACCACAGATGATCTCTACCAGAAATCTCTTCTTAAAAGCCCCAGCCCTCATTCTTGTTTCTTCAGGCTGGAAATCTAGAATTCCTTCTTGGTTATCCTCTTCTCCACATCCCACATCCAATCTGCTATAATGTCATATCAGCTCTATCTCTAAAACATCTCTAAAATCTAACCACATGTTGTCAGATCCTGAGCTAGTCCCAGCCCCCATTCCTCTCACTGGAATATTTGAGTCACCTCCCAATGGGACTCCTGGCCTCCCAAAAATTCATCCTGCATACAGCAGCCAGTGAACTTCTTGAAGGAGTGGATCGGATTATTTCATTTCCTGCTATAAAACAAAATCTCATAGAGCTTCTGAATTGCAAACAGAAGAAAAGACAAGCTCATTGGCCCCTGTCCACTCCTCCATACCTCCCTTCACTCTCGACTCAACTGCATGGACATTCTTTCTGCTCATAAACATAATAGGCCCGTGCCGGCGCCGCGGCTCACTAGGCTAATCCTCTGCCTAGCGGCGCCGGCACAACAGGTTCTAGTCCCGGTTGGGGCGCCGGATTCTGTCCCGGTTGCCCCTCTTCCAGGCCAGCTCTCTGCTGTGGCCAGGGAGTGCAGTGGAGGATGGCCCAGGTGCTTGGGCCCTGCACCCCATGGGAGACCAGGAGAAGCACCTGGCTCCTGGCTCCTGCCATCGGATCAGCGCGGTGCGCCGGCCGCAGCGCGCCAGCCGCGGCGGCCATTGGAGGGTGAACCAACGGCAAAAAGGAAGACCTTTCTCTCTGTCTCTCTCTCTCACTGTCCACTCTGCCTGTCTGTCTCAAGCTGATGGGCTTGTGCTTAAAAGTCCGCCCCCAAGAATGCTCTGCCAACCGGACTTCACTTGGATTTCACCACCTGGAACTATCCTAGGTGTTTCTTTGCTAATTCTCCATTATTTGTATTCTTCCCTATGCGTTAGACTTCTTTGCTGTTGCTTTTAGAACAGTCAGTCCTCTCACTGACCATTTTTAAGTGGTCAACAAGTACAATATATATGGTATAATACTGGAATATACACACAGTCACACATCCATGATTTAGGTTATTTGATATAAAATATATTATAATCTCTAATGTAGGATATTTGCTATATAAGATATGTGTTATACAATGTAAAATGCAAAACATTAATATACAATGTATAATATATAACACGTAATAAAATGTATAGTAGTCAACATACAGTATATGCTATAAATAATTAAAAAATATTAACATCTTTTAAAGATATACATCTTAAAAATTTTTGCCTTACTTTTATAAGTCCTCCAAAACCACATCAACACAGAGAAGAAGAGGGAGAAGAAAGGGGACAGGCGGGGCGAAAAGGACCACCATTGTGGCACAGTGGGCGAGGCCTCCGCCTGCAAAGTTTCAAGTCCTGGCTGTTCCACCTGCAACCTAGCTCCCTGTTAATGCACTTGGGAGAGCAAGGAAAGATGTCCTGAATGCTTGGGCCCCGGAAACTCTTATGGGAGACCCAGGTGGAATTCCTGGCTCCTGGCTTCCAGGCCGTGGTGGCCATTTTGGGAGTGAACCAACAGATGGAAGATTTGTATTCACATTCATTCATTCATTCTTTCTATTTATCTATTTATCTATCTATCTATCTATCTATCTATCATCTATCTCTTCCCCCCTCTGTAACTCTGCCTGTCAAAAAAATAAATAAATAAATCTACAGGAAGGAAGGAAGGAAGGAAAGAAGCAGACAAAAATTTTGAAAGAGAACACAGCTGCTGCCACACCTGCGACCTCGCACAGAGCTGCTCTCACTCCTCTGTCCTCACTTCAGCTGCTAGGGGAGACCTGCTGGGAACCTGAAAGACATCATATAGCTGTATCAGCACAAGTAAAGATCAGCTTGGAACCTGCATGGCTCCATGCAGAGGGAAGGAACTGAGCCTCCCTTCCAGGAAGCTTTGCTTTCCAAGGGCCTTGATGCACTAACGGTGGAATAGCCCCATGAAGGGGACGTTGGTACAGTCTCTTCCTCCCCAACACAGTCCAAGCTGGGAGTCATGGAATCCCTTAACTGCAGATTCTTAAACACTCAATTACTTAAAGTCTAAATGGAAAAATTACTCATGAAACAGCAAATCACAGATGCCCTATATAGATATACTCCTCTGGTTTAGTGGAGTAAGAACAGTTAGAAAACCAGGTCATGTTTTCTATCTTTCTGCCAGCTGGCCTTTTTCTTTAATCTTAACATGTGATTTCCCAGATCTCTTGATTTCTACTCATGAATTCTATTTCCAGTCACCATATGCTCCTATTCTACAAGTATTAATTTGGGACAATCCTGCTCACAAATTTTGGAAAAGAAAGACTCTATAAGATAAAACTCCCTAACTTAGAATCGCCCCTTCCCTATGATGGGCTTGGGACTTTTTTATTTCATCCGTGTTACGGGGCTGTGTGGTCCTGTTTGCAGGGCACTGCAGTTCCCTTCATGGTAAGTAGGAAGGAAATGAAAGTAATTAGAGCCCTTAGATGTAAATTTCAGTGTTAGCTGAAAGATTCTCTTTTCCCCCAACTCAGCTTTTGTAAACAAAGCTATGATGAGACTAAACCTGGGAAGTTACCAGAGCTCCATGACAACTGCGCTGGCCAGCCATGGCGACCATCACCATGTGCATGTCATCGTCATTTACAGAGATGCATTTGCACACGGTAGGGATAAACATTCACTTTGGCTCCCAGCAAGAGATCACTAGCAACCAGTGAGGAGAAGGTGGGATGGGGAAGAACACAATTCAAGTCAGCTTTCTTCTCGATGGACTCAGACAATGGTAAAATGAAACTGTTCTTCGACTTTCTAGGTGTCGGGCCACAAACAGGCATGGCAAAGATACCCGATGCATTGTGATTTCTCATCTTGATATCAGATTATGATATAGATTTTTTTTCTTAGTGTACATATCTGTATGTAAAGAATTGAAGAGGCAGGGTAATTCTCAAACAGAGACTCAGTGTTCTACAGGAAATGTCTTTTACCATCCTTCTTATTTTAAAATAAATAATAAAAACACACCCTTTACCCATTATAAAGCCAGACAATAAAAAGGAACAAATGCCATGTATTAAGCCCTTGAACCCCAAAGGTCTGTGGCACAGCAGCAGCCCTGCACACCACCACTCTGCTTACTCACGTTTACATGCACTTGGCTTCTCTCCCAGAGCTTTGCACTGCTCACGATGGGAATATAGCAAGAGGATTTCTGAAAGATTCGAAACAAACCATTTGGTGTCACCTCAGGAATATTTCCATTTCTGAGATGATTTTTAGGCACAGATGCTAATCAACTCAAACAACAGCTATTTGCTTACCAAGTAGCTGGTACTGTCCAGAGCACTGTTGTAGGTGCTAAGGGAACAATCTGGAGCCCAAAACACAATTCCTACTCTCAAGAGTCCAGCGGAAACCACAGGCAGGAACCAAAAAAACATTCAAATACACACCACTCAACCACCCCCTCCCCCACTCTTCCAGCTTCTAGTAATCTCAACTGAAGTTCAGACCAACTCTATTTGTGAACTTCCTCATGTGAGAGAGAACATGCAGTATTTATCTCTCCATGTTTGGCTTTATTTCACTAAACATAATGATCTCCAGTTCTGTCCATTTTGCTTCAAATGTCAGGATTCTTCCTATGACTGAATAATATTTCATAAAATGTAAAAGTATTACATGTTAATCTAAAATTTTAAAAATATATTTTAAAGAGAAAGCAACAAAAAAGAAATCACAAAAATGAACACAAAATTTCTACTGTGTCACATGTTACAGAGAGAGACAAAGTATTTTGAGATTATTCTGATAAATTAGGATGACATGGAATCAAACATGTTCATATTACTCACAGATCCATGAATATAAATCAGAAAAGAGTGCTGCCTGTTCAAAGTCACTCATTAGTCTATGAGGATCATCATAGAAGAACCTGACTGAAACAAAGACATAATGCATTTGATGGGTGTATTCAAAGGAAGCAGGGAGAGTACCCTGGGGTCTCACAAGGGTGGAAAACTGTTCCATTTTGCTTAAAATATCAAGCCTGAAAAAGATAACATCAGTATTTGTTTTCACACTTCTGGTTTTTAATAACTTTGTTTAGGCTAATGAAAATATTTATTTGCTGCCTATTATGTAAAAGATTAAAGTTACTGTAGAGAAATAATTTATAATGTTAAGCATGATTGTTCAAGTAAATTGCGGTATACCAAAGAAGGAAAGATCATGCCATCACTAAAATCTACATTGGGTGGTATTAACTGCTTCCTTTTTTATACAGATACAACACATAGGATTCCACATTAGTGTTGTCACTGGAACCTCTCTAGGTTCTTTTTATTTTTTTTTTTATTTTTGAGATAAATATTTCCAGTTTACATCATAGTGTAGCCTAATGCTACACTAAAGAAAGAATTCAGCAAACAAGAAGACAAAAGACCATAGTTAGCAGGAACACAGACAAAAGCCATAAACAACAAGCAAATGAAAAGATGTCAACTTCACCAGTAGCCAACAAACTTCAAGACAGTCACAGATCATCAACACTACAGTAGTATATAAGTCCTAATCATGTACCCAACAAAGATTCAAAGCATAGTTTGACAAAACACTGCATTTCCAGCAAAACTGCTATACTCGGGCATTCCTTTCTTTTTGGTTTTTGTTTTTTTCATTTTTAAATTTAATTTTAGCTACCGCATATTTAATTAGTCACAATCCCCAGGTTCATAACTGTTGTTGTCCTATATTTTCCACATAATGCCTTGTATGAGCTGGGAAGACTGAGGTCACGAAGGCTAAGGACAGGACATAAGCAAGTACTGGATAAGCAATGGCACGTTCATCACTACCCTTTCCTCAAAGAGCCAAAGAATCACATAACTAAAGGCAAGATTTCAACAACACTGAGTGTTAGGAGGGAGAGACCCGTGTATGTAGAGCCAAGGAGTACAGATTATGTAGATTTGGATGGACACTAGGCTCCCAAGTAGAGACCTAAAGGGAAGAAGACACAATGGCTTCTCTGACATTGAGTACCAAAAACTCAAGGAGGGTGACAAGAGAAGCAGAAGGTGGCCCCAGGAAACAGAAGAAAGTTAAAAGTATTGCCAGCGCCGCAGTTCACTAGGCTAATCCTCCGCCTGCGGCGCCCGCACACCAGGTTCTAGTCCCGGTCGGGGCGCCGGATTCTGTCCCAGTTGCCCCTCTTACAGGCCAGCTCTCTGCTGTAGCCCGAGAGTGCAGTGGAGGATGGCCCAAGTACTTGGGCCCTGCACCACATGGGAGACCAGGAGAAGCACCTGGCTCCTGCCCTCGGATCAGCCCGGTGAGCTGGCCAAAGTGCGCCGGCCACGGCAGCCATTGGAGGGTGAACCAACGGCAAAGGAAGACCTTTCTCTCTGTCTCTCTCACTGTCCACTCTGCCTGTCAAAAAAAATAAAAATAAAAAGTACTAGAAGCTGGCGGAAATAACTGGGGAAGGTAAAGAGATCTCAGTGCACTGTAATTGAGTAGTACATATACTATAACTGCAGGTTTGGTGGGGACGTGTGGGCCACACAGATTTATCCTGCCATGAAATCAAGGAAATGTGCCTTTTTTTAAAAAACTTTTATAGTAAATATAATTTTCCAAAGTACAGTTTATGGATTACAATGGCTTTCCCCCACCCATAACTTCCCTCCCACCCGCAACCCTCCCATCTCCTGCTCCCTCTCGCATTCCATTCACATTAAGATTCATTTTCAATTATCTTTATATACAGAAGATCAATTTAGTATATATTAAGTAAAGATTTCATCAGTCTGCACCCACACAGAACATAAAGTGTAAAATACTGTTTGAGTACTAGTTATAGCATTAATTCACAATGTACAACATATTAAGGACAGAGATCCCACATGAGGAGTAAGTACACAGTGACTCCTGTTGTTGACTTAACAAATTGACACTCTTGTTTATGGCATCAATAATCTCCCTAGGCTCTAGTCATGAGTTTCCAAGGCTATGGAAGCCTTTTGAGTTCGCCAACTCTGATCATATTTAGACAAGGTCACAGTCAAAGTGGAGGTTCTCTCCTCCCTTCAGAGAAAGGTACCTCCTTCTTTGATGGCCCGTTCTTTCCACTGGGATCTCACTCGCAGAGATCTTTCATTTAGGTAGGCTTTTTTGTTTGTTTGTTTGTTTGTTTTTCCAGAGTGTCTTGGCTTTCCATGCCTAAAATACTCTCATGGGCTCTTCAGCCAGATCTGAGTGCCTTAAGGGCATTTGAGAGGTAGGGTTACAGACAGAGAGAGGGAGAGACAGAGAGAAAGATTTTCCATGTGATGGTTCACTTTCCCAAATGACTGCAATGGCCGGAGCTGTGCCAATCCGAAGCCAGGATCCAGGATCTTCTTCTGGTTCTCCCATGTGGATGCAGTGACCCAAGCAGAGAGGTGGGTTGGAAGAGGAGCCGCTGGAACTCAAATCAGTGCCCATATGGGATGCCAGTGCTGCAGGCAGAAGCTTAGCCTACTACCCCACAGCACAGGCCCCACAAATGTGTCTTTTACATAGTATCCCTGACCCAAGTCTGCGCTGGGCACCTGATAAGCACCAAACTTAAAAGAATGTAAAAAACTCTCCTGAGATCCTGAAAGGAGTCCTGGAAGGAACCCTAAATCCTAACATTTGCATTTGATGCAGGTGGTAACTACTCAACACAACCAGGTAGTGATAAGAGCCAACACTCAGTTTTCAGTCTGGGTCTGGACTCTGTGTTCCATCCCATAATCCTCTCTTCAGTGATGTGGTCCCAAATTCTCCATTGATTGGGAAAGCAATCCCATGGCTGCAGGCAGGGGAAGGAACATCACTTTGAAAAGAATCACCAGGTATAGAATCAGGCCCATCCCTCTAATGTGCTCCTCAGGTCTTCACCTCGGGGACTCCGTGCCACTCACGCCAAGCATACACTTTCACACATCTGATGTCTTCTGTGCAGGGAACCTTTGCCCAGGTGGTCAGCCCCAAGTACTGGATGCTGTCCCAAATTACACTGCTCTGACACATGTCTTCCTGCAGTAGAGAGCCTGAGAGCTGTGCAGGTTGTGAATAGCACCACTGTAGCATCAGTCCCAGCACCACTGGAACATCTGTAACACAGCAGTCCCACGATTTCTGCTCTCAAGCCAGCATGGCTTGACGGTGGCCAGGGGCCTGAGGAAATCACATGCACGGGGATTTTTTTTTATTTTTCAAATTTTTATATGGTTTTGTTGAGGCATAGCTGATACACAAACTGCGTATATTCAATCTGATGACTTTGGAGATATCTACAGGGGGAAAGAAGAACCAGGGATTGTGGTTACATGATTTCGTAAATAAGCATTACCTTGAACTTTTAAGCAAGGCTAGAATGCAGGTAGAGTTTTTTTTTGTAAACAAAAAAGCTATTGTAATTAACAAACCAAAAAAAAAAAAAAAAAGGCTTGAAAGAACGAAATAGCTGGGATATTCGTTGCCAATCATTAACCTGATTTTCTAATGAATATGGCATTAGGCATTCATTAACAATCATTTGTGTTTATGTTGAACAGTGGATGTATAATGAAGGTTGGTAAATGAAAGCAAAATTAAACCAGGGAATTTTGGACACTTATAAAGCAATTAACTTGTTTGGCAGTAATTACACATTGAAAGCTAAATCAAGTGCATTTAGAAAGCCACAAGAGTCGCCACATAAACCAGAGGTGCTTTGCTCTAAAATAATAGAAAAACCTCTCTTTCTTTCCAAATGAAAGAGAAAAGCAAAAGTATGGTATAAATGACAAACAAGGCTCGAGTCTAATGAAAAGAAACGCGGTTACAGCCCATATGTTAGAGAAGAGGCAAGTTACCAAAAAAATAGGACAGCTCAGCTAATTAAAGGAAGAAAAAACCTTTTGTCACAGCAATGATGTGAAAACAGGTGGTATATGCTGGAGGGCTCAAGTTTTTGTTCTGTTCACACGCACAGGCATGCACACACATGCGTGCACACACACGAGTCTGCATACTTGAACCACCTATTAGCTGTGTGAAGAGTAAATACTCAATGCGCAGTCAGGCCCTTCGGACGACCACTGTATCGCTGTAGCAGGTCTTTGTCACTGTTGATTTTGTCTTGAAGGCTGTGCTGGGCCATGGTCATTTAGCACAAGGCCCTAAAGGCCAGTCATTCAACATACTCAAGGACTCTATTTTTTAAAAAGGAGGAGTGAGAATAATACTGTGGTAAATAAAAGAGAAACGCAGGGAAAAGCATTACTGATCTATGATAAAGCAAAGGCAATAAACACAAAATTCCATGTGGCCACAAAATTCCTTGTTGCCACAAAATTAGCCAGTAATACTCCAAAAACACATTCAAAATCCAATGATGTTTTCTGATGAGAAATGAACGTTCTCGGAATTTTCAGCCAAGATATACCACAGAGGTGCTGTGTGTGAGGTGTTTTTTTTTTTTTTTTGGGGGGGGGGGGTGGGGGGTCCATCCTCACCACCCCTCTGATGGTTCCCCTGCAGGATAAAGTCTTCAGTAGAGATCAGAGCTGAGCAAGTGGACAAAGGTTTTTAAACCAGAGTGAAAGCCTTGATCATCCTCTTCCAAAAAAATCTGAAGATTCATGAGCCCTTCCCATCTGACAAATAATAGCGAAAAAGGGCTTGTAAGCGAGGGAGAGTTAGTAAGCAGAAGAAAAGTTCCCCAGGGGCTCTGTAAAGGGCAGCTGGCTTTGTGGAAACATTTGCGAAGTGCTTGGGTATCCACTATTCCAAGAGCAAATACTTGCTTTGCCTCTGCAATTGGAATGGAAAACGGAAACCAGGAGATGGCTTTTGAAACCCTTGCTTAGGTCATTTTAACTGCAACCAAATTAAAAAAAAGAAAAAGAAAAAAGTGTTTGCCATGATAGCATGGTACATGTCTTTCAAAATATGTCATCTCTCTTTGAAGAGAGAATCATTTTATTTCCAAGCAGAGGATGAAGACATTAACCAAAAAAAAAAAAACCTCATTTCTCATTTATTTAAAACCTTTTAAAATATTTAGATGGTCTACTTAGTTCTAATCTAGTATGCAGTATTTCCATAGCAGTTTTCTTGGTCAGAAAATTGCTTCTTGATTTTGACATATATCAACCAAATAGTGTATTACCAGTACACTATTTCATTATCTTGCAGGAACCAATACATTTTCCTGAGTCTTTATAGGTAAATGTATTTATATATCTGGAAATTCAGGGAATACATCTCTTCTGTGGGTACCTGCTATTAATCCAGTTCCTCTTGCATTGTATTGTGCATTGGAACTGGACTAATTAGAATGCAGAGTCTGACACAGATGGTCTAGAGCAAAGTCTGAGAGTCTACTGGTATACCAAGCTCTCATGTGACAGTGGTTCCTCTACAGCAAGACATTGATCCGTGGATCCTGGTAGCAGAGAGCTGACTTAAAGAGTTAATAACATCAAGACTATAGGTCACCAGGCCCATCGCTGTGGGGCAGAGGGTTAAAGCCCTGGCCTGAAGCACCAGCATCCCATATGGGCACCGGTTCTAGTCCCGGCTGCCCCTCTTCTGATCCCGCTCTCTGCTATGGCCTGGGAAAGCAGTAGAAGATGACCCAAGACCTTGGGCCCCTGCACCTGCATGGGAGACCCAGAAGAAGCTCCTGGCTCCTGGCTTCAGATCGGCACAGCTCCAGCCGTTGCGACCATCTGGGGAGTGAGCCAGCAGATGGAAGGCCTCTCTCTCCGTCTCTGCCTCTCTCTGTAACTCTGTCTTTCAAATAAATTTAAAAAATTATTAAAAAAAAAAGACCATAGGTCACCCAAACCCCAGAAATAGGTCATTTCCTCTCCAAGAAGAAACCTGGAAAGTACAATGGACCAAAAATTAAGTAACAGAGGAATACCTATTAGAAATGAAATATACAAGAACAAGTTTTGGGCATCACTGCTTCTCATCACCTGTGTGCTTCTTGGCTGGAGCTTTGCTGAGGTTTTTGTGCCCTCACATTCAATTGTTGAAATCAAGACAATTCACCTTATCAAGTAACTATTGATAGGCCATGCACTACATTCAGCACTAAGGATACAAAAATAAATGAAGCCTAATCCTACAGCGCTCCCCTAGCAAAACAACCGCAGAGCAGAATAAAGGCTATAACAAAACGGTGTGTAGATATCAGAGGAGCTCCTCGCGCAGACTCAAGGAGAAGGACTATTAGACAAATGAAGAGTCTTGGGAAACACATCTTAAAAGAGATGTCAGCTATTCTTAACCTTGAAGCAAGAGTAAAAAGTACCTAGTTGAAGAAGAGAAAGGAAGACTGTCATGGGCGGAGGAGCAGCATGGCGAAAGTTTAGACCAGAACATTCCAACTCCCATGTTAGCTGCTATCAGGCAAAACAGTAGAGGCAGCACTGCTCTGGCTCCCCTCAGCCTCTGCCAGAGGATGGTGGAGCAGCCATTGTTTTTATCTTTAGGTATTTTGCACAAATCTAAAGCTCACAGGATATCATGGCAGCCAAGGTAATGCCACTGTGAAGAGGTGGAGTTAGGACTCCAGAATGAGTGAATCATGAGCCTGTGTTCCTTGCACAATATTCTGGTGTCCCGCTGAGCATTTCGGGATGACTGGATTTTGGAGTTTGAGGCAGCAAGCGACAAGAGGGTGGCATGGCATTTTCATGCAAGTGTTCCATTCTCTATCTCTCCTTCCTTCACCTGGCATTTTATTTAAAAACACAGAAAAAAAACTCACCCCAACCCCCTGGTGGCATAAGAATTTAGTTGGGCAGACTTCCTCTTTCACAAAGAACCTTGAAACGTCTAAATAACTGAGATTTTCCTCTTGGTCTTGCTTATTTCTTACATTTTAAATAGCATAGGTTTGGGGGTTTTTTTGTTTGTTTTTTGACAGGCAGAGTGGACAGTGAGAGAGACAGAGAGAAAGGTCTTCCTTTGCCGTTGGTTCGCCCTCCAATGGCCACCGCGGCCAGTGCACCACGCTGATCCGAAGGCAGGAGCCAGGTGCTTCTCCTGGTCTCCCATGCGGGTGCAGGGCCCAAGGACTTAGGCCATCCTCCACTGTACTCCCAGGCCACAGCAGAGAGCAGGCCTGCCCCTGGAAGAGGGGCAACTAGGACAGAATCTGGCACCCCGACCAGAACTAGAACCTGGTGTGCCAGCGCCGCAGGCGGAGGATTAGCCTATTGAGCCAAGGCGCCGGTCATAAATAGCATAGGTTTTTAAAAATAAGATTAGACCAGAGAGGCTGTCACCGAACCAAGGGAATTGTTGGCAAAGCCATAGCTAGTCTTAGGGAAGCTTTGGCAATGTATTTAAAAAATAGCACCCCCTCTTGGGAGACACAGCCCTGTGACTTGCTTGCCCAATAACTGAACCTGGTTTTTAGCTTTTGTTTATCCCCTTAAACCAAGCCCCCGTGGTATAGGGCACACTCTTCCAGTGTTAGATGGTGGCTCTGTCACTCAGCAAGCAAACATAACACACAGTACAAGGATGAACACAGAAACTAGATTCCAAAAAGAAACTAAAGCAGAAATACAGGCTATGGGTATAGCACACAATACTCTCAGGAATTCCTGAAACTATGATGGGAGAACAAGAGATGCAACAGAAGCCAGACAGGGTAGCAGTGTTAAGTGACGACTTTCTCTCCCCTAAATTATTAGAGACATCTAGGAAAAACTAGAAATAGAGGAAGGGGGTGTGGAGGTGAAGAAGTAGGCCTAACACACACAAAATTCAACTTTAAATTCAAAAGCATCAGCTCCTAATTCTAATCCTCTCTTCAAGGAAAGCAAAATCATCTGGGATTTAAAAGATTCTTTGAATCTAAGAAGATGTAAACCTGATTCCTCTGAAAATAAATATGAAGATTCAATCTTAGATAAAATAACTCATTCTTTGTGTACCCGAATTATAAAATCAATTCCTCAGTTTCTAATTATCAGCCACTGATCTCAGAAGCTCAAGAAGAGCAGTGGGAAAATGGATTAACACATATACTTACATAATTATTGCCTTTTATTAAAGTGTCACTTGTAGACAGGTTTCTTGTTCAACAATGAATAAGCAAAATTAATTGTTCAAAACCCAAAATTGTACAATCTTTATCAACTCCTGTTTTTAACAATTTTCTAGCAAAAGAGCACTAAAATACATCTGCTGGCAGCGTCTCCCTCTGTTGGTTACAGACTCCAGGAGATGGACAAATGACAGTTCGTGCATCCAAAGATCAGCAACTTCATTATAAACCAATGATAATAATTGTTAACTATAGAAAAACACAGTAAACTCTGAAAAAGGTAAACCTTAGCAAGAGTTACCAAGAATAAGAAATCCCGTTTTAGTTAATCGCCTATTTCACCAATTATCATGGTTACCATTTTAGAGGACCCATTGAATTTTGAGGAACCTGCCAGTCTAGTCAAAAGAAACCACAAATCCTTAACTAACATATGCTAACTTTTCTTTGAGGAACAAAAGAAGCATCTTTGTTTGTTCCTCACCAGCAAACACCAAGCCATCTAAAAAGAGTCCTTTCAGTGGCAATGTTAGCAGGGAAATTCAATTGTATTTAATTAAGTTCTTCCCCAAAAAACTGCACACAGAAGCATCAAAGAGGTTATCAGAGGTCAGATGCCTGTCATGACTTTCTGACCCTCCCAAAATGCAAAATAAAAGATAGCGGTATCCCTGCTGGTAAGATGGGCTTCCACATTTGTGTCTCTCCCTTTCTGCTTTAATTTAATAGCAATCAGCACAATATGGCTGCTTTTTTCTGAACAATAGGACGGGCAGAAGTTAGATTTACAACGCTGCAAGGGGGAAGATAGGAGACAAGAGAGGCTTACTATGGCTTTTAAGGTTCAATAAGAGCATACTTTGATACCCATAAAAAAACTTGAAAATCTGTTTAACATTCATTGTGGTCAAAAATGGACAGATGTACACCTCTGAAATCTTGTATTCTAGAATTATCTTCTGTGTCAACTTTTTAAAGATTCTTTTTAAGAGGGATTTGCAAAAGAATAAGATTTTTCCCCTACTGAAAGTTAACTATGATATCTATCACACATTTATCAGCTCCTTGACTTTAAGTATGTTTGTAATGATACTTATTTCCCACTCTCCATAATTTGTACAAGTCCACTAACAATCTTATAATGAGTACAATGTATTGACATAGTCATAAGTACCGAATGTGTTTCTGGAAACCAGACAAAAGTTAATTACCCAAATGTTATTTAAAGTCTTGAATGCCTAATCACAAATGAGTCCCAGACATGGAACTTACTTCCTGAGACATTTCATTTTTAGGAAATTACATTCTTCAGTGACACTAAAAAGAATCTTAGAAGCTGGGGCCCAGAAGATGTCTTAAAGCTCATTTATTCCAATATCCAAGCTGATGTCTGAATTCTCCCTACCCCATCACAGTCACCCCATTGTCATCTAGCCCACAGTTAGAAAATTCTACAAACTCAGCTTCCCCGACCACCCATTTCCAGGGAGACAATCTTTCCAGAAGCAAAGTTAGAAAACTTAAACTAAAGGGACCTTAGTTTTAAGATCAAGAACCCAAAATGTTAATCCTGGTTCTGCAACCAATTTAATATCTTGAATAATTCATTTACTCTCTCTGTGCTTCTATGAGAAGGTAAAAATATTGCTGTGATCATCTCTGAGTCAAATTTGTGTGTTCAAGTTTGTGGGCTGATTTTTCGTATGGGCTGTTGAATCAGGAGAGTGAATCATCTTCAACATGGACAGCAACTCAGATCAGCTGGGCCGTGGCTGCCTGGGGATGCATCCAGGTTTCATGGGAAAGAGGGACATGGTGGGCAGAGATGATGAGAGCAAGTCTCAGGGTGGAGGGGAGATGTGCACCCCTGTATACTAACTTTACCCTAGGTAATGCCTTGAAAAATAACTGCAAGAAAGACATTTGGGACCACAAATTTGTCCCAACAAGAACAGCAGGGAAAGCAGAGCAGGTAGAAACAGAAGAGCTACTTCTAGAATGATCCTAATCTCGAAAATCAGAGCAGCCTGACTCTGTCCTTTGGGATCAGCAAACTCAACTTAAAAGTAGAAGACTCTTCATGTTCACATGCACTCACTCTCTAGAAAACCACGAGAGAGGGGAAGAACAATCAACAATTACTGAGTACATTGCACTAACCCCATAGACTAGGAACTAGGATCTTTATTCAGATAAGAAAACTGACTGATAGTTAGATGATGGGTCCAAGGATAAACCAGAGGGAATCCGAACCAAGATCTATGCCCAGAGTACATGAAAGTGCACCCCAGTGACTATTCCCTTCAAGACAGAAAAACAAACAAAAAAACTATGCTACAGTTGTCTCCCCTCCTCTTCTCTCCAAGGTGTAGTACCTTAAATAGCTGCAGTTTCCTTTGCCAAGTTTATCCATTAGATATCCATAACATCAAGCATATGACAATGAATTAACTTGCCAGATGTCAAAAAATATCTGTCTGTTTTAAGTTATTATATCATTCTAATAGAGGTATGTATTTAATTTTATTAATCATTCTTAATAAGCAAACTTTAAAAGAAATAATAATCAAAGACTTACTGTCACTGTGCAAAACTAAAGCAATGTAGTCCTTCCTTAACTCTCTATTTTTCTCCCATTAGCTATAGTATCATCAAGTTCTATAAAATACAGAAATATAAAGGTAAAACCACAGAAAGTAAGTTTGTGATAGACAACTGTTACTATGATCTGAATGTTTGTGTCCCCCTAAAATCCACAAGGCTGGAATCTAATTCCCAATGTATTGGTATTAACAAGTGGGTCCTTTGGGAAGGAACTAGGTCATGAGTGGGACCAGGGCCTTTACAGGAAAGACCTGAAGCAGCTCATTAGCTTTTCCATCATGCAAGGATACAACAAAAGGGATCATCTTTGAAAGAGAAAACAGCCTTCACCAAGACACTGGATCTGCTGGTGCCTTGATTTTGGACTTCTCAGCCTCCAGGACTGTGAACAATAAATTTATGTTGTTTATAAATTACCCAGTGCAAGGTAATTGTTACGGCAACCTGAATGGGCTAAGACAATCACACACACAGAGGGAGAGAGTCCGAGAGAGAGAATGACTAAAAAATGGATTATTTTAATGCTATACCCTACTTTCCCTCCAAATATTAATCATAAAGGAGCCAAAGATTATTCCCCCTGGCAACAGTGACCAGTGCCATGTGCACTTGCCATGAGCCAGTGCTCTGAGTTTGTAGAGCATAATTACCAGACTACTCTTAGACACAGGTGCCACATCTGGACCTGTTACCAAGGCAGCCGAACACCATCTGATACCCCAGGATAAGCACATTTCTGGAACTCTTTCTGCAGACTATCATTTTAACTCTGTCCAAATTTTTAACCTTTGAATCAGCACAAGTAAAATATCATAGCACAGAATCAAAATGAGAAATACACTGAACAACAAGCTCATTTTCATTGAACTGCATTTCAAATAAATGCTGAGAATGTCCTCCCTCAATTCCATGGCAAAGCCAAATAGACACAGTCAACGGAAAGCTATAAATGTCAGTTTAACATTAAATGGTGTCTATGAAGTAATATAATTAAGTGGAGGATTCTTGCATGATTTTGACCACAGAAGCAAAACAGAGTTGCATGCAGTTGGTTTCTGCTAAGAAGGGAACCAATGAAAGTAGCCGAAGTCATCACTACAATATAAAGGTAGTTATAAAAATGGTGATGCACATGCCTTCTTTGGAGAAAGAAGCAGCAGCCCAATGAGACTGCCCTGGGCATGGCACAGCCCTTGTAGGAGTCAGAAAAGAGGGAAATACAAACTTAATGGGAAGTAATTTGTTTAAATTATGAAGGTAAGCATGTATGTCTAAAAACTCATGGATATTAAAAGCCCTATCCTTTCTTGCAGATTCTGGATCAGCTAATGAAAATAATACATTTTTATATAACTACACCTTCCCAGTGTCTCACCTCTCCCCCAAATCAGTCAATCCTGCTACTAGGAGAAAGTCTTGAACTGACACACTAGAGCTGTTAGGAGCCTGTTCCTGATGGCGTGCACTTATAGCTGGAGCCAGGTAGGCCATTACTGGCAGCATTTGGTAGCCAAGCAAGCAAGTCAGTCCTGCATCAGGTCAGACTCCACATCTGGTCTAATCCCAGACCCCTTCACTGCACAGCCCATGCCTCATCCACTGCAGTCCATTAACACTGGTCCACAGACCAACTCTGTAGCCTCTGCCGTATCCTAAGCATATAGCAGAGGTAGTTCTTGGCTTTTATTTTAAGACAGCTGCTGGCTAATCTTCTGCAGAGTATCATGACAGTCTGTGACTCATGCTTTACAGTAACATATGCTTTCAGAGTTTAATTTGGTTTTGAACAGGATTAAATGTGCTAAAAATCAGACCACAAGATATTCATAATGAGAGACAGAACACAATAGTCACCTTACATGAAGAGTAATTATTTAACATGAATTCACAAATTGCTTGATGGTATTTTCTTGTGGAGACAGGCACAGCTGCTGCACTGAGAAAGTGCCAAAATTTTCCCCCTGTTCCAAGAGAAAATCCCTCCACCTTCTGTGGGTTCCCTCATTCTTCTCTGATGGGCCCACAAGACTTAGCTGCTGCTTACTGAGGTATCGTTGTCTTTTTCCATAGTGTTTCTTACTGGCCCTTGTGCATCTGGGTTGTATATATGTGTGGGGTGGGGTGTCATTTTGGTTATTTGTTTTTATTATAGTTCAAATTTATGTTCTTCAATAGGAGCATGCACAGTGATATAAAATAATACAGAAGTAAAATATAGAAGCCATGCAGGCTTTTAAAAGAGCGGTGACTCCTACAGTTTTTCACTTAAACTGAAGAGCTGGCAAAGCATGCAGAGTATGAGAGATATTCTATGAACCAAAAGGTTTAATGCATTATAGGGGATGGGAAAGAATGGGTGCCGACCAGCACTCAGCAGAACTAAAACCATGGGGGCACTACACACATTTTCTTGGGAAGCAGCAGTGGCAGCCAGAGAGCTCCAGATGAGACTAAACAGGAATGATAAATTTCAGGGAATAACATATCGGATTGAGACTGAAGAAAGCAATCGGGCAGCCCATTCCCCAGAGCAGTGGTGACCTGACTCATACTCATGCGATGTGTACTTCTCCGTGCAGGCAGTTAAAACAGAGTTTGGCTTGGGGAGGGAGACAATAGGTGTTTGCCCTGACATAACAGCATTTCAAACATGCTATCCTCCCTGTCAACATGATGTCTCCTTCCATACTTTGCACATTTTACGTTTATTTTCTTTCAAATCAGTGACTTGAGAATTGAATTAGAATCTTCACTCCACATTCTATGCCCTGAGCGCTGAATGTCAAAGTATGCTTTGTTACTGAGTGAAATATTTGCTTGCACAGCAGTTGCACAAAAGGTATTACAACTTGTATGTGATGCTCAATGAACTTGTTTCCACTGTTGATGTCATTTTACTGAAAGAAAGGGACTATCCTTATCCCCCTCTCAAACTGGAAATTTGATAACTGTGTCTTCCCCAAGTCTTCATCTAACACTCTACTAAAAGCTACCTCAATGTATCAGCTCAGGGACAGTTAGTTTAAACATATAAATACCTAGGAGGAACACCTTCAACACCTAGGAGGAAAGCAACATTGAACAGAAACCAACAAGGGGAAATATAAATGTCATTTCTCTCTTCTATCCCTGAGACAGGAGCAATTCCTGAGCGGTTCTGATGGGAAAGTCCCCTGCCTTCACTGTGGCACAGTCTGTTTGCAGTGCGCGATCCAAATCAGAGTAAACCTAATTATCCAGCAACACTAAATGGTCTCTTTGCCTCTTCTCTGTTATCGCTCTCCTCCAATCCGTCTCCCAAAGTGACCTGGATTGATCTTCCCAAAGAACAACCTTCACATTATTTTCCCTGCTCAGAAATTTCCAAAGACTCGCACACTCCTCTGTTTGGCATTTAAGAGCTTAAGTTCTTTGTCCAAACCACTTCTCTAGCCTCAGCCCCCACCACCCTCTCCACATTCTCTTACCAGTCCTCTAACATACCTCACTATCTCTGCTGCACTCCCACTTGCCAACTTACAGGGCACTCTTCACACTGTGCCATTTGCCTTCAACTGTGTTCCTACCCTATCTGCATCCAGGTCCCAATCTTAGTGACCCAAGAGACCAGTCTTAACATTTAAGTACTTTGAGATGAAAGACTATCTTGCTTATTTTTGTATCTCCTCTGTAAATAAAGTACCAAATGGGTGAATGCAAAGATGGATAGGAGAAATGACTGCATTGATGGATGAGCAGGTAATAGGATGATCAGTGTATACGTAAATGGACAACTGCATGGATGATTCAACTGTTGGTTGAATGAACGAATTGTGTTATTGCATGAGATTCAAGTAACAGAAACCACATCTTTCAAAGTCAATTAACACTAAAAAGAAACTTCTAGAAAAAGGGCATCATTCACTCCCTAATTTTGGCCTAATCCAACTTTGTTTGCAGAGATATTAAAAGACAACTTCGTTACTATGCCCTATGACCAATAGCTATTTAGAAAAGCCGTTTAGTTCCATAACTAACACGGATAATATTTAAAGTAACCTCTACCCACATAATTTTTAAAAAGACTACCTATTCAAATCCTCCTTTTGCTAACTTGGAAAATCTTTTCTCTCAATACAGTAATCTTCATGTTTGAAAAAACTCAGTTTATTGGAAACTATCAATTGCTAAACACAGATCTCTCCTAGTATCCAAAACAGGGGCCATGAAAGTCAGATACCAGCAGGCATGCACTCAGATCAAACAACGTAGCCTCCTCTTATCTAACATTCAACACTAAGAAGATAATTTGATCTCCCACAAGCAGCAGATCCCTAGCAGTGATTTTGATACATGAAGAAAGGCTGGCTTAGATCAGTGTGTTTGCTACAATCAACACTAGCAATTTATAATCAATAGCTAAGCAGAGAGGCAGAAAATAATTTTAAAGCTGTTTTAGGAAACTTATTCTCTGTTGACAACATTTTTGGCAGCCATATTAGACAGCCTGCTAGTATTATATTTACTAATGAAAAAAAAAAAAAAGTTCTTTCCATGTGGGCTTCTAGCAGTCTGAGGCCATCAGGGGACAGAAATAAACAGGGGAGTTCCAAACAGCTGCACCAGAAAAAAGACACCTAACCCAGTCTTGAGATAGCACGCAAGGCTTCCTAAAGAAACTGCCACCCCAAGCCAGCCGGCAGTTAAGACACCACGTGGGATACTTGTATTCCCATCCTGAAAGGCCTGTTTGAGTCCCAGCTCGCTTCCAATCCAGCTTTCTGCTTGCGCACACCCTGGGAGGCAGCAGGTAATAGCTCAAGTCCTTGGGTCCCTATCACCCATTCAGGAGACCAGGATTGAGTTCTAGGTTCCTAGTTTTGGCCTGGCTCAGTCTCAACTGTTGTGGGCATTTGGGGTGAACCAGTGGATGGCCGATCTCTTTCTCCATCTGTCTCTCTGCCTTTAAAATAAACAAAAATTGAAAAGAAAGTGTCCTCCAAACTTAGACCTGAGTGAAGTGTGAGTGGAAACATGAGGTGAGGACATTCTGAGAACCACAGGGAAGGCGGTGAGATCGCAGCCCAGGGAGGAAAGGGGATTCCACGGCAGATAAAAGCTGGATAAGAAGCAGGGTTCAGGTGGCAAAGGACCTTACACACTCGTAGAGGAGTTTGGAAAGTATCCCGGAAGCAATGGGAAACATGAAAAGGTTTTAACCAAATGTATGAATTTTTTTTAATTTTTTTTTTTGACAGGCAGAGTGGACAGTGAGAGAGAGAGGGAGAGAGAAAGGTCTTCCTTTGCCATTGGTTCACCCTCCAATGGTTGCTGCGGCCTGCACGCTGCGGCCGGCGCACTGCGCTGATCCGAAGCCAGGAGCCAGGTGCTTCTCCTGGTCTCCTATGCGGGTGCAGGGGCCATCCTCCACTGCACTCCTGGGCCACAGCAGAGAGCTGGACTGGAAGAGAAGCAACTGGAACAGAATCCGGCACCCCGACCAGGACTAGAACCCAGTGTGCCGGCGCCGCAAGGCAGAGGATTAGCCTATTGAGCCGTGGCACCTGCCAAAATGTGTGAATTTTTTATAGAAAGATCTATTTATTTATTTGAAAGGCAAAGTTAGAGAGAGAGAGAGACAGAGGGAGACACAGACAGACACAGACACAGACACAGACACAGACACAGACACAGACAAACACATGTTCCATCTGTTGGTTCACTCCCCAAATGGCCACAACAGCCGGGCTTGGGCCAGGCCAATACCAGGAGCCTGGAGATCCATCCAGGTCTTCCATGTGGGTGGCAAGCACTGGGGCCATTCTCAGCTGCTTTCCCAGGCACATTAGCAGGGAACCAGATTGGGAACAGAAGACACAGGATTTGAACCGCCACCCATATAGGATACTGGTGTGGCAGGTAGCAGCATTTAACCTGCTGTGCCATGATGCTGGTCCCAAATGTGTACATTTTTTAAGCAAAGAGGATGTTTCAAATAAGTCACCTTGGCCCCATTGTGGAGTTGATACGGGATGAACAAGACTAGAGTGGAATCAAGGCAAGGTGAGATGGGTGGTGAGTTAGGAAGCTTTGGAGAAGACAAGTCATTGACCTCCCCAAGTCTGTTCCTGTCATTCAAGCCAACCACCATGGACCATGTTGTTAACAGCTGTAAAAACCCCAGAGATCCAACTTTCTGAATGGCCCCTACCCAGAGTCCTTCAGGGTAGACTTCCAAATTCTCCAATTCTGTTCAGAACACATATCAATCTTTATGACCTGACTGTGTCCATTTTCTTTAACTGAACCTGACTTCCTCAGCTTGACCTTTGGACTTTTTAAAGAACATTAGCTCGGGATCACCCTTTGGTCATTTCCATGCAGGTGTCGCTGGTCAGTACTTCATCATAGCTCTGGCCTTCTGAAGCCAAAACCCTGAGATTAATTCCCTCCAGTATAACCTGGGAAAGGGCTTTAGACTCAGGGTTTTATGCCACAAAAATAAACATATAAAGACGGTTTGCTGCCACAAAATCATCCATAATTGATTGTATAAATTATATATATTTCATGAGATAGCCACATTTAAATCATCCTTCATATGCACATATTTTACATAATAGTTATCACCATAAACATATTTTGCATGTAACAATATATTGTAGAGATATTCTTGTTGCTACAGCTTTATAATTAACATTGGAAAGAACTTGGTTCTATCTCCTTAGCCAAGCTTGCTGTATCCCCTAAGTGAACCTTAGTACAAACAAAAACAACTATAGAAAATGGTACAGAACAGGGGCCCCTTTCCTCCCGAGGTGTGAAGTCTTCTGAGAACACAGGAGCCAGTATCTGTTGAAGCTGTGCAGAGTGTAAGGATGTGCCTCCAGTTCAATCTCCCTGCACTTTGTACACCCCTTTATTATTCATCAAGTGTCTGCTCATATCAACACTTCCCTTTCTAAAGCAATGCTTCTTAAGCTTTCTGTTTGTTTGTTTTGCTCAATACACATTGTGGACTTACACAATAGTTATCTTTCGTCATGAAAAATTCAGCAAAATAATTCCAACTTCTCTCCCACTCAAGAATATCATAATAAAAGTTAAAATGAGAGGACCTTGGACTTTTTCTGAACATTTCAAAAAACAGTTGCAAAATCTTGTACTTTGTTATACAAATTATATAGCTATAAAGATATCCTTAAATAATCACAATAATCACACTGCACCAATCTGAACCAATCTGAGAAGACTGGGGCACTGGGAAAGAAGTCCTAGTGACCAGAAGCCTGGCTTAGCCACCTGCGCAACCTCTGTCTCATGATGCAAGGCCTATGAGTGCAAGATGAAAGAGGCAGAGGGAAGGGAAAAAGCCACAGGAACTAACGAGAAATGAAGAAAAGAGAGAAAGGAGCGAATGACTAGAAAAGAAATCATGGAAGCAAAAAGAAAAGACCCAATAAAGGTAAACTAAAGAATCCTTTAGAAAACAAAATGGTGGCTGGTGTTGTGTTGCAGTGGGTAAAGCTACAGTCTGTGATGTTGGCACCCCACATGGGAGCTAATTCATGTCCTGACGCTTCACTTCTGATCCAGCTCCCTGCTAGTGGCCTGGGGAAAGCAGTAGAAGATGGCCCAAGTGTTTGGGCCCCTACCACCCACATGGGAGACCTGGAAGAAGCTCCTGGCTCCTGGCTTTGGCCTGGCTCAATCCTGGCCATTGCAGCCACCTAGGAAGTGAACTAGTAAATCGATCTCTCTCTCTCTCTCTCTCTCTCTCTCTCTCTCTCTTCTCTTTCTCTGTAACTCTGCCTTTCGAAAAAATAAATAAATATTTTTTAAAATGTACTGACACCACAGCATATTAACTAGAAGTAGTAAAAAAAGGAAATTAAACTTCTTTTAAATCCTTGGAAAAAAATCTAAAACTCTAATATAATAGAGTTATTTTATTATTGCTCCAAAACAATCCATTGAGCTACAATTCCCTCTAAAATCTGAAGCACGAAGACCTGAAGTCTGGACAAGTGCTTCTGCAAAAGATACAAATTAATTGCTAAAATTGTCATGATAGCAGCTTCCCAGAGAGATGACTAATTGCAAAATACCTCAATCCTTTTCTCCTGGTATATTCATCTTCCAAAAAAAAGGCATAAGAGAGTAAGAAATGCTGTCACTAGTATCCAAAATATATTCATCGGAGCCAGAAGCCAGAGGATGAAATTTATGTATAAAGCGGCATTTGAACTTGATTGGACTGGGTACTGAATTATTAAATCATTTCTTAAATAAAGGCGAGGTGTTGCTCTGGAAGGCAACAATGGGATAAAGCGCAGGGCAAGCTCCGGTTCTGAACAATCCCTCGTTCTATTCAAATCTCTTTAAATTCACTGAAATGAATTTGAGGCCTGCAAAGGTCATGACTGAAAAAAGAAAACTCAAAATTGATTTAAAGGGGCTAATCAAGGAGATTTGCAGTACTTTCAAGAAACAACCTTCTGAAATGGAAGAGAATTGGCCAACAATTCCATTTTACTGAGCCACACGTTAATATAACAGCCAATTATTGTTCAACAAAAGCAATATCCCCGTTCATTCTTTTTCACAAGGTAACAGCTCTGGGCTGGGAGTTGAGAAAATAAAATGATGGACTAGACACACGCCACAGCAGAGTAAAAGTGTGGGGTAGGCTTTGGGGCTTTTTACCGGATGCCGTACATTTCATTAGCGGTTCTGAGTCTCCCACTGGGCTCTTATTTCTAACCCTTTTGTGTGGGGTTTTCCTTTTAAAATGATACCTCAATGCAAATGTCCACATTAGTGTAAGAAAACACTCAGCACATGTCTAAGGAACCTGTAGAATTGGCCGTGGAAAGCACAGAAATTTTTTTTTAAAGCCAAAAATAAAGGAAATAAAATGGAATATTTTAGGAGGCCCTAGCAGGTGGGTATCTGGTGGTTGAAAACCTGCTCCAAAACAAGAAGACTGTTACTGTAGCAAGAGAAAAGACACTTGTGTTCCAATAATCCCAGCAAAACTAAATTGCAGACCTGGGTGGGGGTGGGAGCTGGAGGGAAGAACACAACACCCTTCAAAAGAAAAATAAAACAATGCACCCAAAATAGGCCCGATTATGTGGGTCACTGCATACTGTGTGTTTCCCCTGTAGCATTTTATCGTGGTTACTGTTGCCAAGGGACACTTGATGCTCTCATTATATATGTTTGTCTTTCACATCCACATCGCAGCCAGGTTTTTTTTTCCCCCTTCGATGCCCCCAGAACTGTAACAGAAATAAAAATAAGGAATGGACCCCATTATTACACAAATACCTACAAAGCAGAGGGAGTGACCCCCGGGGGTCACCGTGTTGTCCCTGGAAGCATTGATGCCCTTGCCCCAGGGCCCCCAGGCTTTTGTCACAGGGTCAAAGCCAGGACCTCAGCTGAGTATCCTCTGTGAGGAATTAACAAGTGTGACAATTTGCGGGCCCTCCCCCCTCGGCCCCTGGTCCGGCCTGCCTGAATGCTGTAAATAGAGACATCTGGATAGAGCCCTTTCACTGCAGTAATTGAAAATGAACACGGATCAAGTTCTGGCCTGTTGTATTCATAAATCTTGAGGCTTAATTACATTAAAGGGAAATCTAGGTCCCAGCTCTATGGAAACTGCAGATTCTATCAGGCGCTTGAATCATGAATCTTTAAGATAAGTGGGTTTTCTCTCCCCGCCCCGCCCCCAACTCTTTAGCAGAGTTGAATGCGAAATTTTCAGATCAAGCCTGCCAGTGTGGACGCAGCCAGGAAACTTCGGGGACCGTGTGCCCTCCGATTCGTCCAGGCGCTTCCACTGCATCTTCCCCACATGACAAGTGCAGCACTCCTCCAGGCCCACCAGCACGTCGGGGCCTTAAATTAGGCACATTTCTGGGAGTAATGATGACGGCCTTGACAGATTTGTAAAGTACATTCTCCCCCCACCCCTCGCCCCTTCCAGGTTGAGCAGGAAGAGTTGTGCATCTAGTTAAAATTTAATGAATTCCAAAAAAAGAAATTATGGCAATTTCACATTCCGAATGAAGTCCAAGCTCTCACCATCCCCTTTAAAAATAACAAGTTGAGAATTATACTCCTGAGTAGTTCTACTGAAATTTATAAATAACTCATCACAAAATGTCTTTGTTGCTTAATGTAAAAATTCATTCAACCGTATTACCTGAAAATAGATTTCAAAGCGAGTGAGTGCAGGATGCTAGTGGTTTGTTCTATTTGTATTTTTGTGTTAATTGTGTGTACTGGGTTAGTTAGGCTCTTTGCAAATGAAAGAATAGGGAACACCTTGACTTCACTTACTAGAAATACATCCACATTAAAGCCCAAGCAGAGTGAAGCCCTTTGAGGGCAGGTTTCAACGGGATTGGCGTCTGCCCAACATGTGTGGGGACCTCACATGTCTTTGCATACACACTAGATGCTGTGGAGATGAGTTAATCAATGGATCTCCAAGAGCCGGGCTGTGGTGCAGCAGCTTAAGCCACCGCTTGGGAGGTGAGCAGCTCAAATCAGAGTCCTTGCTGCTCTGCTTCCAATCCAGCTCCCTGACAATGCACCTGGGAAAGCAGCAGAAGACAGTCCAATTGCTTCAGCCCCTGGATGGAGTTCTTGGCTCCCAGCTTCAGCCCCCAGGGCCACCACAGGCATCTGAGGAGCAAACCAGCAGATGGGAGCTCACTCACTCTGTGTGTCTGTCTCTCTGCCTATCAAACAAACAAAAAATTGTAAAAATTCTACTATAAATAACTATGTATATAATATCCTTTCTTGGGGGTCGGCACCGTGGCTCACTTGGTTAATCCTCCTCCTGCAGTGCCGGCATCCCATATGGGTGTTGGGTTCTAATCCCAGTTGCTCCTCTTCCAGTCCAGCTCTCTGCTGTGGCCCGGGAAGGCAGTGGAGGATGGCCCAAGTGCTTGGGCCCTGCACCCGCATGGGAGACCAGGCGGAAGCACCTGGCTCCTGGCTTCGGATCAGTGCAGCGCCGGCATGGCAGCCATTTGGGGAGTGAACCAATGGAAGGAAAATCTTTGTCTCTCTCTCTCACTGTCTGTAACTCTACCTGTCAAAATAATAATAATAATAATAATATTCCTTCTTTCCCAGTCCCTCCATTTGAGAAGTAAGCCATGTGGGGTGGGAGCACTCTCTCTCTCTCTGTCTCTCTTACTCTCAAATTAAGTAAATAAAAAATAATGAAGTAACTCCTTCAAAAAAAAAAAAAAGAGAGAGAGAGAGAAAAGGATTAGCCAATATTCAAGGGGCCTTGCAAACATCCCTAAAAATGCACCTTACGGAAAAACTATGTGTGGATTTCAAAAATTTTTGCACCAAAATAAACTACTTTTAATTCCATTTTTCTAAGAGTTTTTTGAAGTATCCTTGTGTCTTCATCCCTTACAAAATGTGGTTTGGTTCCACTGCATTTCATACTTTGTAGAATGCACTAACATTTGATGTTCTTCCTCTCTTTATTTCACATTATATTTCTAAGATTCATTCAGTACTATTGTATGTTGATGTAAGTAATTCATTTTACTGAGATATAATATTCTACTGTATGAATATTTTAAAATCTGCTCAGTGCTACTATTACTATTGTAGTGTCTGTGCTCCTCTCAATTTTGGATGTTTTGTTTGTTCAATTTTGAGATGATGAATAATGCTCTTTAAGTATTTTTAAACATAATCTCCTTTTACCATGTGCAAGGATTCTCATCTATGGTCTATGCTTTGGGGCTGAATTGATGAATCATAAAATACACAGATATTTACATAAACTATATAGTATCGAATAGTTTTCAAACTAATTATACCCATTTATGCTGGTTCTGTTTGCTCCACATTTGCACCAATAATGGAATAAAACATTTTTGTGTACCTACTGATATCTCATTTTGAATTTAACTTTCACTTCCTTGATCTCTAATGAGAATGAAGCACCTTCACTTCCTGAGTGGCCATCAGCATAGGCTAGTCTGTGAAATGCTTGCGCAAAGCTTTGGCCATGTCCTATGTATTTTCTGTGAACGTCTTTGAAAACTCCTCCTCAGTGTTACAAACATCCTCTCCCACTCGGAGCTTTATCATTTCGTTCTCCTATGGTGCCTCACTGAAGAGAACTAATTCTTGATGTACTATACTTATCAAGACTTTCCTTTTATGATTAGCACTCTTGGATCTTGTTTACAAACCCCTGCTAATGCACCTGGGAAAGTAGAGATTTCCTGGCTCTGGACCCAGCCTGGCCCTGGCTGGGTATGGCAGCTGTCTGGGGAGTGAACCAGTAGCTGGAAGATACCTCTCTTTCTCAGTCTGTGTATGTGTGTGTGCGAACACGTGTGTGTGTGTGTGTTTCCTGTCACTCTGGTTTTCAAGTAAATAAATAAATAAATCTTTTAAAAAGTCTTATGGCTTTTTGTATTTATGTATCTTATTGATCTTGAATGGATTTTTGTACATGGTCTGAGATAAGGATAAAGTTTCTTTTTTTTTCCTATGGGATAATCAACTTTCCTAGCACCATTTACAGACAAGTTCACAGCTTCATCAACAATTTTCAGTGATTATAATAATAATAGCAACTAACTTCACTGTCAGCCACAGTTCTAACCAGTTTACACATAATACCAGCTCTCTATTATATTGTGACAGGCCTGTTATTACAGCCCTATCAGAAATCAAGACTCGATCTCTATGGCTCTCTCTTCTAGTCCATTAGGATATTTCTCTATAATCATGTTTTAATTGCTACATATTTATAATACTACTTACTATCTAATAAGCCAATTCCCTGCCATTCACTTTTCTTCATGAGTACCTTGACCATTTCTGGCTTTTTATTCTTTGGTCTAAACTTTAGAATGGTGTTTTTTTGTTTTTTTGTTTTGTTTTGTTTTTTGTTTTTTGTTTTTTTGTTTTGTTTTGTTTTGACAGGCAGAGTGGACAGTAAGAGAGAGAGAGAGAGAGAGAGAAAGGTCTTCCTTTTGCCGTTGGCTTACCCTCCAATGGCCACCGTGGCCGGCACATCGCACTGATCCGAAACCAGGAGCCAGGTGCTTCTCCTGGTCTCCCATGGGGTGCAGGGCCCAAGTACTTGGGCCATCCTCCACTGCCTTCCCGGGCCACAGCAGAGAGCTGGCCTGGAAGAGTAGCAACCGGGACAGAATCTGGCGCCCCGACCGGGACTAGAACCCGGTGTGCCAGCGCCGCAAGGTGGAGGATTAGCCTATTGAGCCATGGCACCAGCAGAATGTTCTTCTAATTCTAATGTTTTAACATATTAATTTATAAGGGAAAATGCACTGACTCTAAACTTAATGGGAAGAATAGCCATATTTTAATAGAAAGTCTTCAAATGTGAAATTTTTGTTTTGCTTTCTAGGTTTCAATTCACTTATTTCAATAGTTTCATAATTTTTCCATAAATGTTATCCATTCTTTAGATTTTTTTATGCTTTTGTAAGTGATATCTTATTACATTTTTGACTTGGTACTTACATATAAGCTGAAATTAGTTATATATGCTTATTTGATATTTAGCATAAATACATTTATATTTCTACCTTTTTAAAAGTTATTTATTTTATTGGAAAGTCAGAGTTACAGAGAGGGAGAGGGAGAGGCAGAATCAGAGAGAGAGAGAGACTTCTTCCATCCACTGGTTCACTCCACAAATGGCCACCACAGCTGAGGCAGGGCCAGGCTGAAGCCAGGAGCCAGGAGCTTCATCCATGTCTCTCACATGGGTGTAGGAGCCCAATGAATTGGGCCATCTTCTGCTGCTTTCCCAGGTGCATTAGCAGGGAGCTGGATTGGAAGCGGAGCAGCTAGGACTCAAACCAGCATACATATGGGATGTCAGCACTGCAGGGAGTAGCTTTACCAATGATGCCACAGCACCAGCTCCATATTTCTACCTGAATCTATCAGTGTGGTAGATAAATTGATTTCCTCTTGTCAATCTGTCCTTTCATTCCTGAAATAAACTTTACATGCTAGATTTAACTTACTAGACTTGTATTAAATATTCTTGCATCAACACTGATGAATGAGATTGACCTGTAACTTCCTTCTTAAGAACTTCTTTTCGATTCAATATTCTAAATTTAGTTTAATATTGTGAGTTTTCTTTGACTAGTTTTTATACAAATGCTATCCCACCCTCAAACCATTTGGAAGGAGTGGGAGATGCATCTGTTTCCTGTTGATGCATTCCTAGCATTGTTCCATAGCAGTTCTGAAATCTCACTGAGCCAGTGTTGCCAGATCAACCCTCTCTCCTGCCACGGGGAAGACAGCCTTGTAGGCTCCCCAGGCTGCAGCTCTTCACAGCTCTTCGCTCTGCCCACTGCTCTGCCATGGGTCCCGGCTCTGCCCCATGAGATGTGATTCTTTTTTTTACCACATTAGGTTTCTTTCGATAAAGAAGTGGATTGTCCTCCAGCTGAGTAACTTCCTTAGCCTGTTTCCTGTACATAGACATTTGGGGAGCCAGAGGCCATTTTGAAATCTGACTAATCTCAGTCTGTTTTTTCTACAGCTTACTCAGGAACTCCATGACCCTTTTATAAATCTGATTCTGATCGCATGCATTTGCCATAAGCATACCCACAACTCTTTCTAACATGCCTCTCTCTACAACATGTACTCTGGGAGTGGCAAACTGCTGGGGGACAACCCCTTTAAGATTCTCAGAAGCATCTACTAGGCTTCCCCTTAACCTTTCAGCAGTCCTGACAAACAGTCTTCCAGCTGTAACTCTGAATGTATCCAAGCCTCCAGGTTGCACTTAATTTTAGATTTTGCTGGTTGTTTTATGACACACGTCAACATCATCCAGCCTCCACTCACAATGTTGTCTCCATATTTTCAGGCCCTGTCAGCAGCTGGCTTGCCATTTTTCCAACTCTGATTGTAGTCCAGTTCCAAAACCAGTACCGCATCCTTTAGGCTTTTGTTATAAGAGCACCCTATTTATATGTACCAATGTTTCTATTGCTGTATAACAAACAATCCTAAAACTCAATGACTTCAAACAATAAGCATTTACTCTTGCTCCACTGGGAATTTCCACTGGTTAGGCCAGTTGTGGCTGACCTTGTGGCTCACTGACAGGCACATGTTCAGCAGACAGATCAGCTGGAACTGGCACATCCAGGATCTGGAATGTCCTCGCTCATTTAGGATGGGCTGAACTCACAGGGAAGACAGGCTTACATATTTTTCATATCCAACAAGCTAGCGTGGGCTTCTCCACATGATGGTGTCAGGGTTCCAAAAGCATGGAAGTATACAAGACCTCTAGAGGCACAGGCTACCAACTAGCACAATATTTCTTCCATCACATTCTAATCATCAAAGCAGGACACAGAACCAACTCAGATGCCAGGGTGAAGGAAATGACTCCACTCTTTATGGAGAAGACACAAAACCATGTTGTAAATGGCATGGCTATAGGAGGAATGAAGAACCGGAAATATGGAAAGATGTTTTTCATGATCAATTTGATACAGGGAATATTCCAAATTTTCTAGAGTTCACATAAGACTGGAATAATCTATTCTTTAAATGTATAGTATGACTCCCCCATAATTCTATCTGCACCTAGTGAGGAAGTTTTACCTTCTTAAAATAGTATCTATTAAAGAATTAATTTGAGGGGTGGTGTCATGGCGCAGTGGGTTAAGCCACCACTTGGGATACCCACATCCCATATCAGAGTGCTGATTCAAGTCCTGGCTGCCCCACTCGCACTCCAACTTTCTGCTAGAGTGCCTGGGAAAGCAGCAGATGATGGCCCAAGTGCTTGGATCCCTGCCAGTCATGTGGGAAGCACAGATGGAATTCCTGGCTCTTGGCTTCGGCCTGGCCCAGTCCCATCATTGCAGAGATTTGGGGAGTGAAACAGCAGATGGAATATCTGTGTGTGTGTGTCTCTCTCTCCTTTCTATCACTCTGCCTTTCAAATAAAGAATTCTTTTCTTTAAAAAAAAAAAAAGGTTTTAATTTCATTATTCTAAAAACTATCAGGTTTTCTAATTCTTCTTAGATTAATATTCACATATTTCCACAAAGGTTTGTCTAAGGTGATTTTTAAAGGAATTTACTAATACTTCAGATTCTCAGAGTCACAGAAAATACAAGATAATTACTACAACATATTCTCATCAGTTCTTATGTTAATATGACATTAACACAAACAGAACAAATTTAATGCAGTTCACAGACACAATTATAAGGATATAATGATACTTCCCTTCATCCCTTCCTCCTTCCCTCTTCTTTCTTTTAATTTTAGAGATAACATATTTTAATTTACATTATAGTCAAAGGCTTAATGCTCCACTAAATTAAAGAGTGCAACAGGTAAAAAGTAAAAAGACCACAGCTCAGCAGAAATATAGGTGAGAGCTAGAATCAAGACTCACATAAAAGATGTCCATCTCACTCATCTCCAGTAAATTTAAAAATAATCACAGATTGAGGACCAGCTCTGTGGCATAGTGGGTAAAGCCATTGCCTGCAGTGCCGGCATCCCATATGGGCGTCGATTCAAGTACCAGCAGCTCCACTTCCAACCCAGCTCTCTGCTATGGCCTGGGAAAGCAATAGAAGATAGCCCAAGTCCTTGGGCCCCTGCACCCACGTGGGAATACCCAGAGGAAGCTCCTGACTCCTGGCTTCAGATCAGCACAGCTCCAGCCATTGCAGCCAATTGGGGAGTGAACCGGCAGATGGAAGACCACTTTCTCACTCTGTGTAACTCTGACTTTCAAGTAAATAAATAAATTTTTTAAAAAAATAATAATCACAGATTGTTAAGACCATAGTAGTGCATCATTCTTAACCATTTGCTTCTCAAAAAAGATATAAAACAAAGTTTGATAAAACTGTATTTGCAGCAACACTGATACATACAGGCTTTTCTCTTCTGGAATGTTTCATTTTACCTAAAAGTTGTCAAATTTATTGACATAAAATTGCTTGTATCATCTCATAGCCATTCTAATCTCTGCATCTGTAGTTATATCCTATTTTTATTTTTTTTTAAATGTATTTATTTGGAAGGCAGAGTTACAGAGAGAGAGAACGAGAGAAACACACACAGAGAGAAAGAGATCTTCCATCTGCTGGATCACTCTACAAATGGCCTCAACAGTTGGGGTTAGGCCAGTAGGAGCCTGGAGCATCATCTAGGTCTGCACATGTGGGTGCAGTGGCCTAAGCACTTGGGCCATCCTCTGCTGCTTTCCCAGACACATTTGCAGGGAGCTGAATCAGAAGTGGAGCAGCTGGGGCTTGAACTGGTGCCCATATGGGATGCTGGCATTGCAGACAGCTCCTCTACCCGTTGTGCCACACCACTGGCCCCTATTTTTCACTCTTAATATTACTTATCAGCACTTTCATTTTCATTCATTCTTTTTTAAAAAGATTTATTTTATTTATTGGAAAGTCAGATTTACAAAGAGTGAGAGACAGAGAGAGAAGCAGATCTTCCATCCACTGGTTCACTCCCTAGATGACTTCAACAGCCAGAGCTGGGACAGGCCAAAACCTCAAGCCAGGAACTTCATCCAGGTCTCCCACGTGGGTAACAGGGGCCCAAACCTGTAGGTTATCTTTCACTGTTAATCCCAGGCCATTAGCAGGGAGTGGGATTGGAAGTGGAAGAGCTGGACACAAGCTGGTACCCATATGGGACGCTGGCATTGCAGCCAGCAGCTTTACCCACTGCGCTACATGCTAGCTCCTCCTTCATTGTTTTTTTTTTTTTTTTTTATCAGCCTTGGCAAAGGTTTTGCAGTTGTTTTCACCTTTTCAAAAATCTTTTTAAGTGCACCTCTTTGCTCATTTTTCTATGTCATTAATTTCTTTCCTTGTCCTCATGATTTCTCCCTAATAACCTCTAGTTTCTCATTTTTCTATTAATTATACACATTGCAAACCCTAATCTCATTTCTTTTTTACCTCTGTTTTCTCAGATTTAAAGTCTGGCAAAATTTATTAAGCTTTTTAACTCCTGTCCTTGAGTGCACTTTTTTCAAATGTTGAGAGACTTTTGATATTTATCTTTACCACTCAGAGTCCCTATTAAACTACCTTGGATACCTGTTCCACCCAATAGCCTGTCGCTTGAACATATGAAGATTCTTTCCTCTGTTTGGTTACCACCTCATCTCTCTAACAAAAATTCCCTTACTCAATGTCCTTAAATATAGGCAGGACATTCCCAGAACTGCTGCCTGACTCCGTAAAGAAGAAAACACCCATTTTAAACCACCGGGATGCTATTATTGTGATATCTCACCCAGTTGCCCTAGGATCAACCATGCTCTCAACTTCACAGCCACGCTCCATCATATGAGACCTTGGGCTACAGTAGACCTAATATCAGCTCATCTGCTTTCCTTCTTTCTGAAATTCTTCCCTCCTCTGGCCCTCTATATTTTGTTCTCTATTTTTTTTTATTTATTTGACAGAGTTACAGACAGTGAGAGAGAAAGAGACAGAAAGAAAGGTCTTCCTTCCATTGGTTCACCCCCCAAATGGCTGCAATGGCCAGTGCTAAGCCAAACCAAAGTCAGGAGCCAGGTGCTTCCTCCTGGTCTCCCATGCAGGTGCAGGGACCCAAGCACTTGGGCCATCCTTCCCTGCCTTCCCACAGAGAGCTGGACTGGAAGAGGAGCAACCGGGACTAGAACCAGCGCCCATATGGGATGCCGGCACTGCAGGTGGAGGATTAACCAAGTGATCCATGGCGCTGGCCCTGTGTTCTCTATATTTTTAATGGTTGCGTATTTGTACTATTTCTTTAATTTCTAGTGATTTATTTCAGGAGAAGTAGCCAACAGCTTTACTCAATTTACCACCTTGAAAAACAAGTCCTCACAGCTTTTAAAAGCATGTAATCGCTATCTAATTGCACTAAACCAGAGGGGACACATCTCAGTAAGACTCAAGAATCTCATTTCATGGCAACACAGAAAAGAAAAAAAGGATATGCTTGGGTCATTAAGAAAAAAAAATGTTTTAAATCTTTATGATATTCTGCTGAGAAAGAAAACTATGCAACACATTTTGGAAGGTATTTCTCTCTTTGGTTCTGATATTTTTATCTTTTCTATTTTCATCAACCAAAAATACACTTAAATCTCCATATCCTAAAAAGACCATATCTATTTTACCCTCAAACTTCTGTCCCCATCCTTTCCTTCCTATTAACACCAGAATTCAAGAGTAGCTGAATGTCACTTCCGAGTTCACTCCTTAACCCACGGCATAGTGTTTCATACACCTGCTGTCTTGCTGAGACATGTCTTAAATATCATTAAAAACTGCCCAGTGGCCAAAACCATCAGCTTCTTTTTTGGTTCATTTCAACGCATTTCTGTTTCTGCTGCCAATTCCCATCCACCAATGAGAATCAGCAGCCTTTCCTCTTCATAGTCACAGCTTGATGTAACAGTCTTAAAAGTGTATGAACACAGAGTAGAATTGGAGAGTAAAGTTAAAAGCTTCTAATATTCAACAACATTAGAAGGATAACTATTGTTGACAACAATGAACTAAATATTTCAAAATATTTAATATTAATTATAGCAGAGAGGATTTTGGATATTGCCAGTACAAACAAGTGGTGGCTGAGGTGATAATGATGTCAGTAACTCTGTTTATCATTCCGTGGTATGGACATGCATTGAAGTGTCACTCTATCCCATAAATATGTACACTTACTGTGTCAATTAAAAATCAAAAATATTTTAAATGCTTTATAAATAGTGTTTGTCTTGCAGTAACATATCACAGCATTAACACTTGCTAGGTAAGTGACATTTAACTCATGCCTTCACCTTTTAGCACTTGAATGTAACTAGTCGTAGCAGTACTAGCAGCAGCAGTATACCTGGTAACATGAAAGTCTCTCCTCTTCTATATTGTCGGTTCTCAAAGGGAAGGACCCTCATCTCTTATTCAGGCAATATAGCAAACTGGCCAAGCAGAGAAGCAGGGTAAAAGACAACCCTGGAGTCTTCCGTTTCAAGAGGACGACCTGAGCACATGTTGCGGCTTCCCTTCCGGCACCTACCAACGTTAGTGAACTTGAACTAATCTGAAGTACTTGTGTGAAGCTTACAAAGCAATGGCTCCTGCATTATCATCCTGGAGTGAGATGGTTTGCGAAGAAGCGTGACCTAGGTAGAAAGGTCTAGGTCTACCTTTACAACACTCCCCAAGTTTCAGGGAGTTCAAACTGCAGTCCAATGCAATGTTGATTTAAAATGTCTTGTCTTCCTGTATCTCCAAGGAGTCTTTTGTTTGTCTGCCTCACACAGAGGCTCATGTACACCATCCCAGGTTCATGCTACGATCTTGGCCTGTCACTTTCTCTGCTACTCTCAATGATGTTCAGTGTTCGAGAACTCTTTTCACCTTGCCACCAACCTCTGCACAGTGTGAGGCTCTCTTCTGCTTAGATTCACTTACTGATTTTATCTTAAAAACAAAAATAAGCCAATGAATCTTTCTGTCCTTTTCTCTCCTTAGAGAACAGGAGAAATATATAAACCTTTTTCTTACTTTTCATCCTGTCAAACTTAGATTAAGTATTTGTGAGATGAACTGGAGACTCTGAGACAGCTACTTGTTTTCTACCAAAAAAACTCACTCCTAAAATATTACTTTTTATTTTATCTGAGATAAACTTCACTTACTAAGAATCCTAAGCCCAGGGCAAGGTTTTGGCTCAAAGGTTAAAATATCACTTGGGACACCTGCATGCTGCATTGCTGTAGCACAGTCCTTGCTTGGAGTCTCAGCTCTACTTTATATATTTTTTTTTTCTTTTTTGATAGGCAGAGCGATAGAGGAAGGAAGGGAGGGAGGAAGGGAAAGAGGAAGAGCAATCTAATCTGTTTGTTCCCTTCCCAAATGGTTGCAATGGTTGGCTGGGCCAGTCCATGCCAAAGCCAGGAGCCCAGAACTCCATCTGGGTCTCCCCTGTGGGTGGCAGGGGCCCAAGCATTTGGACTATCCTCTGCTACTTTCCCAGGCACATTACGTTAGTAGAGTGTTGAGATTAGTAGAGATTGAAAATAGAACATTCAGAACTCAAATGGGCACTTCAATACGGGATGCTGGCATGGCAAGCAGCAGCCTAACACGCTGCACCACAATGCCAGCACCCTGCACCACCTTCAATCCCCCTTCCGGCTGACGGGCATCCTAGGAGGCAGAAGGTGACGAGTCAAGTTCTTTAGTCCCTGTCACTCACATGGGAGATCCTGGTTGGGTTCCAGGGTGCTGGCTTTGTCCTTTCCCAGCCCTGACTGTTGCAGGCATTTGGGGAGTGAACCAGCAGATGGAAGACAGCTGTGTGTGTGTGTGTGTGTGTGTGTGTGTGTGAGAGAGAGAGAGAGAGAGAGAGAGAGACCAGCTGATCCCCCCAAACCCAGGAAGGCTGCCAGGACAGATAGAGTCTTTTTTTTTTAGAATATTCTTATTTATTTGAAAGGCAGAGTTACAGATAGGCATAGGCTGTGTGTGTGTGTGTGTGTGTGTGTGGTGCGTGTGTGTGTGTGTGTGTGTGAGAGAGAGAGAAAGAGAGGTCTTCCATCCACTGGTTCACTCCCCAGATGGCAGCCAATGGCCAGAGCTGCGACGATCTGAAGCCAGGAGCCAGGAGCTTCTTCCAGGTCTCCCACATGGGTGCAGGGGCCCAAGGACTTGGGCTGTTTTCTACTGCTTTCCCAGGCTATAGCAGAGCCAGATTGGAACTGGAGCAGCCAGGACTCGAACCTGCACCCATGTGGGATGCCGGCACTGCAGATGGCAACTCTATCCCCTATGCCACAGTCCCAGCCCCAGGACAGATAGAGTATTATCTAGGAAGGTCCCATGTCTCACTTCTACTCAGGCACCCCACAAGCACACTCTACCCTGGGTTTTATACTTGGCGTGAAAATGGATTCGCTGGGATAAAGCATTGCCGAGACATCCTACTCTATATGGATGAGAACAGAATCCAGGCTGTATAGCCAGTTCCTTCTCAGATGGAATGTTGCATTCCTGTTTATTCCACAATTATTCTTGAGAACTATAAGTGAGAACGTGGGGAAGATGAGGGCCACAAAGACCACCTGGGGACTTGTCCAGCACTTTCTTTTCTACATGATGGTGCTGTCACTGATGTGTCCAGAACACAACCCCTTAGCATATAAAGGCTTCTAACATTTATTCAACACTTTCTGGAAGTTTTAGCAGGTTTCTCAAAATTTGTCAAAACTCAGTATAGACTTCCCAATGTCTTAGTACACTAACGTTTAGGCCCGAAACTCTATAGCTTTAGAAGTTCCATAAAGTGCACCAGGAAAAGGAGATGTTTAACTCATCAATTTCTGTTCTTGTTATGTAGGCTATACAGAACACACATGAGAAAAGAACCAAGAGCAAAACATCGAGGAAATAAGCACTGGCTACTTCCTCCGATGTCTCCCTGGGTTCATGGTGCTGCCTATATTTTCACAACCATCAGTGACTGCTCCAAGGTTGAGGTTTAGAAGCAGAACTTAGAAACTGAATAGTAATTCTTCTGTCTGATCCCATTGTATTCTGTCTTTTGGAAGTTCTTTACAGATTCAAGGGTGTTTCTCCTCTATGACTTTATTAATTAAATTAGCAAATTATAAAAATCTTTTATATAGTCATTTGTTATTTGTTTTCTTTGTCTGGTTGTTTAAAATACTATGCTTCAAAATCTCATCAAGATGATAAACATTATTCAACCCAACCCCTGTCCTGAAAATGTGGCTTCTAAGAGACCCACAGAGTCCATGCTTCACACAGAGGAGAAAACACCTGATTCCACTGTCTCCTCTCCCTCTTCTCACCTTTCCTCAGCTAACTTGTACACAGCTTGTGTGGTGAAGAACTCCTGTATTCAGAGGACTTTGACCTTGACCTGTTGCTTTAGAACCCTGGAAACTTTCATTTATATATTTACCTATATTCTGCTTTCAAGCTAAAGCATGAGATGAGCAGGGCATCATTTGGGAGTTTGCAATTCCAACTGCACATGAAACTCAGTCTGTGTTTTTGAGATCATTTTCCCCAAAATGGAAAGAAACTTTAAATATAGTTAGTAAAAGGCGGCAGTGGAAGGTTGCACATTGGTAAATTTCATTTTCTGTTTTCTATGTTTATGCCCAGGAAGCTGCTAGCCTGGCCCTTCCTCTGGGGCTTGAAGGTGCAGAGAAGGTGTAGTTTATGGTAAACTTTATTTGTTTGGCAGGGGTGCTGTGGGCTCCCTCTCGCTGAGCATCTTCATGAAAACACAAGAACATGACAGCCCCAGCTCCTGTTCTCTGACTAATGCTGCTGTTTCCTAACCAGATTCTTTCGCCCAGCTCCTCCAGTTGTCACAGCAATGTCTCACTGCTGTGTCAGCCAGGTCAGCCGGATAGGGATCTACATGTGTCTGCTTTTAAATACATTTAGCTCCCATACTGTCAAGAAACATCTCGTTAAGTTGCCTAAATAGTTTGATCTTTCAAGCATTGGAATCAGTTGCCATAGAAACAGATGTTCGAAGATGTGGACCTACAATTTTATATTAAATTATGTTTCCCTCCAATTCCCACAAGCTTCACATTTGCGTGCTCTGTCCTCTGGGGGTAATAGCGCAAATAAAATTCAATCCTCGTATCTCCTTTGTATTAAACTTTTTTTTTTATTGAACATCACATTACACTCAGAAAGTTGGCCACAGCATAATGCTGTTTCATATCACTCAGTATTAGATAAGACCTGAAAATATTGAGATAATGGTCATAGTGACTGAGAAAGCGAAGGGGGGAAGCATTGGGCTCTGTTGCCTGTTCTCCAACTGCACTTCAGACAAAGTCAAAACTGCACAACTCTATTGACTGGTCATCTTGAAACAAAGAACAAAAGCTTAATCACATATCTAGACAGGGCAATTAAAGTCAAGACTACAGAAATCTAATTCTCCAAGCACATTCATGCATAATCACCACTTGGAAACATAGTCTATACTGAAAAGACTCTGTGTCTGTATAGAATCTGTACTTTTTAATTATGAGACATTTCACATAAAGACGACATCGGGGGAAAGGGACAATCCAACAAAACATGGGAGGAAGACTTTCACTCTTCACAAAGACTAAAACTGGTGGGTTGATACCTTTCTTTTTTAAGAAAGAAAATAAGACACTTTTCCAAGAATTTACTGCTAAATTGCTGTCTGCAAAAGGCATACAGAGAAAAGAAAGAGAATGACGGGTTAGGAGCTGGGACGACCAAATACTGACTCTGTATCTTAGCAGATGTATAACGTGGGACACATCACTTATTCTCTGAACTCTCATCCCCTCTGTGATGAGCATATCTACTGGAAAAAGATTTTATGTAACAATCAAATGAAATCTTGTACACAAAGCACACAGTTCAGCAAGGCCTTAGAATATGTTAATTCGTTTTTGTTTTCCCAACTCCATCAGGAATTCCTGTACTTAAAAGCAAGTGCTCCTTCCTGGTGGCTCTTGCAACTTGACCAACCAGTTTCATGGGTGGACCACAGGGGCCTGTGTAACCAGACCTCCCCTGGCATTCATGATCTGAAATACAATGAGATCTCGCCTAGTTAAGGATCCCTCATGCTTTCACAGAATCAAGTCCCTTTTCACACTTACACACAGAGGGAGTACAACAGAAGATCAGACTGAGACCCCCAAGATAGTTTAAATGTACAAGAAATGTGTTCAGGAAACACCTGTAAGGGAAAATGGAGAAAGTGAAACCTGACCCCAAAAGAAGAGAGGAAAGGAAAGGAAGGAAGTTTTGGCATCAGCTTTCTAGATTACCACACAGAAGTGGAGGGAAATCCTCAAGCCAAGTCAGCCATCAGAGGAGTCCCATGTCTCCCAGGAAGGGCCCGTCTCAGTACCCCAGCCACGCTCCCCCAAGGGCAGAGAGCAGACCTCAGGAACCATGGCCTCATGACAGAACTAAGACATGAACACTCTAGGATGCCCCCACTTCCTATTAGGCTTCACATTTTCTCCAGCTGTAAATACAACTTTAAATTGAAACTTAGATATTTCAAAAAGGAGTACTGGCACACAGAAAACCAACTGCAAACCAGTAAGATGTATACAAGCTATGTACCGGCAGCACTCCTGACATTGGCTCCACTCTGCCTGAAGTCCTTGCCACTGCCAGAGGACCCTCTCTTTACACCTCTACACCTGGCTGCAGGAGGCCTTCCTCTTCAGCTACCTTCACAGCTGTGCTGTACCCTGAGCCACCTCCCAGTTCTCATCCCTTACATAATCATCTTCCTGAAAAGGTCAGTCCAAAGTGGCTTAACTACAAGGGCATGTGCCTGAAAAAGGGCATTAGTTCATGCCTACTGTTGTTATGGGTAAATCCCTGAAGCTCAGTAGCTGAACATAAGAGAGCTTATTTTCTGTACATCCAACAATTCGTGCAGGCATACAGTGGTTAGCCTTTGACACCTATGTCGTTGGTCAACCCCTGGGGACTGCAGGACTCCTCTTCTGTCCAGCAGAAAGAAAAGGAAAGCATATAGCATAGGCTGACCACGGCATCCACCACTTCTACACAAATTTGTTGACAAGAACAAATGGCATGAGCACATCCGACTGCCAGAAGTGTTGGGAAAGGCAGTCTAGCTCTGTGTCCAGGAAAAAGTGGACAGATTTACAAGCACTTCAACATCTCTGTTGAGAAGGATCCAGTGCTGGGCCCCAAGCGCTGGGTCTCAGACTGATCTTGAATTATTACCTCTGTCAAGGGGAGCTGCAGTGTTGCTCTTAAAGGTTTCTGGGGGCAGGCATTTGGCACAGCAGTTAAGCTCCCAGCTGGGACACCTGCATCCCATAGCAGAATGTCTAAGTTTTGAGTTTCTGCTCCACTTCTGCTAATGCACACACTCTGGGAGGCAGCAGATGATGGTTCAAGTAGTTGGACCCCTGCCACCCATGTAGGAGACCCAAACTGAGTGGCAGGCTCCTGGCTTCAGCATGGCCCAGCCCTGATTGTTGCAGGTATCTGGGGAGTACACCAGTGGGTGGGAGATCTCTCTTTGTCTCTCCGCCATTCAAATAAAATAATTAATTAATTAATTAAAATACTTTCTTTGAACGAAATGTGTATTTTAGCAAAATTTAATAAAGATGAATAAAAGGATTTAGAAGTTGGTTTCATAACCTACACACCAGGCTGTGAGCTGCTTGTGGGCTAACTTCAGGGACTTAGTGTTTCCAGGGGGGAAGAGACATTGTGTTCTAAGTTATAAACAACAAATTTATAAACAAACCTTAGTAAGAAAACCCATCTGTAAACTGGCAACTAAATATGTATGTGTGCATAAATGCATATATTTTGTAAAGCCTGGAAATAGTGTGAATTTGGATATAAGATAATTAGCAATTGTCTTCCAAATGTAACAAGCTTAAATTATTATCATCAGAGAGGAGTGGGACCAAGGTGTATTCAGAAGTGACTACTTATGATCATTTGGGATTTTCTCTGTGCAATCTTTAAAATGTCACAGATCAGCTCAGCACCATTATACTGATTATTTTCTGTGGGTTCTGTGGCAACAGACCAATTAAAGACACTGCTTTCCATTAACCTCCAATGAAGCCACACACCTATTATGAAAATGAAAACTGTGGACCCCGTTTATCGAGTTAAGATAAAATTTTTATTATTACATATATGCAAAAATGCCACTTCAAACACATGCTTCAAGAGAATGCAAAAGACTGCTAACAGTCTAACCACTTAGTTCAAGCAACAAACAACAGCATCCTTTATGTTTAAGCTACTTCAGAGCTTCCTCTTACTTCTGATGACAAATAGTTCTTCATAATCCACTAGAAATATAATCCTGCATTGTATGGTCCATTTTTAAAAAACAGGCAATATCACGGGCTTAGAAATTAGAGGCAGGAAATTTCAGGCTGGCAAGAAGTTGAACAATACATTCCTGATTAGAGAAATGTGCACAGACTGTCTTCTAAATGCATTTTGCATTATAAAATATTTCCGAAACTCTTATTTGACATATCAGCATAAGTGCTATTATGCTTATGATGTCTGCATTTATACTAATGGAATTAGAACAGAGGTATTACGGCGGCGTGATAGAAAGAGTTCTGATGTATGAGGCTAAAGACCTGCATTCCTGACTCAGTTCTGCATTTGCTAGCAAGGTGACCTTGAATAAGTCCTCTGATTTCTGGGAACTTCAGTTCCTTCATTTGTAAAACCAAGATTTTGATTAAAAGGACTTAGTCCACATCCAGTATTCTATATGACTTGTTTAACCTTTTGAAATTTCCGTTTCCACAACTAGAAAGCTCTTTGTAAAACTATTTACCTTGTTTTTATCCTAGGGTTATCTTAAAGATCAAAAGAAAGAAAAATGTATGAAAAAGAGCTTTGGAAATTGCAAGGTGCTATGCAAATGTAAGATGTTTTAAAGAAAATAATCACACTCAGAATATCCAGCTCTTTTGCATGTCCATTTAATCTAGACTGAAGGGTAGATACAGTAGCATTTAAGATTCAAATAAGCTAAAGATCTAAAGATCATCTAGAAAGCTGAGAAGTATTTCCATTTTTAATAAGCTGCAGCAGATACCTAAATCAGGACAAAGAAACACTGTTTACAGCCAGGAAGTCAAGAATCCTCATAATACCACAGTGCATTACAGATTGGGGCTGCAGCCTGCCTTCTTTACCAACCCAAATCAAAATGCCCCTTACGAGCCTCACACAAAACACTTGTATATAAAGATTACATCTGTGGTGCTCATAAAATAAGCTCTTTAGATAAAAGTAAGGCATTACTGCTTTGAAGAAATGCATCATTTAGCAGGAGACAGACAGACCTACAATGTTCGAAGGGCAAAAACAGAAAAGGAATAGAAATCCAGGGGTGTTTGCAGATCGGTTAATGCACTGTCAGTGGGATGGCTAAATAGCATAGAAGAAGCTGTAGGGTGGTTACTCTGATTGCCCATTAAAGCCCATCTGTGGAGGATGTTTTAAAACAATGCATTCATATTTTCATTTCTTCTTTGGCTTGGGCTCTAGGCAGAGTCCTTAGCAAGAACACCATTAATAGCCAACAGCTGGGCCCTTGCAGCCACTCCTGTCAGGTTAAAATTCTAGTTGTGTCACTTGTTATCTCTGTGAAATTAAGCAAGATATTTAAGTTCTTTGAGCCTCAGTTTCCTCTGCATTAAGGAAACCATTCCTCAATTCCCAGCTGTGAACGGAGAATGATACAAAACGGAGTCATTACAAAACTCAGACAGAAAATGAGATTTGAGCATATACATAAACAGCATAGTCCATGGCACATACTAAGTGGTAGCTGTTTGTGGGGAGCAACTCGGACTAGACTGTTATTCGAATTAAGACTTATTCTATGCATCTGCTTTCCCACAATATGGCGCTGGGAGAGGAGGAAACAGCTTCTACACAGCTGCCTCCAGTTCAACCAATAAACAGCAGGACCTGCTCCTGATTGGAGGAGAGCAGCGTACTCGGCGTGTGGGTAGCAGAGTTGGGATTGGTGGAAGAGGACTATAAAGGAGGAGAGAGACAACATGCACCAGGAACATCTATCTGAAGGAACACCTGAGCAGCCCCCGAGAGAGCTGGCCGGCGGTGTGCCGCTCCCCCGCGGAAGTGGGGAAAGTGGCAGGGGGAACCGCCCTTCCACGGAGGTGGAAGGGACGGTAGCCAACCCGGGAAGAACCAGCAGCAAACCCGGGAAGGGCAGAGCAGACAAAAGAACAGCGCAGGGTCCTGTGTCGTTCCTCCACGAAGTCGGGGAGCGACAGCTGTTTATTACAGGATTATTACCGTTGGCAAGGATCATTAAGACTCACCGAGAGACTCTTGTTTGACCCCATCCTCTTCTAACTCTCCTTAACTCCCCTACATAAGTGCTTCATAACTGCAGACTGTGACCATTTGATCATCAGAAGATCAATTTGGTGAGACACACTGTTTGTTATTTAACTAGAGGAGAATTAAACAGAATAAAGTGGAGTTGAAATGGAGTGGTATGCAGTGGAATGGAATGGAGGGCAGGGTATAGGAGAGAAATGGCACAGAGTGGAATGGAACGCAGCACAATGCAATGGAGTGGAGTGCAATGGAATGGAAATGGAATGAAAGGAAGTGGAATGGAGTGGAGTGGAGCACAAGAGAGGGGCATTGAGTAAAATGGTGTGATGTGGAGTGCAGTGCAATGCAATCCAGTCAATGCAAAGGGAGAGGACAGAGAAAGTAGACTAAGAAGTGTAATATACAAGTATATCACATATAATAAGATTACTATTATATTCAATTTTGGGGGTGGGTGGATGGATGTTACCAAGATACATGAAAAATTATTTCCTAATGTGAAATACTATCAAAACACTTTCAAAGTTACAACCCTCAACATTTCCATTGTATCCTCTAGAATCCTTAGTCTCCCAGTGAGAATCCCAAAGAAAGGCAATGTGTAACAGACATGGAGTCACAGACAAGAGACAAAATTTTATAAAGGATATTCTCCTGTTTTTGTCTTTTGGACTATTAAAGGGTGGTAACCATGATGTCTTTTCTATGAATAATATAGAATTTTATAGTCTACAAAAATTAATTACATGATCATCTGTAATATGGGAATAATAATATAATCTGCCCCATAATTTTATTGTGGAAATGTGTAAACACATGTAAAATCCTTAGACTGGCGTCTTTCACAGAGTAGATGCTCAGTAGGTAGGATTTGATTCCATGATTATACAGTGACTGGATGGGTACTGTAGACCTATTTGGTAGATTAAAAAAAAAAAAAAAGTCACTTGAAGAGATCTCAGGCCAGGCTGAAAGTTCTACAGCTAATAAGCAGCATCTAAGGTTTTCGACTTTGCCTCATCCATCCAGTCATTCCACTGATATTCATGGAGTGCCAGGCTAACCCCAGACACAGAGAATGTTGGAGGTGCAACCCCAACTTCTAAAACACTTACAATGAAATGCTCTTTCTCCAAGTTTTATCATGTTTCTATCATACAAGCATCAGCTACATAATTGGTCTTTGTTGTATGCCTTGCAAGGAGATTAAATCTAAAAAGATACACATCTTCCACTGTCTTGAAAAATCAGAGTCAATGCCTCCTCTGTGTGTGTCTGCAACCTCCAGAGTTCATCATACCATGGCCTGGGCATGCTGTGTTGCAATTCTTTGGATAATTCTGTTTCCCTTGCCTCAACACAAGACTGTCATCTCCCTACGGGCACAGAGTAGCAGACAAGCTACACAATAAACATTGGTTGATTTTAGATGAATAAAAGGGTTATCATATCAATGTAGATGCCCTAGTTTTTCATAATACCCAGATTGATCTTAGGTTTTCTAAAACTTTTGCTTATTTCCATTTTCTTGAATGCAGAGAGACAGAAGTTTTTCATTCACTGGTTCATTCCCCAAATGCCTACAACAGCCAGGGATGGGTCACGCCCAAGCCAGGAGCGAGGAGTTCCATCTTGCTCTCTTATCTGAGTGGTCAGGATCCCAATACTTGAGCCATCCTCTGCTGTCTCTCAGGACGTGCATTAGCAGGAAGCTGGGATTAGGAGCAGAGCCAGGACCTAAACCAGGCACTCCAACAAGTCAGCATCAGGCCTTAGTTTTTAATGCCACTGAACAGTTTTTATTTATTCCTTGGGTTTTGGAAAGTTCTGTTTTGTGTCTCTGTTTGGGGTCTCCTGTCCCAAGAAGGTTTATCAGCTTAAGAAGTGCAGCGAGCTCAATGGGACCTGAAGTAGTCAGCAGGCAACTAAAACCAGTTTCCACTACCACTAATATCACTCACATGCACTTCCTAGATCCTGAGCGCTAAGAAGGTGAGGAACAGAAGAAAAAAGCATATAAAATGGTAGAGGAGAAAGAAAAGGAAGTGAAGATGAGAAAGTTGGTAGAAAACCGCTAACATGCATTTAGAAATGACAAAGCAAAAGTACTGCCACCACAATGCAAAAGTGTGATGATCTGTCCCCTCCTCCTTCCCACCAGATCAAAACAAGTGTCTAGTTGAATCTTAAAAACAGGAGAGCATATATGTGTATATTATATAACGTACAAATTCTCACACACACATAGAACATACAGAGAAGACGGCAGAATAGGGAGGGACTTACTAGTAGTCCGGGAGAAGACAGATTAATAAAAGTGAAGATAGTGTAGTCTCAGGAAAGAATTAGGGGAAAAACAGCAGAGGAAACTCTTCCGTAATTAGAGGGACACAGTGAACACACGTGGAGGACACAGGCGCCCATGGCTCGGGACCCAGCTGCCAAGAGGCTCCGCACCAGCGCTGGAAAGAAAGGTGACACAAAATCGCAGTAGCCAGAGACACTGGAGGAAAAGCGGCAGGAAGAGACTAGAGGGAACGAGGCTTGAAGCTCCATGGGGGAAAGTATACCAGTCTAACTAAAGGAGAAAAAAAGTAAAAGGGATGGTACAGACACGATTCTCTCTCTCCAATCACCTTACAAAAGCCTAGGAGCTGATAGAGCAGGTGCCATTTTGGACATACGTAACAGCTGCGCCAGCTCGGGGCTGCACCCAGCAACCAGCAAAACAGAAAAACCTGACTGTGGTGGGGAGTAATAACAGGAGACTAAGACCTAGTGAATGTGTGGAACTTATGAACTGGGACTATGAGGAAAAAAAAAAATGGGGGTGTGTGGGAGAACACACAGTGTGGCTGAGACGTGAGTAGTCTCGGTGGGAGACACCACAAGCTCAGACGGCCCTGGCTACCCGGTGAGAGACACTGCAGGGGAATCTGAGCTTACACTGAGCACTGCACAGATCCTCTGTGAGGTCCTTGGGACAGAGCAGACAAATATTATACCCACTGGGGCTAGCACTCAGGCACTGATGGCCATTGAGGAGATCAGCTGAGCAGAATTACTTCCCTTCTGATTAAAAGAGACAGACAGACAGACAGACAGAAGAGAGATACAAAAGTTTACCACGCCAAACCTGGGTGTGTCACGTTAGGCATACCCTTAACCCTGAAGAACTGAACAGAGCTCTCTGGCCACACTCACCACAAGCCTCTAGAGAGGCACTGAAAGCAGACAGTCCAATTGCAAATGCCAAACAGCAAACGCAACAACCGAGGAAACAACAACAAGGAAGATAACATGACACTCCCAAAAGAACATGAGACATCAATACAAGATTATGAACATGATCAGATAGAAGAAATGCAAGCAATGGAACTCAAAAAATTTATGATAAGAATATTTAGAAGTAATCAAAAACAAATGCATAAATTACTGAAATCCATGCAGGACATGCAAGAAAATCTCTCTCATGAAAATGAAATCTTAAGGAGGAATCAAAATGAAATGAGGAATTTGATAGAACATGAAATTGAGATATTGAAGAGAAATCAAAATGAAAGGAAGGATTCAATAGAACAAATAAAAAACACACAGAGCCTTAAAAACAGAAACAGTGAGACAGAAAAGACAATATCGGACTTAGAAGACAGAGCACAGGAAAGTATACAGTCAAACAAAAGACAAGAAGAGGAAACTAGAAATCTCAAAAATATTGTTGGGAATCTATAGGATACTACTTAAAAAAAAACAACATTCAGGTTCTAGGAGTTCCTGAAGGCATGGAGAGAGAGAAAGGATTAGAAGGCATTTTTAGTGAGATACTAGCAGAAAACTTCCCAGGTTTGGAGAAGGACAGAGACTTCCAAGATAGGAAGCACACAGAACTCCCAATAAACATTACCAGAAGAGATCCTCACCAAGACACATTGTAATCAAACTCACCACAGTGAAACAAAAAGAAAAGATTTTAAAATGTGCAAGAGAAAAATGCCAGATGACTCTCAGAGGATCTCCAATTAGACTCACAGCAGACTTCTCATCAGAAACCCTACAGGCTAGGAGGGAATGGCGAGATACAGCCCAAGTTCTAAGAAAAAACCTGCCATCTCATAATATTATATCCTGCAAAGCTCTCATTTGTGAATGAAGGTGAAATAAAGACCTTTCATAGCAAACAGAAATTGAAAGGATTCGTCACCACTCATCCAGCCCTGCAAAAGATGCTTAAAGATATGTTACACACAGAAACACAGAAATACAGTCATCAATATGAAAGAAGGTAAAGGAAGAAATCTCTCAGTAAAAGATCACAGGAAGTTCAAAGTATATATTAGAAATACCTTTTGAAAAATGGCAGGGCAAAGGCACTACTTATCAATAGTCACATTGAATGTATATGGCCTCAACTCTCTAGTTAAAAGACACAGACTGGCTGGCTGAATGGATTAAGGAACAAAACTCATCTATTTGCTGCTTACAAGAAACACATCTTTCAACAAAGGTGCATGCAGACTGAAAGTGAGAGGTTAGAAAAAGATATCCCATGCCAACAGAAACCAAGAAAGAGCTGGCATAGACATCTTAATATCAGACAAAATAAACTTTAACACAACTGATAAGAGAGATAAAGAGGGGCACTATATAATGATTAAGAGCTCAATTCAACAGGAAGATGTAACTATTATAAACATATATGAACCTAATTACAGGGCATCAGGTTATTTAAAAGATATGTTAAGGAACTTAAAGGGAGACTTAGGATCCAATACAATAGTATTGGGGGACTTCAATACTCCACTTTCAGCAATGGACAGATCAACCAGACAGAAAAATCAACAAGGAAACAGCAGATTTAATCGACAATATAGATCAAATAGATCTAAAAGATATCTACAGAACTTTTCATCCTACACTTGAAGAATACATATTCTTCTCAGCAGTGCATGGAACTTACTCTAGGATTGACCACATGCTAGGCCATAAAGCAAGTCTCAGCAAATTCAAAAGAATCAAAATCATACCATGCATATTCTCAGACCATAATGGAATGAAGCTGGAAATTAGCAACTCAGGAATCCATAGAACATATGCAAATACATGGAGACTAAACAACATGCTCCTGAGTGAAAAATGGGTCATAGAAGAAATCAAAGGAGAAATCAAAAATTTTTGGAAGCAAATGAAGATAACAACACAACATATCAAAACTTATGGGGCACAGCAAAAGCAGTGTTAAGAGGAAAGTTGATTGCAATATGTGCTTACATCAAGAAATTGGAAAGGCACCAAATAAATGCATACCAATGCATCCCAAGTATCTAGAAAAAATGCAGCAAAACAGACCCAAAACTAGTAGGAGAAGAGAAATAATTAAAATTAGAGAAGAAATCAACAGAATTGAATCAAAAGAAATTTCAAAAGATCAGCAAAATGAAGAGCTGGTTTTTTGAAAAAATAAACAAAATTGACACACCCTTGGCCCAGCTAATAAAAGAAAGGAGAGAGAAGGCCCAAATCAATAAAAACAGAGATGATAAAGGGAATGTAACAACAGACACCACAGAAATAAAGAGTCATCAAAAATTACTACAAAGAGTTGTATACCAGCAAACAGGGAAATCTATCATAAATGGATAGATTCCTGAACACATACAACCTACCTAAATTGAACCATGAAGACACAGAAAATCTAAACAGACCCATAACCGAGTCAGAAATTGAATCAGTTAAAAAGGCCCTCCCAACAAAGAAAAGCACGAGACCAGATGGATTCACTGCTGAATTCAGACGTTTAAAAAAGAACTAACTCCAATTCTTCTCAAAATATTCAAAACAATCGAAAAAGAGGAAATCCTCCCAAATACTTTCTATGAAGCCAGCATCACCTTAATTCCTAAACCTGAAGAAAATGCAGCAGAGAAGGAGAATTACAGATCAATATCCCTAATGAACATAAATGCAAAAATCCTCAAAAAATTCTGGACAATAGAATTCAACAACACATCAGAAAGATCATCCACCCAGACCAAGTGGGATTTATCCCTGATACACAGGGATGGTTCAACATTTGCAAATCAATTAATGTGATAAACCACATAAACAAACTGCAGAAGAAATACCATATGATTATCTCAATAGATGCAGAGAAACATTTGATAAAATACAACACCCTTTCATGATGAAAACTCTAAGCAAATTGGGTATAGAAGGAACATTCCTCAACACAATGAAGGCAATTTATAACAAACCCATGGCCAGCATCCTATTGAATGGGGAAAAGCTGGAAATATTTCCACTGAGATCTGGTACCACCAGACAGGGATGCCCACTCTCACCACTGCTATTCAATATAGTTCTGGAAGTTCTAGCCAGAGCTGTTAGGCAAGAAAAAGAAATTAAAGGGATACCAATTAGGAAGGAAGAAGTCAAACTATCCCTCTTTACAGATGATATGATTCTTTATTTAGGGGATCCAAAGAACTCTACTAAGAGACTATTGGAACTCATAGAAGAGTTTGGCAAAGTAGCAGGATATAAAATCAATGCACTAAAATCAACAGCCTTTGTATACACAGATCATACCATGGCTAAGAAAGAACTGCTAAGATCAATCCCATTCACAATAGCTACAGAAATAATCAAATACTTTGGAATAAATTTAACCAAGGAGGTTAAAGATCTCTATGATGAGAATTATAAAATCTTAAAGAAAGAAATAGAAGAGGATACCAAAAATTGAAAAAATCTTCCATGCTCGTGGATTGGAAGAATCAATATCATCAAAATGTCCATTCTCCCAAAAGCAATTTATAGATTCAATGCGATACTAATGAAGATACTGAAGACCTTCTTCTCAGATCTGGAAAAAATGCTGAAAAATCTGGAAAAGATGCTGAAATTCATATGGAGGCAAGGAGACCTCAAATAGCTACAGTAATACTGTACAACAAAAACAAAGCCAGAGGCATCCCTATACCAGATTTCAAGAGTTACCACAGGGCAGTTATAATCAAAACAGCCTGGTACTGGTACAGAAACAGATGGATAGACCAATGGAAGAGAACAGAAACACCAGATATCAATCCAAATGTGTACAGCCAACTTATATTTGATCGAGGATCTAAAATCAATTCCTAGAGCAAGGAGAGTCTATTCAACAAATGGTGCTGGGAAAACTGGATTTCCACGTGCAGAAGCATGAAGCAAGACCCCTACCTTACACTTACACAAAAATCCACTCAATATGGATTAAAGATCTAAGCCTATGTCCCAACACCATCAAATTATTAGAGAACATCGGAGGAACCCTGCAAGATACAGACACAGGCAAAGATTTCTTGGAAAAGACCCCAGAGGAACAGGCAGTCAAAGCCAGAATTAACAACTGTGATTACATCAAATTGAGAAGTTTCTGTACTGCAAAAGAAACAGTCAGGAAAGTGAAGAGGCAACCGAAAGAATGGGAAACATATTTGCTAATTATGCAACTGATAAAGGATTAATAACCAGAATCTACAAAGAGATCAAGAAACTCCACAACAACAAAACAAACAACCCATTTAAGAAATGGTCCAAGGACCTAAATAGACATTTTTCAAAAGAGGAAATCCAAACGGCCAACAGACACATGAAAAAATATTCGGGATCACTAGCAATCAGGGAAATGCAAATCAAAACCACAATGAGGTTTCACCTCGCCCCAGTCAGAATGGCTTACATACAGAAATCAACTAACAACAGATGCTGGTGAGGATGTGGGGAAAAAGGCACACTAATCCACTGTTGGTGGGAATGCAAACTGGTAAAGCCACTATGGAAGTCAGTCTGGAGATTCCTCAGAAACCTGAAGATAACCCTACCGTTCGACCCAACCATCCCACTCCTTGGAATTTACCCAAAGGAAATTAAATTGACAAATAAAAGAGCTGTCTGCACCTCAATGTTTATTGCAGCTCAATTCACAATAGCTAAGACATGGAATCAACCTAAATGCCCATCAACAGAAGACTAGATAAAGAAATTATGGGATATGTACTCTATAGAATACTATACAGCATTAAAAAATGAAATCCAATCATTTGCAACAAAATGGAAGAATCTGGAAAACATCATGCTGAGTGAAATAAGCCAGTCCCAGAGGGACAAATATCATATGTTCTCCCTGATTTGTGACAACTAACTGAGCACCTAAAAGGAAACCTGTAGGAGTGGAATGGACACTATGAGAAACAATTACTTGACCGGCCCTTGATCTGACTGTTGAAGAACAAGTTACTATTTTATTCTTTTTAATATTTTTGTTCTACTTAATACCATTGGTTGAACTCTTTAATTAACACACAATTATTCTTAGGGGTTTAAATTTAACTGAAAAGTGATCCCTGTTAAATATAAGAGTAGGAATAAGAGAGGGAAGAGATGTATATTTCAGCACATGCTCACTTGGACTTACCCCTAATAGTAGAGCTAGAAACGTGCCAGGGGATTCCAAATCAGTCCCATCAAGGTGGCATGTACCAATGTCATCTTACTAGTCAAAGTGATCAGTTTCAGCTCACAACTGATCATAATGATAGGATTAAGCATCAAAGGGATCACATAAACAAGACTTGTATCTGCTAATACTAACTGATAGAATTAAAAAGGAGAGAACGATCCAACATAGGAATCGGGATACTCAGCTGACTCATAGAATGGCAGATGCCCTAAACAGCACTCTGGCCTCAGAATCAGCCCTTAAGGCATTTGGATCCGACTAAAAGCCCATGAGAGTTTCTTGTGCATGGAAAGCCAAGACACTGTGGCAAAAAAAATGACCTAAATCAAAGATCTCTGTGAGTGAGATCCCAGTGGAAAGAATGGGCCATCAAAGAAAGAGGTACCTTTCTCTGCAGGGAAGAGAGAACTTCTACTTTGATTATGGCCCTGTCTAAATAAGGTCGGAGTTTGTGAACTCTACAGGCTTCCATAGCCTTGGCAGCTCATGACAAGAGCCTCAGGTGATTACTGACATCACAGATAAGAGTGTCAATTGTTAAATCAACAACGGGAGTCACTGTACACTTGTTCCCCATGTAGGATCGTTGTCCTTAATGTGCTGTACTATGCAAATTAACGGTAAAACTACTATTTGAACAGTAGTTTATACTTTGTGTATTTGTGTGGGTGCAAACTGTTGAAATTTTAGAATATACTAAGTTCATCTTCTGTATATAAAGATAATTGAAAATGAATCTTGATTAAGAATGGGATGGGAGAGAGAGTAGGAGATGGCATGGTTGTGAGTGGGAAGGAGGTTATAGGGGAGAAAGCTGCTATAATCTCCAAAAGTTGTACTTTTGAATTTATATTTATTAAATAAAAGTTTAAAGAAACAAATAAAATCAATAAATACAAATTTGAAAAATAAGAGTACATATAGAGAAACAGATATAGAGAAAGGGTAAGAATGATCACTCAAAAATCAGTTTGGATCTCTTTGGAGTCTTTTATTAGAAATAAACATTATTCTAAAGACTGAGATAACTTTGAAGATGTAAAATCACCCATGTTCAAAGAAACCTACCAAGCAGAAAAACAGTTATAGCATTTACATGAAACTATACTTTAGATTGATTAAATTTGACCCAAAGTAGATTTTCTTCACTATTTATGTGTTTCACTCATATCGATTCAGAGTAGAGCAACTTTGTGACCAAAATGGCTTTCTATCAAAGCTAGGATTGACAAAGCCAGCAATGCTAAGTGTTAATGGGCTCTGCCCTCATGAATCAAGAGAACGGAAGGTAACTGGATCATCCTGAGACTTCATAAAATTCTCACTGTCAAATATTAGGAGTTGGCAGTGAATCAGTGGAGGTTTAGAGACCCTCAAGGCAAACTTTGCAAAGTTAGGCTTCTCTGCTGGTTAGCCTAAGTCAAATGAATCTCTGGGGGATACAGTACATCTGAACTTTTGTGTGGCCTTTTTATTTGTGTGTGTGTCTTAGCAAGCACCCTGGACTGGGAAATGCTTCCTCGTCGGTGGAACCATGTAGATTCAGAAAAAGCCATCTTCCATTGAGAAGACAATTGTTTGCTATAGACACGAGAAACAAATGCCCATGACCTGGGTCACCTCATCCCAGCAGGCTTTTGCTGCGGCTTCCTCTGAGCAAACACAACAAAGTCCAGAGCAGTCAATCCTGCTGCCCCACACTGGGCCCCTGCAGTTGTGCTCTGCTATTTACCCTTCCTATTAATCTGTCAATGTTCTAGTCAAACATGCAAAACAATATGGTGGGTGCATAGTTTGATTGGTCATTGCTAAGTAACTTGGGGCAAAGATGAAGAAATGGAACTTCCAACCAACAAAACGTGAGGCCCAATTTGATTGTTAGAGAATGTTCAACAATACCAGAGCATGACAATTTTTCAGGGTGGCCGTGATTTAGCATCACTCTCACCCGAAAAGAGTGGGCCCAATAAATGACGTGCAGTTCCAGAATCTAAATGCAGGTCAGCCACTGTTCCTATCGCTGTGGGATAGAACTGTCTAGGCATCTGCAGTGGAAGGCATTCACTAGAAGATGCCATCCTCTATGCTAAAGAGGCTACAGAGGGATTTGGGTCAGTACACAGCTGAGTCACTGGCCAACAACAGAAATATTCTTTGAAGCGAAAAACAAAAGTTCTTGGTTTCATACTGTCTGGATGCTAAACTGGGTGAACTCCATAGCCCCAAAATGCAATCTGAATTCTAAAACATTTTGAGCAAATGTAATAGCTTTTATTCCCAATCCACCTCCCTCCTTTTCTAGTAGACCAGATGAAACCCCAGAATCCTTCTGAACACAGATGCTAGGTAGCCACTTCTATTCTACTAGAATGAGCACAAAAGATAGGGCCTGTTTGTCTTTCCGGCCCTGCAGCCTCAAGTGAACAAATTCATCCAAGTACAAGATATATAGATGAGCCAAAAAAACTGTACAGGACGCACCCTGCCAGAAATATAAAGTGTGCATTTCCCTGTTGTATGTTTTCAAAGGTCAATCAGAATGGGCAGAATAACTGGCTATTTATGGATCTGGGATGCCAGGACATTTTACAGCAAAGCGAATAAAACATGGGTATTGAAGTCAGGCTGACTGGGGGGTCAGATTCTCCCAACTCCCAGCTATTTACTGGCTACATGAGCTTTGGCAAATATTTAACCACTCTGAGATGTGTTTATTCACTAGAAAAGTGGAGACGAGAAGATGGTATATACTGTATAAGGCTAGCCCTTTTGACTCCTCTTCCTCCTCCATTTTCTCTGCTTATTTCTCCATAGACTACAGGCAGCTCCAGGTTCATATCTTTGTAGTTTATGACCCAAGAGAAAAAGGAATTCTCTCTTCTCGTCTTGTTCTAGAAATTATGAGGAAGTACATTCAATGATTGGCTTAGCCTGGGTTACATGTCACCCACTGGACTCCCATACAAGGGTGCTGACTGGTTCACACTAGATCACAAGCCCACCCTGACAGCCAATATTTCAAGGTTCTGTGCTTGGGCCACCCCAGATCCATTTGGTGGGAGCAGGAAGGAGCCATTTTCTGGAAGAAGCATTGGATAAAGGAATACATTTTTTAGGTAAAGGAAACAACACACATGTGCTCCATGACCTCACAGAATAAGATGATTAAATAAAATCATATATGTACAGGACTTAGTAACTAACACATAAGTACCCCAAAACAGTAGCCAAGATGATAGTAATTATTTTGTCATTATTATTATCAATTTTTATCCTCAAAAAATACAACCAATCATAGTGGTAGTCACAGGATATTTATTCTTACTCATTGATTCCATCACTTGCTCACGTCAGTTTAAGTCTGGCTACTCAGATTAGATACCCAAGCAGTACCCTCGATGAAGAAATGGAACTACCGCATTCCTAACTTCCTTACATGTCAGAGAAGAGCTGCTTTCTGCCTTCTGCTAAACCCCTGAAATTAACTTCACAGAACCAACACAGGTTGCCTTAGAGCAAGCACACTTAAAGGGTATTCCCCACCAGATCAAAATAAGTGTCTAGCTGATTTTTCAAAACAGTAGAGCATATAGATGTACGTTATATAATGTACATATTCTCATGCTAGTAATGCAGCCACCTCTCAGTATCCATGGGGACTTGGTTCCAGGACTTGCAGCAGATAACAAAATTTGCAGAGGCTCAAGTCCCTTCTATAAAATTGAAAAACATTTGTCCAGAACCTATGTACATCCTCCTGATTCTTCAAGTAATCTCTGGATGACCTTTAATGCCTAATAAAATGTAGATGCTCCCTAAGTAATTATTATACCACACTGTTTAAAGAATAATGACCAAAACAATTCTGTACATGACAGTACAGATGCCATTCTCTTTTCAAATACTTTAGGTCACCAGCTGAGGGAATCCCTGGATGCAATCCCTCAGACCTGGAGAACCAACTGTGCCCAAAAGAAAGAATGACAAAGGAAATGCAGGCTGCAGCCGAAATGCAGTATGCCTCTATTTGACCAAAACCTCATTTTATAAGGGCATGTGAAATCATACCGGGAATAAATACCAGGAAAAAATAAAAATTAAGAGGATATTCTAAACTCTGAGTTCAACTGCACAGAATCAAGGATCAAAACTGGGGGCGGAAATAGAGCAAACCTACTGGCATTTAAAAAAAAAAAAGAGCAAGATGTTGTACTTCTCATATATTACCTGCATTCTGTTGGCAAAGGGTCCAATTCTTAGTGAGAATGCTGTATCTCCCATCGCTCCATACCATATCACTTTAGATACACATTTGGTGAGTTCAAGTCTCTATAAATGAGGGATGGAAAAAGGTCTATTTTACAATGATGCAAAGATGGGGAAATTGATCTTTAAGGCACTGAAGCTGAGTGGTCATTCCTGCGCAGTGGGTTAAGCCACTCCTGGGACACCTGCTTTCTATATTGAAGTGCCTAGAATCCAATCCCACCTCCATCTTTCTACCCAGCTTCCTGCTAACGCACTTGAGAGGCAACAGATGATGATCCAAGCACTGGAACTCCTGCCACCCGTGTGGGAGACCAGGATGGAGCTCCTGGCTCCTGGCTTCAGCTTGGCCCAGTCCTGGCGTTTGCACACATTTGGGGAGTGGACCAGTGGGTAAAAGATCGATCTCTCTCTTTCTCCTCTCTCTCTGTTGCTATGCTTTTCAAATAAGTAAAAATGAAATACATAAACATAACAAAAGATACCTAACCAATCTATTTGTGACTTTCAATAAAATTTTATGTTCTTCTACATAATGGTCTTGACTCTTGTAAAATGTAAATCTAGGTACTTTTGGGTTTGTTTTTAGTTCCTTTGGGGAGTTTTTGTTTTGTAAATGGTATCTTTTAAATTAAATTTCATTTTTCAGAATATAGAAATGCAATGTAATTTTGCACATTGTTTTAAAACAGCAAGCTAACTAAACTCTCATATTAATTCTCAAAAACAGGTCGGTTGTTTACTGGGAGTTTTGTTATGAACAATTTTATCACCTGCTAATAATGACAGCTTTGTATCTTCCTTTCAAATGTTTATATTTTAATTTTTTTTCAAACTATACCAGTTTGCATCTCTACAATAGAGTGGAAAAGCTGTGGAGGTATCTGTGTTGGTTTTCCCAGAGATTTATTGTGAGGCAAATACAGCTCATGTCCCCAGAAGCAAGTAAAGCATTGGTCCTCACGTACACAGACCCTCATGAGTCCTGGGAGTCACTGAAATGTGCATGCTATTCCAAGGACAGAACAGAAGCCCAATTACATTGGAAAGCATTTCTGATAAACTGTGTAAAAGGTCTCAGAATGAAGTGCCCTAAATATCCAAATCTCCATTCAAATTGATATATAATTTTGCATTTTGTAGTTCTGAGGCTTGAGTTTTGACATATTTCATCACAGAGGAGTTAAGGTGGGAATTGGGTACAAAGGTGTTGAAGTTTTGGAAAAGGAAAGACAAAGAGGTGAGGAGCTTCATTGTTTCTGATGTTATCAGGAATCCGTCTATCAGTGTTCCTGACAAGATTGATATTTGCTGTATTTTTAAAATTTTTTTGTAGATGTCTTTAACAAGTTAAACAAGTTCCCTTCTAATCCTAGTTTACAGAGGTTTTCGGTTTTGTTTTTACACTAGGAACAGATGGTGAATTCTACTGAATGTCTTCTCTGTACCTATTAAGAAGATCATATTTTGCCTTTTAATCTGTTAAAGTGGTATTACATTAAATTAATTTTCAATATTAAACAAACCAGGCATTCTTGGGTTGAAAGATATTTGGTATCTTTGTTTTATTATAGTGCTGAATTTTTTCTGGCAATTTTTTTTTTTTTGTAATTTTTGATCATGACTGAAATTGGCTTTCCCTCTCCTTACCATGTCCTTACCTTACTTTGATATCTAAAAAAAAAAAAAAAATCCTGGGGAATGTTCTCTTCTTCTAATCACTGGTAGAAGTTTTATAGGATTGAAATTACCTGTCACTTAAATATTGCTAAAATCACCTTTTTCTGATGTTTTCTTTGCCGGACATTTTTAAATTTCTTATTCCATTTACTTAATATAGGGTTATTTATGTTCTCTGTTTCTTTTTGAGATACTTCTGGTAAGCTGTTCTACAAGGAAATTATTTTCAAATTTATTGACATTAAAGTGTATATAATACTCACATATTGGGTTTAATAAATTCTAGTCTATTATGTTCCCATTTTAATTCTTAATATTTATATTATAGTTATCGTTTCTGTCTTGATAAATATTGCCAAAATTTGTTAATTTTATTTTTTAAAAACTCTTATTTTGTTGTTTCTTTGTATATACTTACTTTCTAATTCACTAGTTGTGTGCATTCCTTTAACTGATTACCTTGTTTAGACATTTTGGAGGGTTTATTGTGCTGTTCTTGTGTTCTTAACTCATTGAGGTTTAGTCTGTTTTTCTAAGGAATTTTAATCATATTTTCTGCTAATACCACATTGCCTGACTCCCACATGTTTTGAAATGTAATATTTTCATTATCACTCCTTGTTAATGCCTCTGAATCTGCACTATGTATTCTTAAACCATAAGTTGCTTAAATATGTGATGTTTCCCATTGATCTTACTGCTATTAATTTCTAAATTAGTTGTATTTTAAAATCAGTGTGATATCAATTCTCTGAAACTTATTGAGGGTAGTTGTATAGTCTGAATATAGTCAATTTTTATAAATTTCCATATGATTTTTGGGTTCAATATTTTCCAACTACTGCATGATTATAATTTATAACTATTCATTAGCACAAGGCTGTTAACTGTGTTATTCAAATCATCTATTCCCCTTTTCTATTTGCTTGATTTATTAATTACTGGGAAATATGCATTGAAATCTCCCACTACATTACTAGATCTTGCTAATTTTCTCTGTACTTTTGTCAGTTTTGCTTTTATTAATTTTGAACATTTTTAAGTGGCTGTGTTAAAGTTTAGAATTATTATATTTTCTGTATTTTTAAAACATTTATTTATTTATTTATTTATTTGAAAGGCAGAGTTACAGAGATAGAGAGACAGAGACAGAGAGAGACCTTCCATCTGTTGGTTCACTCCCCAAAAGGCAACAACAGCCAGGGGTGAGCCAGGCTGAAGCCTGGGGCCAGGAGCTTCATCTGGGTCTCCCACATGGGTGGCAGAGGACCAAGCACTTGGGCGATCTTCTGCTGCCTTCTCAGGTGCATTAGCAGGAAGCTGGATCAGAAGTAGAGCAGCCAGGACTGGAACCAGGGGTGAAGTGGGGTGCCAGTCACAAGTAATGTCTTAATCCAATATGCCACAGTGATGGCTCCTATCCTATCTTCTTAAGAAATCAAATCTCTTTTTTTTTATTATATAGCTCTCTTTTTTATCTCTACCAATGCTCTTTTTCCTTAAAGAATAATTATTTTGATATTTATACACAGTAGCTATCCCAGTTGTTCGTTAGTTTTGCAAGTACAGTCATGTGACACATGATGTCCAACGAGTTTAATCATGTAAAACATGGGATAAAACATGGGAGGAACTATGTCATTATGTGGATGAAGAAAATATTTTAATTAATCTGTTCTTTGAGGAAAAAATTCCAAAAATAAATATGGAAAATTTTACACCCTATGCAACTGAAGGGATGTATAGTATACTGGAAAAGTCCCAAATGATCAAGAGGCTTTCACTTCCTAATCCCACTCATTTTCCAAAAAGAAAGAGGGGTGGGGTGAGGAAGACATGAATGAAATCTATTCTGTACTTGTTTATGAATGAAAGGGAAGATGGAAGCCAAACGTTTTAATATATGGCTCGTAATCAACATAAAACTTATCTTCCACGTCACCTAACTTAGTTTTTGCTTTTTTTAAACCTCCTCTCTTTCTATCCTATATTCTGGAAAATTTCTTTAGATTTACATTCCAGTTCATTAAACTTCTCGCCAATGTTGTCTATTCTATTTAATTTGCCTGTTAAATTTCAATGTAAATTACATTTCCATAAATTTATTTTCCAGATTTGCTTACTTGTACTTTATTCATTCCTTGCTCAAATGTTCAAGCTTAATTTTGCTCTAAATAAACATACTTGAAAGTGTAGACTACTCCAATTTGAGGGTCTGCATGAAGTTCATAGAAAACACATATGAAAAAAATTATGCACAGACTTCCAAATTTTTGCCCCAAAATAAACTTACTCATTAATTTCACTTTTTTAAAGGCCTTATGAAGTACCCTCATATTGCTATGAGTTGTTGCCGCTCTCTTTCAATCATGCTACCACTTTTCTTACAGATATTGTGGTTTTAGACAATGATTTTCTCATTTTACTTTAAATTTTATATGTGGAAATTCTTGACTTCTGTGTTTAACTCACAATTTCCAGAAAGGATCCAGCCTAAAGCCATTTAAAATTCTCAACTGGGGGTTTTCAGGAATCAAATATATAGCAAGAACTAGGACTCAAACACTCTAAGGCCTTGCTTTGTAGTAATGAGACTTACGGGGACAGGTTTTCTTCCCTGGACCCAGCAGCTTTTCCTGTTGAACTCTTCTCTACATCAGGTTTATTTGTCAGTCATTCCTACACTTTCCAGATTCTAGCTTTGTGCTTCAACTAAGCTCCCATTTTATCTCTAACAGCCCATCACCTGTGTTACCATCAAAGCTGATATCTTAGTCTCCAGCCATCAGCTGAGGTCATCCAGGTCCTGGTTTTCCATTATTTCCCAGGATTTCAGTATGAATGCCAGCTTATAAATGCCTTTTGCAAGGTGTTTTTTTGTTTGTTTGTTTGTTTGTCAGGCAGAGTGGACAGTGAGAGACAGACAGAGAGAAAGGTCTTCCTTTTGCCGATGGTTCACCCTCCAACTGCTGGTGCACTGCAGCCTGCGCACCGCGCTGATCCGAAGGCAGGAGCCAGGTGCTTCTCCTGGTCTCCCATGCGGGTGCAGGGCCCAAGAACTTGGGCCATCCTCCACTGCACTCCCGGGCCACAGCAGAGAGCTGGCTTGGAAGAGGGGCAACCAGAACAGAATCTGGCACCCCAACCAGGACTAGAACCCGGCGTGCCAGCGCCGCAGGTGGAGGATTAGCCTAGTGAGCTGCGGCGCCAGCCACAATGTTTTAAAAGTATCTTATCCACCATAGTAGTCAATTTAGAAAGGCAAATAGGATAACTGGCCTGAAATTAGAAAATCGCCTGTTCTGTTTTCTAACTTGACTTATATTTTTCAGCTACTGAATTTTGTATGTATTTGGTGTCCAACTACCTTAAGTCAACATGATCATCTACCAGTTTTTCTCAGATTTTGGGAGGGAGCAATTTTATTTGCAGGTAGTGAACTTTTACTTCTTTACTTTCTAACTGGCTACATTGCTTGTTTCTATTTCATATCTTATTTAATTTGGTACAGTTTCAGAATATAAAATAATAGTGACAGTAAGAATCCTTGTTTGTAATTTTAGTAAGTCTAATAGTTTCATTAAGTATGATAGTGTTTCTTACTCTAAGGTAAGTTATGTTAAATAACTTTATATATTACAAAACTGTATTATATTAGAATACATAATGTATATTATAAAACTTGTGTATTGTTAAATGCTTGATATTTAATAGAATTACATTATATATTTAATAAAATTATCATGAGATTTTTTCATTTACCCTACCACTGTGATATATTTCATAGAAGTCTTAATGTTAAAATATCCTGAAATAATAATAATATCTACTGGTGGTAGTATAATATATCCTTATCAGGCTGATGAATTTAATGTGTTCTTGAGGTTTTTAGCACATTAGCATTAATATTCATGAGTAAAATACTTTGCTGATCTTGTTTTAATTGCTAACTTGGTCCACGTTGCCTATCACAGGAATTAGGAAAATTGTACCTCACTCAGAATCTTTCAGTAGCTCCCTGTTTCTCTTAGAGTAAAATCCAGTCCTCTCCCATGCCTCACGTGGGCCTCCATGAGTCTCAGTCTCATCTCCTGCCCTCTGCTGACAGCATTCCCACGGTAGCAGCCGTCCTGCAGGGACTCAGGTCCCCCAGGTTCCTTCTCAGCCTGAGGAGCTCTGCACACACCCCTGCTCGCTTGCTGTACCCGGCTCCCTCACTTCCCCTGGGTCCCAGCTGAAACGCCCGCTCCTCTGAGAGCATCTCTCGGGCACCTGAACCAAAGAGAATCTCCCTCAACTTGAAATCCCTTCTGCCCTTTGTTTCCATAGTTTTGCCTCTCTCCCTAACTTACTTACTGGGGAGGGAACCGCAAAGAACAGAGGAAAAGGAAAAGTTGAGAAAGAAAGTAAGAAAAAAAAAAAAAACTTCAAAGAAAAAGGCAAGAAATTGAGTGGAAATAGGCATGATATTATTAGTATTTTTGGTCAAAGAAGTATGTTTAGAATACTCACAAAATAACTGTAAGTATTGTATGCCCCTAAAGTGAAGATTATTGAAAGATTTATTTATTTCAAAGGAAGATTGGGGGTAAGAGGGATCTTCCATCTGCTAGTTCACTTCCCAAATGGCCTTGCTGAAGCCAGGAGCCTGGAATTTCATGTCTCGGTCTCCCACATAGGTGGCAGGGGCTCAAGTACCTGGGCCATCAGCCACTGTTTTCCAGGTGCATCATCAGAGAACTGCTCAGAAGCAGAGCAGCCAGGTCACCAACCAGCACTCTGATATGGGATGCTGGCACAACTGGTGGCTTAACCCACAGCACCACCCTGCTGGCCCCTAAAGTGACCACTCAAATCACTTGTATCACTTGGCTTAGTCCAAATTCTCTGCCTTCAAGATTCATATATGTCAATTTTCCTTTCATTCTGGTGATAATAATATTGACTTAGAACTTACCCAAATGTGGGCTCAAAATGAGTCAGAAGCACTTGAAAAAGTCATTATGAGCCCCAGAACAGTCTGTCTAATCTTCATTTCTCATTGTAAGCCTGCAGAGCAAGGATCTAAGGCAAGTTTTAAAATAAAACAACCCTCTCCTCCGCCATGGGTACACGAGGCATCATTTCCCCACAATAGCCTGGCCTTCTCGCGGCCTTTGTTCCGGGCAATGCCTCTTTGTAAACCACAGGTGTTTGTGGGCATAAAGCCCATCAGAAGAGACTGTATTGTGAAGACTTCTTTCTCTGCCACTTGTTCTAAACCTGTTCAGAGAGTACTCCATAAAAATGAAGAAACAAGAAGTTTTCTGTACGCCTACCAACTGCCAGGCTATGACATTAGATTGGACAGCACTGGGACCCCGCATTGTCCCAACTTTATTCACCAGTCTCTTTTTCTCTTTCTTTTCCATTCATTTTTTTGAAGCCTTTATTGGCATCTTTTTAATCTACTGTAAAATAAAGGAGGATGGGTTGGGTTTTTTGTAGCACTCTATGTGGCAGCTAAACAAGCTATCTGCAGTTACTGTAGTAATGGTTTCAAAAACACCTGCAAATCAAAGATACCATGGCAGTGTCTTCAGATTCTTTTTCTTTCTTTCTTTCCTTAAAATTCTTTCTTGGCCATTATAGAGTGAGTCAGGCAATGAATTTATGTGACAGCTATGAAGTTAGTATTAAAATGGTGAATAACGCCTAGCAGTGTTCATGCCCTTACCATTAAGAGCGCCTCAATTTGCCACACAGCGGTGAATAGGGTGAAAAAGCTGTTGGGTGGGGGGGAGTCAGACGACTGGGTGGGGGGAGGGTGTGTGAATGGGGGGCTTCCCAGGAGGGGGCAGCACAGTGGTCCCCGCAGCACAGTGATTTATTTTTGAAATTCCAGAGAGGAAAGCCGAGCGAAGCCGTCTGAAAGCTCCCGAGGCGCGGGGTGGGGCGGTGCGCGCTGCAGCAGGCGGCGTCCACGCCAGCTCCGGGAGGAGCGGCGGGGGGCGGGCGGGAAGCCATTCCTGCGCTCTGCCCGGGCTGCCTACGAGATGCCAGCAGGCAGCAGATGTGGGCAGGGGCTGCCGGAGGAGGGGCTGAGCGTCGTTCCCAATGGAAGGGAACCCCTCGGGGAGCCTCGGGCGAGCGCGGGAGCGCACCGGGCAGGCCGCGGCGAGGCCCGGGGGCGCGGAGGACGCGTCTCGGGGCGGGGGCGTGTGGGGGGAGAGGAGGTGAGCCCGGCCGCGGCGAGGAGGGGCGTGCCCGCGCCCCCGGCCCGTATTAGCATGCGGGCGGCGGAGGGCCGGCCGGGCGGGAGGCGGGAGTGGGATCGCCGCGCGGGGCGCATTGTGGGCCGCGCTCGCCTCCGCGGGGGACCATCTGCTCGCTGTCAATGCATCACCTGCTCGTCTGGGCCGTCGCCGGGGCAACGGGGGGCGGGGGATTAGGGAGCCTGTGCGTCCCGGGCCGGGCCCCGGCGGCGGGGGCGGGGCGCTGCTCGGCCGCCCCCAGCCCGGGGACCCGGCGGCCGGCGACCACCCGCCCGCTCAGAGGAGGGGGCAGAGACTAACGGGCCGGGCCCGCCCTAGCCCCGAGGCGGCGCGCCCCGAGACCCCGCGACTACCTGGAGCTGCGTGGGCTCCCGCCCGCGCGCGTGGCCTCCTCAGCTGCTGGGCCCGGGAACGCAGCGCCGCGCGGTTCCGAGCGCCCCGCAGTCGCCGGGCAACCACAATGGGGTCGGCTTGGCGGGGAGACGCTCCCAGGTGCCTCTCACCGGAGTTTCGGAAAACTTCCGCTCCGCTCCTCTGGCGCCCTGGCCTGCGGCTCCACGCCGAGCGCAGGGCAGCCTTCGCCCTCAGGACACGAGTGACGCCGGAAGCGGGAAGGCGGACAGAGGAAGGGACCACTGGGAACCAGAATCGCTTGATTTTCCGTGGCCCGGGTAGTTCTGGGGGCGAAGGTGCCCAGAAATCCTGAAATCCCCCCTTTGCAGTAACTTTTGGCGCTCTAAATAACCTGGCGTGCAGGAGACGCGAGGAGTGGAGTAGCCAACGGCAGGGGGCAGAGCTAGACTGCAGATGGAAGACAGTGCTGGTCGGGGACGCTTGATCCAAAGTCGCGCTCTCTGGGTTTAGGAACTTCCTGGAAACCCTATCCTGGGCTCTTCCCCATCTCCATCTCCACCCAACGGGGTCCAGGGCAGACACTGTAAGAATAAAGAGCATTCGCCTCCCCCTGAGGGTTCCCTGGAGCTAAACAGAGGAAGCAGTGCACACACCGCACATGAGCATAACGGGAACTGTACGGAACCAAGAAGTTGTTTTCATTACAAGTCATAATATATACTTTAAAGAAAAAAAAAATCTAGGCTGGCTAACTACTGGTCACTCCTTTGCAGACTAACAAGAATAACAAAGTGGACATTCACCACGTGTGCACACCCTAGTTCCAGGCTGCGACCTCTCCACACCCACATCCAGGATCCTTCCAGCCAGGCCATATTCCAACGTTTCTAAAGATCTCTGGGACACAGAAGCCTCAAGTCTTTTTTTCTAGATCCCATTTCAGGGCTGGGCACTTTGAGGAAGCAATAGTCTTTCTCTAATTAAGCAATGCAAACTCATGTTCCTGCGTTTCTGCTTTCTCAAAAAAAAGGGGGGGGGGGAACTTAGTAGAAATTCACCTCTTTTTCAAATCAACCCTTTGTGTTGAAGAAATTATTAAATTGCTTATTGACCTCTGATTTCCCTATGTTTTATGCCAGTCATTTTTCTGTAACCAACCCTTTATTTAAAATTGCCCCACATTGAGGCTGATGTTTTTGGCACAATGGCCAAGATGCTGCTTGGAATCCAGCGTCCCATATCAAGTCCTGGCTTTGCTCCCGGTTCCAGCTTCATGCTAACGCACATGCTGAGAGGTGACAAATGACAATTGCCCAAGCAGTTGGGTCTCTGCAGCCCACATGAGAGAACCAGGTTGAGGTTGGGCTCCTGGTTTCAGTCTGGCCTAGCCCAGCCCAGCTGTTGAAGGCAGATAGAAGATCTATCTGTGTGTCTCTCTGTTTCTGTGTGTGTGTGTGTGTGTGCCTTTCAATTAAAATGAAAATAAATGAAACATTTTTAAAAATAAATTTACACCAAAGTTGTGATATTGACCCCATAGTCATCTTCTCCAACTCAAACTTCATGATAATCAAATAAAATTTCTCTAATTCTTTTTAAAATCTGTAGATATGAACATCATGAATAAGTCCAATTTTGTGATTCAAATTCTATTTTTTAAAATTTGCTGTTACTATGCAAAAATGACAGTCCCACTAATGAATCACTTTCTTCCAGTTATTAATATGCAAAAGAAAAAAGTCAACCAGCAATGTGTCCCTGGGTTTGACATAATTAATGTTGGGAAGGAAAAAGTGCACATGTATAAACATTCAATATATACAAAAAAAATTCTACACACCGCTATTAAATGTGACTTTCATAAACTAGAATTGGGAGTTCTGAGAAGATATGCTGTTTGTACCACAACACACATCTCTTTAAAGAAGAATTTTTAATTAATTTATCTATTTGAAGGGTGTAGACACACAAGAGAAAGATCTTCCATCAGTTCACTTGCTCCCCAAATGCCCTCAACAGCCAGGGCTGGCGCAGGCCCACACCAGGAGCCTGCAACTCACTCCAGGTCTCCCACTTGGTTGGCAGAGACACAACTGCTTGAGCCATTACCTGCTGTCTCCCTCCCAGGGTGAACATTAGTAGGAAGCTGAAATCAGAAGCAGAGCCAGGACTCAAACCCAGGCTCTCTGATATGGGATGCAGGCATTGCAAGCGGCATCTTAACCATGACATCAAGTGCTCACTTCCACAGAGTGCTTCTAAATACATAGGCCCTTGGCTTCATTCCCACTCAGAGAAGGGATGGGTTTGAGTCCAGTCATCCTATCTACACACAAGGTAATGAAAGCCCAAAGAAGGTAGTACCTAGACCAAGACTGTGTAGTCAGTGGCTAGGGATGGCCAGAGCACTCAGCATCACCAGCTTCCTGGGGGTGCAGCTTCACACACCAAGAACATCTCCCATGCCCTTTGTCTACTCTGTTACACTCTTAGAGCTGCTGGTTTTTGAGAACCTTGCCTCTCAATTCAACAAGTAATCCCTGAGCACCTGCCACATACCAGGCAAAATAGACAAAGGTGTCTGTCTTCACGGGACTCAACAGTTTAATGGTATAAACAGATTTCTTGGGAGGAAAAACCTACTTAACCAATGAATATTATTTGTGGAACACCTAACCAACTACTATAATGACGGGGGAAAATATTCATCAGTAAGATATATCATCCTTAGAAAAACATACATGAGAATATCTAGAAAATAATGGCAATATGATAAAGTACTATGGAAATAGAGACAATATTAAGTAATTTTGCCTGGGCAGCACCACAGAGCTGTCATAAACTTCTCTATGAAGAGTTAGTGTGAATCCCCAGCAGCAAATAGGGTATGGCACATAGACAGTGCTCAATAAACATTTTTTGGATGAATGAATGGATGATTTCTTTCCAAGAAGACAAAAGGAAGAAGATACAAGGTACTCCAAGAAGTTCGCGGCAAAAAAATGAAATGAAAAATAACGGGCATTTGGCTTGGCAGTCAAGATGCAAGTTAAACACCCACAGCAGAGTGTGCTTGGATTCCTGATTCCAGCTTCCAGCTCATGCAAACACTGGGCAGCTCAAGTAATTGAATCCCTGACACCCACTTGGGAGACCTAGATTGAGTTACCAGCTCCACATTTCAGCCCAACCAAGACCTGGCTATTGCAAACATTTTGGGAGTACATTCTTCCTCTCTCTCTTTGTCTCCCTCTCCCTCTTCTCTCCCTCTCTCCCTCTCTCCCTCTCTCCCTCTCTCCCTCTCTCCCTCTCCTCTCTCCTCTCTCCCTCTCCTTCTCCCTCCCTCCCTCTCAAATTATTTTTAAAGTTTGAGTATTTAAAAATGATAATTATAACAAACTACAGCACTGTAATTGTTACTATGGCAACACGTTCCCATACTTGCCAAAGTATGGAAACTTGAAACTTCCTATGAAGTAACTATTTAAATGATAGCTCATTTATCAGAATATGGATTTTAGGATCCTAAGATAAATAAATGGAAGACATGAAAGGATAACACCAAAAAGTAACAGATGGGAGATTCCCAATACTACTTTTATTTACTAACCAGGAGAACCAATTTTTGAGCAGTGATCAAGGTCACCATGGCCCTTTGTTCATGCTTCCTCAAAAGTAAGTGCTCAAATGTTTTTCTTTAAAAATCGCACAAAATTCACCATTTCTCACTTAAAATTAGACACAACTACCCATTAAAAGCTCCACATGGTGGTAGGTATTTGGCCTAGAAGTTGGAATTGTGGCTGGCATCCCATATCAGAGTCCCTGGGTTCAAGTTCTGGCTCTGCTCCTGGTTCCAGCTTCCTGCTAATGCACACCCTAGGAGGCAGCAGGTGATGACCCAAGAGACTGGATCCCTGCCACCCACATGGGGATCCTGGATTAAGTTCCCAGCTTTAACCTGGTATAGCCCGGGTCATTGTGGTCATTTTGGGAATGACCCAGCAGACAGGAGCTCTCTCTCCATCTCTGCCTCTCAAATAAAAGAAAAAATAAAGCTCCTGGTGGATAGGAGGCTTTTGATTTAAAGGAAACTGTAACACTGCTGGTGTGAGTAAAACAAAGATATGCTCATACAAATAAGCTGGTAGAAGACAGGCAGCAAAGAGGAGCTGGGAAACCAGAGAAATTCATATGATGAAGATGCCTGGCAGTTAGCCAAAAATGAAAACTATAAATATTAATCAGACAAGAATCAGTGTCACTTTACTGCAAGAATATTCCGTAATTAAAAGGGTGAGTATTGTGTGATGCATGTTAGCACAATTGCCGCCAATAATATGGAATGCCAGCGGCGCCTGAGTGCTAGAAAGAACACAGTTTCCTAAAGGATGTCACTTAGCAGAAAGTTTACTATGTAAATATCAACCACTTATGTCAAATTCAAATGATATTTCAAAGTAAAGGGGGAAGAAATACCTGGGTTTCAAAATCGTGTTCCTGTCTAAAGGACAAGAAAAGGTAAGGAAAGCAATGATTAGACATCTGTAATAAGCCAGGTATTTTCTAGGTACTTTCCATATGTTGTGTCATTTAATCCTTACTTCAGACCTGCAGAATCGGAGTCATTGCTGCATTTCATAGATGAAGCCATCCAAAGCGTGGCTTTTCAGTCCATGGTGTGGCTGTGGTTGAAAGTGTCTGAAGTGAAGTAGAAGTGAAATGTCCCTGAGGTTGATGAAGGAACATCACCCCATCGGTATGCTTCGTGGATCATCCATGTGAACACAGAGTTTCTCAGAAAGCCAGTGGGACTTGGAGGGGATGGAAGGGCTGTGAGGGAATCTCCAATGCTCTCTTTTGGGTAAATCAGCAGTAACTTCTACTCAGTGGCCAGGCAAAGGGGGTCTGAGTAACATACAATGAGTGTCCTATGAGGGGGGTTATCGAAAAGCAAAGGGGTGATGAGTGGAAGAAGCAAAAGGGAATAAAATTCTGCTGTCTCTTCCCTTTCCTCTGTCCCTGAACACAATGGGAATGAGAGCAGATGAACAGCCTCCCATCCACGAAGTCATCTCTTCAAAGGAAAATGAAGTTCTCGTGAGGTCCCAGAAGTGGTGGAACCTTTGAATCAAAAGGCCTGGGAAGTAGAAGATCTCCAGCTGGACCGCTCCCTTGGCTCTGATTTGCAGCACTTGCTGATTTCCCTGGGTGTGCCCACTGTGGTTGATTTCAAACTATCAATGGGGCATTTGCACAGATTCAAGAAAAGATACAAATAGCCACTTCAGCACACCACTTTGTCTGTGTCCCACTGTCCTGTCACTTCTTCTCACTGTGTGTTCAAAGATACAGCTGCTGAGTTTTGCAGAATGCACATGGCACCATGCTAGTGTTGCCATCCTGATCACAGCCATCACTGACGTGTATGGTTTTCCTCTGGGTGGCCATGAAGTATAGCAAGAAATTTTCCTGATTTCCACAGAAGTACTGTTGGGTTTTGGTCCCGGGGCTTGAAGACCACATACAGAAATCTCAAGCCAAACTCAGTCCATGGTCATCTTTTCTTTAGCTCACACTGGGTTAAAATTTTTCACTATCCTGCCCACATTTAAAAACCAAGAGATAAAAATCCAAATCTCTAGAGTCTCTAGAAAAAATTAGAGCAGGCTGCGTTGCATTTAAAGCAAAACGTGTAGAAAGTTCCTGTGTGTGGAACAAGGTCATTCAAAAGATGCTAGTACCCTTCAGCCCACCCTGGCTGTTCTCATCCTTTCTATCATGGTATCCTCGAAGCCAGGTCCTGTGGACTCTATCTCTCTATCTTCCTCTGCAGCCCTTCCCTCATCTAGAACAACCTTTACACCTCAAGACTTGGCACTTGCCAATCTTCTTCCTAAAACACTCCACCCTCTACCCCCTTCATTTAGTCTCATCCTTCCATTCTAACTCAGATATAATCCCTACTATTAGCTCCCAAAAGACTCCCACACATTCTCCCACCTGTCCATACCCATACCATTCTCCATAGAGTATCAGAATGATCTTTTAAAGTATTAATCAGGCATAGCACAATTATAATGAAACATAAACTCCCTAAAGTGTCCTAAGCCAAGTATGGAACCTTAGTAATCCCTAGCTGAAAATGAATTCAATCAGTATAAGACCCACAGGGTTAGAACTGTCCATACCACTGTTAAGAAAAAGTGTCACCATTCTCTGAAATATCCCTGTTTCCCTGATACAATCTATTCTTGCACTGTTTTTCATTTATTTATCAACAGAAAATATAGTCATTTATTAATATGTGTATCCTTATGCACCACAAATTCCTTTAGGATGATATCGTGGAGGCAGTATCAAGTCCTACCTCAGCCATATAGTCATCTATATGACTTGTACAAATTGTACTCTGTCAGTTTTCTCATCTATGGAAAGACGGTAATCATTTAGGAAATAATCAGAAGAGATAATATTTATGAATGACTATATGTCATCCATGTACTAAGAATTCCAAGTATTTCATATGTAATATTTTAGTCAAGCCTCACAAGTACCCTTTGAGGTAGCTACCATAATTTTTCCTTACACGTGAGGCATACGGTGGCATAGTGATGTTAAGCAGCTTATTCAAGGCCCCACAGGGAATAAGTGATGAAGATGATTTTTGACCCCAGCCCATCTGAAGCTAGAATGAGAGCATGCTTGGTCAGTGCTCAGGACCTCAGCCTTGTACTTGCTGTGAGCTCCCTCTCCCATCTCTGCTATTCAGTGGGTATTAACACTGTACTCTCGTAGGCTCTAGTCACACAGAGTTTGTTACCCTAGAAGCTGGAGTGGGGAAAACAGAACAAGAATAAGTGTAAATGTTTCACTCTTCCAGAAATTAATCATCACCCAATAGAGAGCCTCAAGGAAGAATTATTTTCCTGGAAATTTGCCAAAGCTGCCATTTTTGAAAGAAATAAATAAATCTCAGCTGAAGTCAAGCTTGAACACCTACAGACAGCCCTGAAAATGCAATTTAAACAATCAAAGAAAAGCAACCTTTTGTAAAATTCAGATGATACAGCTAAAGTAAAGATGGTAAGTTAAACCAGTTAAATTGGTGTTCTCACTAGTTTAGCCTCAATTCTAAGCAGAGTAGATATTAGATATTATGCACTTTTATTCTGAATTCCCATTTTATTAGTACAATCCAGCTCACTCACTCCCCTACATGGGATATAAGAAGTCCTCACAGAGGGGCTTTCTCTTTTCTCCCCATAAACATAATAACAATTTCCACATCCTGTTTTATCTTGCACTTTAGATTTTCTGAACCCAGGGAGTTTTTCCATGGAGATAGCATTTTCTTTAAATCCTCATGAAGCAATTTTATTTTTACACAGTGAGACAATTACAGTATCACATTGTCATCCTGAATCCTTTTCTTTGTGATGTGGGCTCCAGTGAAGCCAGATCAGAAGCATTTGCGAACAGAAAACCTCAATGCAAATCAGTAATCACATTTTGCTCCTTCCTGAATGGCTGCTATTTGGTTCTTCATCGATCCTTACAACTAGTCACACACACTTCTATGTCCCTTCTATGTCCTGTCCATGCACTCCAGGTCTAGCCTCCTCCTCTAGTAACAAAGCACATTATGTGACCACACTGAAGAGGTAGACTCTGCTTCCAGCCTCTTACAATGAGGCTGGACAACAAGATTATCCATTCTCACTCTCAAGAGGCTCACAGGTGAAGCTCTGACATTTTAAGACCTCTGGAGAAAGAAGAGTGGGTAGGATATAAACACTTTTGAGAAGAGGATATCAGTCATTCCAGATGCTAATCTCTCCAAACTCACCAAGTTGTATACATTACATACATACAGCTGGTACTATACTCATACCTGAATAAAGCGGTTTAAACAAAAAAAAATACTACTTTCAATATTATCTCTCATTAAACTCCAGTGATGGAAAGTCTAACAAAACCCAAACAAATTATATATGCAGCTTATATATATTTGTATTTTATATACTTTATAAATTATAGTGTATATATAATTTATAAGTATATTCTAAAATATATGTAATAAAATATGTATAATGCATGCATATATAATGCATATGCAACATGTGTTAAGTACAAACTACAAATATGTGCATATAGATAGATATAAAATTGACATATAATAAAGGTTACACAATGTAAAGACATCCTTTAACCTTCAATTGGGGGTATAAAGTATTCCAAGGTAGCCCTCTCCTCACTCAACGCCTTTTCCCTTCTTCCTCCCAGCTCAACTCTCTTGTTCTCTAGAGGCATAAGTGAATGTATTCATTCACTCCCAAGAGCCAGTGACTTGTTAACACCTTTTGAAAAGTTAGTACAAGTAGGAGCAGAACCAGGTGGAGACAAACATGTTCTTTGGCCTCCCCCATTGGCTAATAATACAACATCCCTACTAAAAGTAATGATTCAACTCTTCAAACTACTGTTCTTTAAATATTTAGATTTTTCACATTCTTATTTACATAAAAGCGTTAAACAATTTTTTGCTGCTGTTTTCTCCTTGGAGAAGCTAGCAACAGTGTGACAGGAATTAGGAGGATATCCCTTGTTTCTTTTTTTTTTTTTTTTTTTGACAGGCAAAGTGGACAGTGAGAGAGAGAGACAGAGAGAAAGGTCTTCCTTTGCCGTTGGTTCACCCTCCAATGGCCGCCGCGGCCGGCGCACCACGCTGATCTGAAGGCAGGAGCCAGGTGCTTCCTCCTGGTCTCCCATGGGGTGCAGGGCCCAAGCACTTGGGCCATCCTCCACTGCACTCCCTGGCCACAGCAGAGAGCTGGACTGGAAGAGGGGCAACTGGGACAGAATCCGGCGCCCCGACCTGGACTAGAACCCGGTGTGCTGGCGCCGCAAGGTGGAGGATCAGCCTAGTGAGCCACGGTGCCGGCTCCATCCCTCCTTTCACTCCTCTGCATTGGAAAGTTAAGCACTTGCTTCCAAGGTGCTGTACTCAACTCAGTAAAGCATAAGCTCTAAAGCTAATCTAACCCACTTTTTCAGCAGTTCAAGAATACTTGAGGCTGCTCCCTGGGAGTCTTGGTCCTTTCCTACAAAGCTTATTTTCACTCCTATCACTATCAGACACTCCTGAGAAATTCTGTTAAGTTTGATTCTCTCACTCTCATTGCATTTCTAGTAATATTCTGATTCCTTTTAAGAAATGCAGAGAAAACAGCACTTGTGACCTGTCTTTAAATGAGACTCCGGGTCTTTGAAAGGATTGCTCCTCTTTGGGTAGGAGGTGAAGCTGACCCTTCACAAGGCAGCAGACATCCATTGCTCTGTCTGCCAGGCACTTATCCCTCCTCCTCCTCCTCCTCCTCCAGGAAGTAAGTTGCCAGAATTCCCTTGGAAAAAATCAGTGTTTGAGGCTCCAATGAGAGGTGTCCCCAGAGCTGTCAGAGAAGTTGATTCAGAGAAGGAGCAAGGAGAGTCAGGATGTTTGCGTGAAACCTAAGGAAAAGGAACTCTCTTTCCATGGAGTTTGCCAACATGGTTTAGAAAAATTAAGTTTTGGCTTTTTTGGCCCTGTTTTCCCATCATATGGAAAAATAATGGAGCCACAGGAACAGAAGAGAACCAAGAAAGAAAGAGACAGGTTCCTACACGTGACTTCATAGCTGATCTAGCTGTGTCTAAAGCCAGATGTGTCCCTGGATTTCAGTTTTATGAATAAACCCTTCTTTGCTTAAGCCCATCTGAGTTGGGTTCTTTGGCCTTTGCAACTGACAAAGACCCAATTAAAGAAACCGGGCTCTAAGATTAGCCTTCCCATCAACAAAAAAACAAAAAGATGTCACCCTCAGATTAGGAAAGGAAATTTGTCTGAGGATGAATCAGAGTCCCTCCCTGTACATGAAGGACTGTAATTTGAGAAGAATATTAAGCTGGGGAATCCAAACCAATGTGAAGTAAATGTGTTCATGGAAGGCTTTTCTAGACTTTGACAAATATTTATTGAGTGGACTAGTCCACTTTGTGTAACTATAATGAAATATCTCAAGCTGGGTAAGTTATCTTTAAAAAGAGGTCGATTTAACTCACAGTTTAGAATGCTGGTGGTCCATACAATATGGCCCCACAGCTTACGAGAAGTCCCACACCCCCGGTTGCATCACATAACAGATGGCATCATGGCAGGAGCTCATGCAAAAGAGAGCTCTCAAATGGTAAGACGGGGTGCCAGAATGATCCAGGAGGAGTCAGGCTTATTCTTTTGTATCAACATTCTCACTTGAATTAATCAGAGTCCTACAAGACCTACATCAATTCCCCCAATAGCTCCCACTAGGCTTCATTGCTTAACATCTCCATACTGAGGACCAGGTTCCCAACACATGAACCCTAGGGAGATGCCCTCAGACCATATTTCAACCACAGCATTGAGCAACAAATGCATGCCAGAAAAAGTGTGCCTGGTACCAGGACACAGTCATGGGCAAGGGACCGTGTGTGCCTCATGATGCTCCCATTCCAGCAGAAGGAAGTAGAAAATAGACAAATGTGCCCCCTTGCTGATTGGTGACCTGTGCTGGGTAGAATAAAGTAGGGAGGGGAGAATGGGTTAAGAGGGAGGCTTCTAGGAAAAGGTGACATTTAAGCAGAAGGCAGAAGAGAATGGGGGATGGAGTCATGCAGCTGTCAGAGGGACCGGCGTTCCTGGCAGAGGGAGGGGCTAATACAAAAGCTCATGGTGGGCGGGCAGGAGCAGCAAGCAGACTAGTGTGATTGGGCCCCATGAGCAAGGAGTGGCAGGAGACAAAGTCAAACTTAGAGGGGAGGCCAGATCCTCCAGGGTTTCCTAGGCTTTATAAGGGCTTTGACTTTTACACTGAGTGAGGGCACTCCTGGAGGTTTAGTTAAAAGAATGGATATGATCTGGTTAAGTTTAAACTATTTTATAGAAAATAGTTTAATGGCTGTAGGGGGAGAGGCAGGGACAGACACTGAGAGGTGCAGACCCTCAGCAATTCTATATGAGCTTTTGGATGTAAATACTATCAAAATCTCTAAATCCAAATAGTCTATCAGAAATCAACTACATATTTTAAAATGAAGAAGTGAGCATTGAAAAACAGTTCCCAAATATTCCCAAATATCTGCTGCAGAAAAGGAATTCAAAGCCATAGTACACAATCTATTACGGTAGCCCCTCACAGTTGTAATCCAGTGGTTCTGTAAGATGGAGCATTTCACTCCTCCCCCCACCTGCCACCAGGAGTTAGCAGTGTCTGGAGACCTTCCTGTTTCTCAGGACTGGTAGAGGATGGGGATAGATTAACACTGGCATTCAGCAGGTAAGGGCCAGGGATGCTGATAAACATCCTATAATGTACAAGACAGCCCCCGACAGCAAACAACTATCCAGCCCCAAATATCAATAGTGTTGAGATTGAAAAACCCTACTCTAGACGAATATAAAGATTCATTGTTCCAAAATTTTGTATGAGTGACTTTAACTTGCTATAGATATGAAATCAGAGAAGAACAAATAGAGCTTGATGATCTTCCTCTTTGGCTAATCATTCAAAAGTTCAAAATTATGGCTGCTATTTTGCATTTAAGGACAAATTATCGAGGGGAAAACATGAATAGTGGCCTATGTTCTCAAAGCAAAGCAAGACATTACCGTGAGGGGGGAGGGGAGTGACATAAGAACGTTCCTGAATTTGCAGTAGGAAGACTTTGACAAAAATGTTTTTAATATGAAAATGTTATTCAAGGAAAACAAAAGTACCTGGCACAAATTTTGCTTTGGGGAGGAAAGTGCGTTTTACAATCCAACCAGTTGTATAATTAAGTGATAATGAATGCAGAGCTGTGCTTTGTATTCCATTCCAGCACACTGGACTTGAATCTGAGCTTGAAAAGCTAAATCCCTCCATGCTCTGGCCTCTCATCAGTGAAGTGCAAATCAAGGCCTTTAACTGCTAGAGAAGGGGCAGTTCCACAAAAAAGCAAACTACAAATATCATGTTTTCAAACTGCCTACTTCCTAATGGTATGTTGAATTGTATACGCAAGCTGCATCTAATAAAAGAAATATTTCATTGGAACAAGGAAGTAAGCTACCATAGATGATGTTTTGTATGATAATCTATTTTTAAAAGAAAGTGATATTAATTTTCATTTTGTATGGAAAATAAGAATATCTTCTGGATTTTTAATTCAATGGCAATTTCACTTAGAGAAATGCTAAATAGTATCTTATATTGGTAAGCTAACTAATGTCATGTACAAAATGTGTGAGAGTATGGCTGTGTATTTTTAACTTAAGCCTTAGTTTAACAAAAGTTGGAGAAACTTGTGAAAAATGACTGCAACAAAAACCATAGGAGGGGACCTACAAAAAGCAAACTTACTAACTTAATGAGCTATTTAACATTTGCCATCATAATTAAAGCACATAATATAACCAACTTCTGGATAGCCAAACATTGAAAGAAGCCACCGTTACTTAGTGCTTTTTCACTTGATATTTAAAAACAAGAAAATAGAAAATTAAAATAAACAGAATTTTTTTTGCCTCTACACAAATTAATACTCTTTCAAAAAAGACTGAAATAAAAATTTCACATACAAAAATCTTAGGAAGAAAACCTGATGGGGAGAGAAATAGACAATATAAAGCATTTCTATTTCAAATAGCATTTTATTATTCTATATGTCTGAAGGAAATATCTTAAATGTCTGAAGGAAAACAAGGATCTATAATTAGATGGTAAACAAATGACAAAAGTGGGAAGTTTCATACCAATTGCAGCCTACCGGGTATAACAGAGAGCACAGGTGCTGCATAGCCTTGACCACATGTGCAGGCAGTGGGATAGCAAGGTCTCAGAAGAAAACCAAAAACCTCAGGGCTATTAAGGGAACCATAAGAAAGACTAGAACATGTGTCCAACAAGGCTTCCCATACTGGGCTGTCCAATCAAGCCATTCCCCACACTGTGATGACGTGATAACAGAACGAGGAGTTGGTGACACAGTAAGGCAGACCCAAGGGACCAACTGAATAGAATAAAACACCTGGAGAGAAGTTTTATCTTTTGTAAACATGTCCAAATCCAAGCCTGTTGCTATGGTTTCAGCATGGTTTGTCTCCTCTAAAACTCCTGTTGTAGTTAAATCCTATTGTAAGATATTAAGAGAGTGGAAATTTAATCCAACTATGGTGTTCAGAGGTGGTGCCTTCAGGACATGATTTGAATTAGATAAGGTCTTCAGTGTGGAGCCCCCATGACTGAACACTGGTGGGTTTATAAGGAGGGAGAGAGACACCAGAAGACATACATGCATATGTGTATCCCTTGTCTCTTGCCTTGTGGTATCCTGTGCTGCTTCAGGACTCTGCCAGCAAGAATACCATCACCAGAAGCAACCCTTGACCTTGGGCCAGAAATGTGTGCCAGAATCAACCTCTTTTCTTTATAACTTACCCAGGTTGTGTGTTATTAGCAACAGAAAATGGACTAAGACCCCTGTCTGCTGGAGAACTTACTGGGTGAGACAGGCAAGATGCCAGTCAAGCCAGTGGAGGTCATTAATCATATCCACATATCAACAGTGTCCCTCCCTCTGGGAGTCTACATCCCTGCATGATTTGAGAAGCTTGCGACCTGTAACCTGGGTGGCTGACCCATGAGACTTTAGTAGAAGAAATTGTCACAGTTCTGTCAGGCCACAAATCCGAGAGCAGCTTAGGCAAATGCTTTAGAATGGCTTGGTTGATGTCAAACATGAAATGTGATCAGTCCACCTGAAGGTTCAGAATGGCAAGCTCCACTTAAGGATGAGACCATTACAGATGAGTGGTTGGTTAGATGAACTAAAATTTATTTTATGTTAGTTACTGGTTAATAGACACTATAAGACAGCCCAGTGACACGAGAATAGATGGGCTTTGGGAAATGTATTGTCTTGAGCAACGCCTGAAGTTATTATTTTAGGAGCAGGCATTTGGCACAGGGGTTAAGATACCATAAACTGTCTCACAGGCATGCACAATCTACCACTGTATCATCAGAGCTCTTGGTTGCGAACAACACAATCTATCTGGCTGTCTAAGCACAATATGAATTAATTGAAAGCCACTAAGCAGCTCACAGCATCTTTGGGAGGGACCAGGAGCTGAAACTTGCAACTATCTTGCCAGGAATCACAACCACCCCATGATATTCTCTAGAGAAATATCATGGCCACTACAGCTCAGCGTCAATCCTTTTTGGGTCCAGAAACCAGAAATTTTTCCATCTCTGCCCCAGAAGAAATGGATACCAATGCCCCTACCATTTCTAAAAGATTCACTCTTCCCCATCAGGGGGCATCTACTTACATTTCTGTCTTGTAATTTGAGTCTCACATAGACAAGCCCACTTGGCAGAACCTACATTGTACATCTGGATCCTAGCTGCGAGAGAGTTCAAGGATTGAAGTTTTTATCTTCAACCTTAGAAAAGTCTTACAAGGTGAGAAATTTCCAGAACATGCAATAAAATATCCAAAGATGGCATGGATCACAAAAGACAAAACTGTAGTACGCATCTCAATCTTGTTTTATCCATATGAGGGAACTTCAAAATTTTCATGGAAAATGTGCATGAAAAACTATTCATGGGGGCTGGCATTGTGGCATAGCAGGTAAATTGCCACCTGTGGTGCTGACATCCTATATGGGCACTGGTTCAAGTCCCAGCTGCCCCACTTCTGATCCAGCTCTCTACTATGGCCTGGGAAAGCAGTACAGGATGGCCCAAGTACTTGGGCCCCTGCACCTGAGTGGGAGACCCAGAAGAAGTTCCTGGCTCCTGGCTTTGGATCAACATAGCCTCCAGCTGTTGTGGCCATTTGGGGAGTAAACCAGCAGATGGATGATCTCTCTCCCTGCCTCTGCCTCTCTGTAACTCTGCCCTTCAAATAAATAAATCTCTATTAAAAAAAAAAAAAAAAACTGCTCATGGATTTCAAAAAAATCTGCACCAAAAAAATTGACCTTTTAATTTCATTTTCCAAGAACTTTTCAAGTGCTCTCCTATCACTTTTATTTAGATTCCTCATTTCAGGAGCCCTTATCTTTTTAAAAAAAATCCCTTTATATCTTTCTTCCCATCATTAGTATAGGGGGCTTATTTAAATAACTTGCTCAAGATCACACAGTTTTAAAATTAACAATCTGGAGTTGAGCTCAAGTCCCTTCTGAGATCCAGACTCTGTGTATCAGGCTATACTTGATACTGGGTCCCAAAGCACTTAACACCATGTATTAAGCGGTAATTTAATTCACTTCAACAGATATATTTTTAAGACCTAGAATAGAATCACATTTCAGCAAACACTAAGAAATTGTGTAGGTCTGTTCCCTTATCACAAAGTGGGAAAGAAGCATTTTTCAAAGAGTTTATGTGATGACATTTTTGAAATGGGGGCTCAAGTTTGGACTTCGACAAATAAATATCACACACAGTAAATCTCAAGTCCACACATAAAAGAACGTAATAACAGGGCCTTACGCTTTAGTGGAGTAACAGGCTGGTGGGCTGTGTGATTTCTGTGGGCCTAAGAAGCCCTCATCCTCTCAACTAGCACCAAACTGCTCACCACACTCACATCTGCTCACTGATGGCTGGAGTTCAGCAGAAGTCAGGATCCAGCTGTGAGAAAGGACACTACAGAGGTATGGATTTGAAGTGATGGTTATGGGGTTCAGCGTGGGACATTCAACTGTCTGGTGGTGGCAGGAGGTAGGGACCACGGAGCACTGACTGAAGGCCAAAAGGCTGGAGTCACTCAGGCACTCATCAGAGTGACAACGAGCATGGAGGGTGAAGGGTGACTACAGAGGACATAATGATGCATGAGAAATCTTCATGTGTGGCCTGCATGAATCCCACAACCTCTGGGCAAAGGTGGTCCCAGACAGGACTACCCAGGGGAAACCTCACTCTACTGGGTGGAGTATTGATCACTGGTTGAGGAAAGACTTTCTTTTTTGTTTGTTTGATTAAAGATTTATTTATTTGAAAGAGTTACAAAGAAAGAGAGAAAGAGATCTCCCATCTGCTGGTTCACTCCCCAAATGGCCACAACAAAAAGGAACTGAGCCGGTCCAACGCCAGGAACCAGGAGTTTCCTCCAGGTCTCCTAAGTGGGTGGCAGGGGCCCAGGGTCTTGCGCCATCCTCTGCTGCTTTCCCAGGCACATCAGCAGGGAGCTGAATCAGAAGCAGAGCAGCCGGGTCTTGAACCTGTGCCCATATAGGATGCCAGCAGCACCACCGCCGTGCCACAATAACAGGCACCGTGAGAGACTTTCTAACTGTACCCCCTATTCTCCTAAATGTATAATAATAAACACTCCTCCCAGAATAATTCTACTTCTTAAAATCAAAAATAAACCTAAGAGTGGGCTTTTAACCTGGTGGTTGAGACACTTTTATCCCACATCAGAATGCCCAGGTTCAATTCCCAGTTCCACTTTTTTTTTTTTTTTTTTTTTTTTTTTTGACAGGCAGAGTGGACAGTGAGAGAGAGAGACAGGGAGAAAGGTCTTACTTTTGCCGTTGGTTCACCCTCCAATGGTCACCGCGGCCGTTGCCCTGCAGCCGGCGCACCGCGCTGATCCGAAGCCAGGAGCCAGGTGCTTCTCCTGGTCTCCCATGCGGGTGCAGGGCCCAAGCACTTGGGCCATCCTCCACTGCACTCCCGGGCCATAGCAGAGAGCTGGCCTGGAAGAGGGGCAACCGGGACAGAATCCAGCGCCCCGACCGGGACTAGAACCCGGTGTGCCGGCGCCACAAGGCGGAGGATTAGCCTAGTGAGTCACGGCACCGGCTACCCAGTTCCACTTCTGATTCCAACTTCCTGCTAATACGCACAATGGGAGGCAACATTGGTGGCTTACGTAATTGGATTCCTGCCACCCACAGAGGAGGCCTGGATTGAGTTCATGGCTCCCAGCTTCAGCTTTGGCCCAGCTCTGGCCCAGGTCCAGTCACTGCAGGCATTTGGGAGTCAGCCCGTGGGTGGGAGTGCCTCCCTCTCCCCCTCCCCCACCCCCTCTCTACCCAGTCTGTGGTTTTCTGTTACAGCAGTAGACAGCAGACTCAGACCCCACTTCATCACTTGACTCAAACTTTTCCTTAACTCCCACTAACACGTAACAAAGCTTTTCCCTCTCACTAAACCCTAAAAGTTTAATATGCCTGAGTTCTCTAACAGCAGAGAATTGTGCTCAAAAGCCGTTGATGGAAACACCAGCCCTGGCCCTTGGTTCTCTTTCCCTTGGGCACCTTTTGTGTCCCTCCCGCCATGGGCGGGGCTCACTGTTCTGACTTAGCCCTTGCTGCAGCACCAGCTGTGCCCAGGCTTTATCTAACAACCTCCCGCCTCAGCTGCACCCGCGTCTGTCACGGCTCTCCAGCGCAGCGTGCCAGTCATCTCAATGCAAGTGCAAGCCTGGAAAGAAAGGAGAGCTAACACCCCCAGGACCACGCCTGGCCACTGCAAGATGGGAGCTGTGGACCTTCCCTTCCACGATCTTGGAGACAATTTTGAGGTGCAGTCTATGCAGCTATCCAGCAGTCTCCAGCAGGATTTTTTTTCCATTGCCCTCCGGAGTAACCAGCTAATAATAATGCACCCTTGGACTGGCTTCTGCTCCTTCCATCTTGACACTGCTTCCCCAAACTTGCTGCTGGCAAACGAGTCCTCACCTCGGGCTCCACGAAGGGACAAGATCGCAGGGGCTTTGAAGAGCATGTGGGAAGCCAAACTTCCACTGTCCAGGCTGCTCTGCCAGCCTCAACATGTCAGCAAGGATCTCAAGGGGACATAGTGTCTAGCACACTCTTGTGGCTGGATAGGCGCAAACCTATAGCAGTCTCAGAGAGGGGGAAAAAGTCCCAGGGGTGTAAGATATCGGACAGAAGGACCACCCATGTGCAGAGAGGCTGTCTCCTACATCTCATGTAGAAGCTAAGATAAACGAGCCCTCTCTTTTAAAGATGCCCACCTCCAGCCAGAGTGCAATGCTCCTGACAATGGCTCCCTGTGACCTGGAGGCCTGCAGGGTGACAGCAAGGGCCCACAGCCACTGATGTGGGCACCACCGCCACTCCTCCTCCTCCTCCTCCTCCTCTGGTTCACCATTTACAGTGTATCATCATTTACATTGGGCAACCTGTCTGTGTAGGTGCTACCGCAATTCATCAAATAGAAGCTCATTCTAAAATGTTACTGATGTTTTTACAGCTTTCGGCTATTAGGTATCTTTGCCGTGACTCACACATTTCTTAGCTAGAAGAATGCCTGCAAATTATGCTGACATTACAAAAGGATGCTCATATTCCAAAAGCTTGACAATCCCTTTTTAAGTGATAGTAAAATAAAACAATGATTGCTTAATAGTAGCTTCTATACACGGAATGCCTACATTTTTTACCTTAAATTTCCCACCAGCCCTGTATAAAGGTATTAGGGCAGCGTAGTGTATAAAGCCATAGCCTGTGGCACTGGCATCCCGTATGGTTGCTGGTTTGAGTTCTAGCTGCTCCACTTCAGATCCAGCCCACTGCTAACATGCCTGTGAAAGCAGTGGAAGATGACACAAGTACTTGGGCCCCTGCACCCACGTGGGAGACCCAGAAAAGCTCCTGGCTCCTGGCTCCTAGCTCCTGGCTCCTGGCTTCAGATTGGCCCAGCTTTGGCTGCTGCAACCATTTGGGGAATGAACCACCAAATGGAAGACCTCTCTCTCTCTCTCTCTCTCTCTCTCTCTGTGTGTGTGTGTGTGTGTGTGTAACTCTGCCTTTCAAATAAATAATTTTTTTAACTTTTATTTAATGAATATAAATTTCCAAAGTACAGCTTATGGATTACAATGGCTTCCCCCCCATAACGTCCCTCCCACCCACAACCCTCCCCTTTCCCACTCCCTCTCCCCTTCCATTCACATGAGGATTTATTTTCGATTCTCTTTATATACAGAAGATCAGTTTAGCATATATTAAGTAAAGATTTCAACAGTTTGCTCCCACACAGAAACATAAAGTGAAAAATAATAGATGATTTTTTAAATGATGATGAAATCAGATCAGACCTATTGTCATATTTAATCCCAGTGAGAGTCAAGTTGGGAATTGATAATTTCTTCTTCTTCTTCTTTTTTTACAGAAGATCAGTTTAGTATACATTAAGTAAAGCTTTCAACAGTTTGCACCCCCATAGAAACACAAAGTGAAATATACTGTTTGAGTACTCGTTATAGCATTAAGTCTCAATGTACAGCACATTAAGGGCAGAGATCCTACATGAGGAGTAAGTGCACAGTGACTCCTGTTGTTGACTTTACAAATTGACACTCCTGTTTATGGCATCAGTAATCTCCCTATGCACCAGTCATGAGTTTCCAAGGCTATGGAAGCCCCTTGAGTTCTCCGACTCTTATCTTGTTTAGACAAGGTCATAGTCAAATAAATAAATTATTTAAAGAAAAGTATGATTAGTCCCATTCTAAAGGTAAGAAAGCAGATTCTTTTTTTTTTTTTTTTTTTTTTTTTTGAACTCAGGGGGCTTCCATAGCCTTGGCAGCTCATGACAAGAGCCTAGGGTGATTACTGAGACCATAAACAAGAGTGTCAATTTGTTAAGTCAACAGCAGGAGTCACCGTGCACTTACTCCTCATGTAGGATCTTTGTCCTTAGTGTGCTGTACATTGAGATTTAATGCTATAACTAGTACTCAAACAGTATTTTTCACTTTGTGTTTCTGTGTGGGAGCAAACTGTTGAAATCTTTACTTAATGTATGCTAAACTGACCTTCTGTATATAAAGAGAATCAAAAATAAATCCTCATGTGAATGGAAGGGGAGAGGGAGTGGGAAAGGGGAGGGTTGCGGGTGGGAGGGACGTTATGGGGGGGAAGCCATTGTAATCCATAAGCTGTACTTTGGAAATTTATATTCATTAAATAAAAGGATGGAAAAAGATAAAAAAAAAAAAAGAAAGCAGATTCATAATGCAAAGGGAATTGACTCAGACCACAGAGATAATAAGGAATGGAGCTGAGGTCAGGATCATGGCCTGTGTGACCGTTTTTGGTCACTGTCAGTCATTCATTGGCCAGGCATGTTTGGGGATGTGCCATATGCTATATACTAAAGGTGAAGCAGAGTCATTATCCAACCTCTGCTCGTAGAAAAATTTTCCTCTTCCAATTTAATTCAATTTTTCTTTCTGTTCAGTTGAGCAGGTGGAAGGGGAAACAGAATCTGACCTTCTCCTTTTGTTTCTTTTTGCAGCCCCTAAAATGTGCTCTGCCCGTCCTTTCCGAGGATATCTTGCTCTTTTATCACCTGATTGTTCCCTGGCTGTAAGCTCATCTATAAAGAAAGATGAAAGGGGAGAAAAGTTCAATATTTCGAGCCCCTCCAATTTCTTTTTTTTTTTTTTCAGGGCAGAGAGCTTCATCATGCAGAGAGGAATCAGAGCAGAAAGGGTAGGATCCCATGGTTTCCAGCCACACTTCCCTTGAGGCAGAGGGGTATGGCAAGAAAGAAATGTGTAATCACATTTCCTCAGTGTGTCCTTTTTGTTCCCAAACCAGGCACACCTGCTTCCCAAGCCTCATACATCCACCTCCACTGGCACCAAGCACAGCGAACCCTGCTCAAGTCTTTCCTCTAAAATGCTGCCAAATGTGGATGTTTGTACAGCAGTGAAGATGCTGCTTGAGACACCTACCCATCTCAGAGTGCCCGTGTGAGCCCTGGCTCTGCTCCTGATTCCAGCTTCCTGCTGATGTATACCTTGGGGAGCAGCAGGTGATGGCTCAAGTAGTTGGATCCTGCCACCCACATAGGAGACCAGGATGGAGTTCCTGGCTCCTGGCTTTGACCTTATGCAGCCTTGACTGTTGCAGATGTTTGAGGAGTGATCTAGAAGATGGAAAATCTCTATTTGTCTCTCTTCCTTTCAAATAAAATAAATAAAAATTAAAATGCCACCAGTGAACAAACCCAGCAATCCCAGGCAGCTCTTGGCCCTGTCACTTATCAGAATGACTGTCAGCCCAGTGACACAGCAAGGCTGGACCAATCAACTTTGGTTTATTTGAAATGTGTGATTCACTAAGTACATTTATCTGTCACAATGCCCTGGGCAATTCCCTGACAGGGCATCCCTTGATGAACAGCTGAATGAACAGAAGTCATGTTCCCAGGCCCATCAACATAGTGCAGAGCCTACGCGCCAAGACCGTTACGAGACGTCTCCTGGAAATGGTTTCAGGCTCTCCGACAATGCCACAGTGACGAGGGCAGCCCAGCCTCACAGCACCTGTGTCTGGCTGTTAGCTGGGGTGTCTTCTCCGGTCCCAAGGGAAGCTAAGTTACCCAACACCTGTGGCCTAGCAGCTGAATTAATCAATCTATTAAAGAAGTTCTTGAGTCCTCAAGAAGCCAGCCGGTAAATACCCTTGAACACAAAAATCCAGCTCCTCTGGATCCATCTGAATAATGCAAGGGTTTGACGACAGCCTGTAGTTCTTTATAGATGAGTGAAGATGATGATGGTGAAGTAGATTAAGCTTGGCACTGCTATATGCACTTTACATACGTTAGTTCAGTGTGTCTTCAAAGCAACCCCATGAGATAAAATATTATGAGATAAATATTATTATCAATATTATTATTATTAAAATATTATCATGACCACTTTACAAATGAAGAAGCCGAAACTTCCAGTGGTCAACTAGTTTCATCTTCATGCAGCCTTCAGAGACTTCTCTTGGAACTGTGCTGCTTGCAATAAACCAGTCACCCTGGTGCAAAGCATTTAATGTTACACCCTTCAATCCTCAGCAAATAATAGCAAAGCCATAGCAATATTCTTGTAACAACACTGCCAAACTATCTTTGAGAAGAAATAATGTCACAGTCCTGAGGCGGAATAAAGTATGACTTGCTTTTCTGAGCATGTTTAAATTCTCTGGTTGTCAAAATCAGAATCAAATGCTTACAATCAAGCACACACTGGAGAAAGCCATGTGATTGGGGGAAATCTGTTGTTACACAAGTTCTCTGACTTTAACTGATGGAATGCTTTTTCAAAAAATGGAAAACAGTGTAACTCAGGGCTTTTGGATAAGTTTCATCACCCAGATGTCATCTCATTACAACCCTGAGAGAACACTAGGAAGTGTAAACAGTTGGTTCCATCTGCAGTAGAGGGAAAGAGGGGCTTAGAGAGGTGAGGTAATTTACTCAATGCTGTGAACTGAATTGTGGCCCCCAGAATTCAGAGCTGAGGCTCTAAGCTGCCAATATGATTGCATTTAGAGTAAGAAAATCATTAAGATTAAATGAGGTGCTGGCGTCGCGGCTCACTAGGCTAATCACTGCTTATCACTGCTAATCACTAGCTTATCACTGCATTCTGTACCCAGGCCATGGTACTGATTTCTAGAATCTGTACTACAGGTTATGGGAGCTTTAAGAAATGGGGAGCTGCCAGCACCGTGGCTCACTAGGCTAATCCTCCGCCTAGCGGCACCGGCACACCGGGTTCTAGTCCCGGTCAGGGCGCCGGATTCTCTCCCGGTTGCCCCTCTTCCAGGCCAGCTCTCTGCTGTGGCCAGGGAGTGCAGTGGAGGATGGCCCAAGTGCTTGAGCCCTGCACCCCATGGGAGACCAGGAGAAGCACCTGGCTCTTGCCATCAGATCAGCGCGGTGCGCCGGCCGCAGCGCGCCAGCCGTGGCGGCCATTGGAGGGTGAACCAACGGCAAAGGAAGACCTTTCTCTGTCTCTCTCTCTCACTGTCCACTCTGCCTGTCAAAAAAAAAAAAATAAATTAAAAAGAGAGAAATCATAGGGCGAAGGCAACAATCTACAAGCTAGGAAAAGAGTCTTTACCAGAAAGCAAACCTGTTGGCACCTCAACATACATCTTCTCACCTCCAGAATATTCCTGTTATTTAACCTGCCAGTCTATCATATCCTGCTAGGAGAGCCTGAACAGATTAGCACACCCAAGGACATACAGCTTTCAAAACCCAAACCCAGGTTTTCTCACTATGTCAGGCTGTCTTGGTTTTCATTTTTGCTTTTAAAGATGTATTTATTTATTTATTTATTTTGAAAGTCAGAGCTACAGAGAGAGGGAGAGAGGGAGAGCAAGATAGAGAGTGATATCTTCCATCTGCTGGTGCTCCAAGTGCTCTCCAGTGCTCCAAGGGCCAGTGCTGGGCCAGACTGAAGCCAGGAGACTGGAACTCCATCTGGGTCACCCAAGTGTGTGGCAAGGGCCCAAGCACTTGGGCCATCTTAAGCTGTTTTTCCTCAACCTAGCAGGAAGCTGGATCAGAAGTGGAGCAAGGACATGAACCAGTGCCCATATGGGATGCTGGCATTGCAGGCTTTACCTGATCTGCCATGGTGCTGACCCCCAGGCTTTACCTGATCTGCCATGGTGCTGACCCCCAGGCTGCCTGGTTTTTGATGTCATTGGTTCCCATTGGACCATAGCCACATTCTGTTTTCCTTCTCAGAGAACCCAGCTTGAGTTCCAGCAGCCCACATGGGCTGGTCCTGTTCTTGTGAGTGACTGGTTGAATTCGGTATATGCTGCCGACTGGTCCCTGAGAGGAGAGGGCAAGTCCGCCGAAGGTTTCTGAGGAAGATTTCCTTGCCAAGAGACAGTCAGGAAAGAAGTGTCTCCTGTTTGCTGCAGGAGGTGAGCAGGCTATGCTAAGGATCACGGAATGGCGGGACTCTGGGGCCTTGCCAACATCGCTGAGTTTCTACACACACCTGCTTGCAGTTGTCCTCTTTCGGACGTCTTGTGGAGGAGCTAACAACTCCTCCCCCTGTTCATGCCACTGCCAGGAGGGTCTTCTGCTCTGTGCTGCCGATGGCATCCAGCCCGAAAGACGCCCAACCACATACCAGCCATGCAAATGCCTTCTGAGGGATCATAAAGGCCCCATGTCTCTCAAGAGGCCACAGCCCGAAATCCATTCATGACTACAAGTTCACCCCTGCTCAAGGGAGACTGTGTGGCCCTGTGCCTTCCCAGTGTCAGTATTTGTTTATGCTCATCGGGGATCCAGCTTCTCGTGTTTGCTGTTAACTGTCCCTACTTCTACTCACCCAACAAACATCATATCTGTTCTTTAACTTTTGAGTTTATTCAACAAAGGTCTGTCTCCGCTGAGTCCCAGGCAGGACCTTAGGATGAGTAAGACATAGCCTTCGCCTCACTAGTCACTCAGAATTCTCACAGTAGCAATTCAGACTTCTGAAGATAGCTCTCTTGCTTTTTGTCCCCAAACTGTCAGTCCCAAAGGACACAGACTTTTCACACACCTATTCTGCAACACTGGCTTATCACAGACGCACAAATTTCACCAAATGCGTGAAGGTGAAAATAAATGAAATTTTTCACAAGTGCCACACACAGGACCACTTCTGTGTTCTCCTTATGGAAGTAGTCAGGAAGAGAAGACACAGGAAAGGGGGGAAAATGGAGAACGCAAGAGATGAAATAAAATCAGTGCCAAGCACTGTCCTACAGCTTATAATTATTATTTGAGCTATGAACTGGCATTAAAGAGACTATCTACAGTCAGAGGAAAACTAAGTGCATTTATTTCCTTGTGCCCAATACTACCATGGATATTTTAACAGATTTCCTTGCGTTTAATCCTCTAAAAGCTGGAACAGGTATTGTTGGCCCATACAGCAGACACGGGGAAAGTGAGGCCCAAAGAACTGTGGAAACCTATTCAAAGTCACACAGCCAGTAAGTAGTAGAGCTGAGAGTCACACTTTCACATCACCAAACCCATATTTCTTTCTACAATTCAAAATTGAGAGTTTGCATTTAAAAAAATATACCAATGCAAACCAAATTTCATATTTTATATTTTGGATAATATTTTATACCACAGTCTGAAAAAATGCCCAACTTCCAGGTGCCCAAGCACTTCCGTGCATCTGATCTGTAATCTGGTGAAAATACAGGTTTCAACCTTTGTGCTCACTGGTTTCGCTCTTCTCTCCACCACTGCTAACAGCCACAGATCTTGATTTCCAATGGAGCCTGTATGATTTCCTTTCATGAACAAGGATCTAACTCAAAGTGGATTTCCTCAGAACGCGACACCTGATATGCTAGGTTTTGTTTATCCATATAGACACGATCAAGGCTCAGCATTGGAACCTCTCACAGCTCATTGCTTTTGCAGCTAATGAACAACTCAACAGGGCCTCAGCTCACCTCCCATTCTCAGGATACTCATTGCCACAGAAGCATTCTAAATAATGTCAACTTATAAACAGAAGGTATTAAAGTAGCACAACAATCCGCAGGTCTGGGCTGGCAGCAGGAGATAGACAGGGATGGGGGGTTAGAGAATCTGAGCTCCGCAGACCATTGGGGATTCTCTGGAGTATACTAGAGGGCACGCGCTCTGCTCTTCAGAACCCTGGCAGCTATGACAAATGCATTTGCACCCATCATTTCAACCTGCAATTTGCAGACATTGAATTCCTTTTATGATGTGTGGTTACTTCAGTGATGAGACAAATGCAACCCCTCCCTTGGGGATTAAATTCTCATTATCTTTAAGATATATTTTATTTATTTGAAGGGCAAAGAATGGCAGAGAGAGAGAGAGAGAGAGAGAGAGAATGCTCTTCCAACCCCTGGTTCACTCCCCAGTTGGCCATAACAGCTAAGGCTGAATCGGGTGGAAGCCAAGAGTCAGGAACTCATTGTAGGTGGCAGCTTAACCCCCAGCACCACAACACCAGCACCAAATTCCATCATTTTTAAACTTTTGCTTCCTTCTCTCCTTGTCTCCACAATGTACACATGCACTCAATTTTGTAAAGACAATTTCCAAAATTGTCCTAGACAGGTGGCCTTCTTCCTCCTACTTCATTAGATAGCTTTCCTTCTCTGGCACTCACAAAAATCTCCCCAGACCCCCGGAGAATGCACTTCTTCCGGTCACCCTGCACGTGTGATTAAAATGCCTGGACCTTAGGTTCTCGAAGTCCAAAGAAGTCTCTTGCGTGGGACCAGTTCCGCTGCATCGTTTTTGCAGAGGCTGCTCTGGGAGAAGGGGAGCTGTGTGGGGAATCAGGCAGCGTGCTCCTGGGAGCAGCTCCTCCGGAATCCCACCCGTCAGCAGCACATGGAGCCCGCTGCCTTGTGAAGAGCGTCCCTCGGCCCGTTTGGTATTCTGCAGAGGCAGCAGCGTGTGTTGGGGGCCAAGGCATGCCGGAGACTTTGGGGTCTGCCAGGCTTTCACTCCCTCCAGCTCGCCCCTGCCTCCCGGCAGGAGCTGACCCAGGCTTGGAAAAGGTTAACCAGCACACACAGCCATCATTTGTGGCGAGTGGGAAAGCCCCAGGTGCTGCCCAGCTTCCCTTTCTGAGGCATAAGGGGTGGGTTTCTTCTGTTGTTCCACGGTTGGCACAGGGTAAATGCTCAGCATGCTTCTGCTCCAGGGACTGGAAGAGCCCGTCTCCAGGCAAGTGTGCAGGAGGCTAAAAAAAAAAAAAAGCCATCAGAAACCCTCCTAGGTCTAAAATGGGGGAGGTGAGGGGGTAAAGGAGGTAGGGAAAAAAGTTGGGGCAGAATAACTTTTCAGCGTGTGCTGAATACATGCGTTCACCTAGACCTAATCGGTTCAAATGCTCTATTTTCAGACCCCATCTGCTTATCTCAAGGAAAGTTTGGGGAAAGGCCCCAGTCCTATTGTGGGCCCATCATTTTGCAAATCTATTCCCGTCAGAGCTCTCATTATAACAGATGTCAGCAGAGGAATCAGCTGTCAGGGACCCGCCAACCATGACAAGGAGGGCCAGAGGCAACAAGCCGTGCAAACAAAACAGAAGCCCCCACTGCAAACGGAAACAGGAATGTTTGTCACAATATTTTCCCACATCACCCAACAGTTCCAGGGGACGCATTTTGAAAAGAAAGGGTGAAAAAAATCACTGTAACAATAAAGAGGCAGAATCCATCAAGTTCACCTCCTCCAAGTTGAATGCTCTTGTAACCTAGTCCTGAAATCGTCTCTCTCAACAGGGAAAACTAATACATGTTTATTCCCCAGCAGAGAGTCTCTCAGTCATGTTAAAAAATGATGTGCTTGCTAACTAGGCTGGGTGACAGTGTAAAGAGTTTAAGGCTTCTATTTTTGTCCCCTTCTTTCTTTGGATAAACCCTGCCACATCTAGGGTTGTAATGGACAAGAATCCTAAAAGTTGGCACATTGTAGGAAGGAGAACACAGCGCCTGGCCAGCTCTACCCTCTCAGCAGAATGGTCGGATTCCCCGTGAGCACCCCCTTATAGCAGCAGGACACAATCAAGAACTGTTGCTCTTGAGAGCAGTTTGTCTACCCTGGATTTTCTTTTCTTAAAAAAAAAAAAAAAAAGCAAAGAGTTGGGGTTTGGAACTGAGGGTGTGGTGATCCCTGGACTTTCTCTTGGCTCATAATTTTAGTGGTTTGAACAGCAAGTAGTTTTCATTAAATGTTAGGTAGAAGAATTTGAACAAGAAAGCTATTAAAAATTGGCATTTATCGAAACACAGTGGAAATCTGAGAGGCTGCCCCAAATTCCCAGCCAGTGTCAAGGCCCATCAAGGATTTTGTTTCAAGACCAAAGATCCCCACCATCTCTGCAAGTGGGGGCTCTAGTTAGCCACATACACTGTTAAGAAACCAATCCCTAAAAGAGTGTGCAGATTTTGTTAAAAACTAAAACTAGGCTTTAAAAGCTGTGTTACAAACAGTGTGTAGTTAAAATTTATACATAGCTTGAATTGTGATGTCTATTGAGATTTTTTTTCTGATTTTAACCTTTGTGTATTGTAACTGGACATTACACAACACAGATAAATTTGAAATAACACATGGTATCCATAAACATATATGGTTTTACGTGTCAGTTAAAAATTTTAGCAGTATTTTAAAAATTACTGCACCAAGTGATCCAGGCAGACCCCAGCGTTGTCAGCTACCTATGAGCGTTAACAACTAGTCCCATAAACACACCTTTAAACAAGCATCCTTTTGTTGTCATATTCTGCCCTGAACTTCAGACACTCACTTAACTCCCATGACAACACTCCAAGGAAGGCAGGCAAGTGTTAGTATCCCCATCTCCTAGTTGAGAAAACTGAGGATCTTGTCTGAAGTTTAAAACTGTGTCTTCCAACCCTCACTCTTAGTGCTTTTCCTTACACCTAATATATGAAAAACTCCATCAATTTTCACATCTATCTGCATGCTGGAAATTTTTGTTGCCACAAAAATAAATGTAAGAGAAGAACATTTGCTAAAGATGGGAAAACACATAAAATGTAAAAAAGTCAGATGACAAAAGTGTGTATATTCAATCCAGATTGGTTCACAAATGAATTTGTGCACATGCCTTGATTAGAAATATGTACAAAAATATTAATTGTGATTGTCACTGAAGGGTGACAATTTTCCCTTTTCTTCACTCTTTAATCTGCATTTAAAGCATCTTATACAAGAAACTTGTAAAGTAGTATTGTACCTAGGGAAAAAATGTAGTTGATTGGTAGTGTGTATTATGGATAATGTTCTAAATTAAAGAAAATTTAATAAAAAAGGAAGATAGCACTGTTCCATTTGTTTAGTCCTCAGCTTCTGACACAATTACATAGGCATTTTTTTAACTCTCAGATCTATGCCCTCCATGGTCAAATCCCACATTGTCATCTGCATTGAATGATATGCTTATTAAATTATCATTAGTATGTGTGACATAATACAGAAAGACGAGGGCAAGCGCTGTAACCATTACAGTAATGTTAGGCTTGCCAGCCTTCTCTAGCAACAGGGGTTAGACACAGAGTCGAGTCTTCAAAGAGGTCACATCAAACTACTCTTGCCCCAGAGGCAAGGTGAAGCACAGATCACACAGACAACGGGGGACTGTGTTCTTGCTGGCATGACTGGAACCAACGCCAATCACGCCCGAGTTCTGCCTCTGCTGCAGGCCTTGACAGGACGTGATTGCTTTCAGGCTGGCTCGACCAACAGAATGAGGTCCTGAGCACTTTCTGGCTGCATTTCATAACACGACTGATGCAAATGGATATTTAGCTGAGAATGTTAACTTTTCACAACAATGGTGGTCATGTCCTCTAACTCGGTAATTGCTATCCTTACAGAATACTATGGCAATGTCATTGCTGAAAACTACAAATTAGTTTTGGGGACCTTGATTCTTCCCAAATTGTCCCTGCATATTTCCAGTGAGGAATTCACTCTGACAATATAAAGTTTAATATTTATAGTACCCCCAGAAAGTCTCGTGGCTAATCTGATTTTCCCTCGCTCAATGCCTTCAGCAACTACTCTGGTCTTTGTTGTTCCTTTTCCTTGTGCTTTTGGTCCTCATGGGACTTAGTTAAAAAACACTGTCTTTCTTGTCCCCATTTTCAAAACAAAAAAAAAAAAAAACAGTCGTCTGATGACCCTGGGCCAGGCATGCTCTGGGGAAGCAATGCACACGCATATTCAGGGTATTTCATGTTTGTGAAGCTACCATTGGAAAGTCACATTTCTGATATGATGTTTACAGCGTACATTTTATGTTGAAATACATGAAATTTAGATTTTTAGAGGCTTTTAAAAAGGGTTCCAATATGAGCAATATGACTTTTGTTCATTCACTAGATACTTGTCAAGCTACAAATCTGCAAATCATGGCAAATTTTAGGCTAATATTCTACTCCCTCCATCTTGATAAACGATCATCTTCCAACACTGGCACTTTTGTGAACAGGGAATTGCTGTGTGGAGTCACTGTCTAGGTTGCAACACTAGCCCAGCACTTACTAACAACATAGTCCAACAAGTCTTAATTTCTCTAAGCCTCAGTTTTCTCACCTGTGAAATGGAGATAGTATAGTACTTGCTTCATGGGGCCTTTGTGCAAATTAAGTAAAATATATCAAGTGCTTCCTTTTTTTTTTTTTTTTTTTTTATTTGACAGGTAAAGTTACAGACAGTGAGAGAGACAGAGAAAAAGGTCTTCCTTCCTTTGGTTCACTCCCCAAATGGCCGCCATGGCCAGAGCTATGCTGATCCAAAGCCAGGAGTCAGGAGCTTCTTTCCTGGTCTTCCAAGTGGGTGCAGGCACCCAAGCACTTGGGCCATCCTCCACTGCCTTCCCAGGCCACAGCAGAGAGCTGGACTGGAAGAGGAGCATCCGGGGCTAGAACCCAGTGCCCATATGGGATGCCGGCACCGCAGGTGGAGGATTAACCTAGTGTGCCACCGTGCTGGCCCCTCAAGTGCTTCTAAGTATATAGTTTTCAACAAGTATAATTCATTAGTTCAATCAACAAAAATGCATTAAGAGCCTATTATCTCCAAAACACTAACCCTCATGGAACTTCCCTTTTAGTAGGTAGAATTGTTGTAAAAGTTCTTTCAGGCTATTTGAAATGTTTTTCTTATACCAGAAATACCTGTCAGTCACCAACCTAGAGACAGTTTCAAATAAATTTCACAGACATGATTATAAGACTCTGTATACAGCCTGGTTAGATGTCATGGAAGACGGGAAAAGAAAGAGAATGTTGGAAATTCTTCCTGCATTTATACTCCCAAATACTTTCCAAGCACAGCCCAGAGAATCGGTGACTCTTTAGGAGGAATTCCTATCACTGCTTCCCAACGTACTTCTCTGTCCTCAGATAGGAAGAGCTGCACGTGGAACATAATCGCAACCTCGGGTCACAAGTAGAATGAGGGAAATTGTTCAAGCATTCATTCTACAAGTGTTTGCTGCACCTTTACCAAGGCAGAGGGAGGAAAGGAAAAAGAATCTTTCATCCATTGGTTCACTCCCCAAATAGCCAAAACAACTGGAGTGGAGCCAGGCCAAAGCCAGGAGCCTGGAGCTTTTTCCAGATCTTCCACCTGGGTGCAGGGGCCCAAGCACTTGGGCCATCCTCTACTGCATTCCCATGCATAGTAGTAGGGAGCTGGATCAGAAGAGGAGCAGCCGGGACTCGAACTGGTGCCCATATGGGATGCTGGCATGACAGGCAGAGGCTTAACCTGCTATGCCACAATGCCAGCTCCATAGCCGCTGTTTCTATAAATGATAAGCTTTCCTTTGTGTCTGACCCAGGAGTCTTGTGGCCTCTTCCAGAAGGTAAGAGACTGGGTCAGGCTAATATTTTAGAGTAATCTTCACTAAGTAGGGATGGAGAAACCAAATCCTGATGGCTTGGTAGAGATTATATATCAAAAAGGAAGGAACTTTCCATCAAATAGAAAGAATGACATGAGCCATAGTATGGTGGCAAGACTGAGCCTGATAGGCCCATTCATGGAGCTGTGAGTCATTGCAGGAGACCCGTATGAAGAGGGAGAACAAAAGAATGAGGCTGAGAGTGTACCTCGTGCATCAGGATAAGGAGATGAGGCAGGAGAGAACCGTCAAGGGGTTTTAAGCTGGAGATTATATACCAGGTCTATCTATCAGAAAAATAAAAAATATTGCTTCTTGGAGATTGGATTAGAGGAAGGCAAACCTGGAGGTCACAGGAACAGTTCAGGAATGAGATATTGGTGGTCTGAACCTTGGAAATAGCAGTGGGGCTGGAGAGAAGTGAATCCAAGACACAGGAAGGTGCTCTAAGCATCAGTAGGACTGGATGGCTGGATTGGGGTTGGGAAAGGTTATTTAGTTGTTAAGGCTGGAGTCAGTGGTGGCCCTCAGATTCTAATTTGAGTGACAGTGGATGACGGGACCATGCACTGAGAGAATCTCTGAGAGGACACAAAAGCAAAGGTGACCTGGGGAGATGAATTCCCATCTGCATGTCTTGAGTCTGAGACGTGTGTGATTCTCCAGGTAGCAATGTCTGAGACACAGAGAGAAGAATGAGTGCCTATCTCAGAAAACACATCTGAGCCTAGATCTAGATTTAGGAATCTTTAATGTGTGGATGCCAATTGAATCAATGGCCGTAAATGAGAACAACCAGGGAAATACATAGAATGAAATAAACATAGCATAGGAATGAAACCTTAGAGATCAACACTTAAAGATGAACTCAGGTAAGGTGCTCCCAGCCTCCACATGTCCAACACCAGAGAAAAAGCAAGGATGCTGCATGATCTTGCCAACAAAACCCACCGACCTTCACAGCCCGGCCTCTACCCCTGGCTGCGAGACACAAAGGCCGTTCTCATCATGTCCTCCCTCCTTTGCTAATACACTTTCTGCAGGAAGGACCTGGGTGATTGCTCAACCTTTAAACGCCAGCCCACTGAATACCTCATCAGTGAGATCTTCCTTTCTCATCCTTAGAATTCTAGTGTTTCCCATATGTTCTCTTCCGTCTTCCTGATTTTATTGTTTTCTATAGTGTTCATCCCTGTCTAACACTCCATATGTTTTACTGTTTAATTTGTTGACTGTCTGCCTCTTTCTTCTAGGATGAAAACTACATGAGAACAGAATTTTGTCTTCTTTATTCACTGCTATTTCTCAAGTGTTTAGTATTGTGTCTGGCCCATAGTAGATGCTCTTTTAATATTCATTAAATGAACATGTGAACAAATGTACCTGAATACTATGGTATCTTTTACTGTTAAAGAAATATACAATTTTTATGTTTTTGATTTATTCTTCTTAGCACAGGCAGCCTCCACCTCTGGCACAGAAAGGAAAAAATAGGATACTCCAGAAAATCTCTAAGGGTAGCTTCTTCAGAGGGATTGAGGAGTTGTTCCATTATCTGGAAAAATGACTGAAATAGGGATACTATCAGTTCTCAATGTTTACGAGAAAAAAAACTAGTAATTCATACTGGATCCCTTGGAAGCAAAAGATAATAGCGATTTTGACTTTCATAGGTTGAAAGATACCAGAGCCAATTTTATGAATGTCCTTGGATCTGGCAAACATCAAGTTGATGGCTTGGGAGAGTTAAGTCATCTCCAAACAATGAGCTGTGTTTTTTATTAAAGATTTATTTATTTATTTGAAAGGTAAAGTTACAGAGAGGCAGAGGCAGAGAGAGAGAGAGAGAGAGAGAGAGAGAGAGAGAGAGAGAGAGAGAGGTCTTCTATCCACTGGCTCACTTCCCAGATGACCACAACTGTCAGAGCTGCGCTGATCCGAAGCCAGGAGCCAGGAGCTTCTTCCGGGTCTTCCTGCAGGTACAGGGGCCCAAGGACTTGAGCCATCTTCCACTGCTTTCCCAGGCCACAGCAGAGAGCTGGATGGGAAGTGGAACAGCCAGGACTTGAACTGGCGCTGGGATGCTGGCACTGCAGGCGGCAGCTTCACTCACTACACCACAGCGCTGGACCCGAGCTGTATTTTTCAAACACAGTTGTAATCCCTTGGCCATTCCTGAGCCTCGCCTTTATAGAATCACTGAGAGGCAGCTGCACAGAGGGCTGGACTAGGGGAGAGCTACCACTTTGGAAGTCAAAACCCACGGAAGCATCAGCCTCTTGCCCGTCTCGGTTCTGATGGACTGAGTTCATTCTTCCTGGAAGAATCAAAGCCGATTCATTATAACACCAATCTCTAACAGGGACTACGTGGGGCTGCGAAAAACAGTGGAAGTAGTGGATTGAACACACATCAATCTCCCCCAAATTAAATGTTGTGTGCTCTCAGAATAGTTGGATAATATTAAGTCTGCAGCCTCAAAAAAAATGATTAATTAGGTATGAAGGTTCTTATTTGGAAAAGCTGGATTTGTGGCCAAATTCCCATTGTAAGTTCATAGCGGGATTTATACTGGTTTTACACAGAAGCTAAATGAAGAGACAATGTAATAGACAGCAGTCAGCAGAACCAAATGTCCCATAAAAAATATCTTCAGGTTAAAGTCATAAACACATCTAACAGACTAAACAGTAAGAGATCATATGTAACTTTGGCTCAAGTTTACAGGGAGATTGTGAGGACAGAACCAAATGAAAACCAGTTAACGAGCCAGTGCTGTGGTGTAGTGGGTGAAGCACTGCCTGAAGCACTGGCATCCTGTATGGTCGCCGGTTCGAGTCCCGGCTGCTCCACTCCCAGTCCAGCTCTCTGCTATGGCCTGGGAAAGCAGTGGAAGATGGCCCAAGTCCTTGAGCCCCTGCACCTGCATGGGAGACCCAAAAGAAGCTCCTGGCTCCTGGCTATGGTTTGGCACAGCTCTGGCTGTTGCAGCCATCTGGGGAGTGAACCAGAGGATGGAAGACCTCTCCTTCTCTCTCTGTGTAACTCTGATTTCAAATAAATAAATAAATCTAAAAAAAAAAAGTTAAAGAAATAATAAGCGTTGAGAATGTGGAGATGGACTGGGCAGGTATTCTTTCTAAAAAGAATTCTAGTGCAGAAGAGAACAGGGAGGACAAAGCCAACAATTAGACAGGAAAACAGAATCCAGAAATGTTTTCTAGAGAATTAAAAGGCTTGTCCAGTTTAAATTCTGGTGAGAAAGACCCAGTAGAGGTGAAGGGAGTGTTATCAGAAACTGTTTTGTTTTTTTTTTTTTTAAGATTTATTTGAAAAGAAGAGGCTTTTTTTTTTAAAGGTTTATTTATTTGAAAGGTGGAGTTACAGAGAGGCAGAGGCAGAGAGAGAGGTCTTCTGTCCGCTGGTTCACTCCCCAGGTGGCTACAACAGCAGAAGCTGTGCTGATCTGAAGCCAGGAGCCAGGAGCTTCTTCCGGATCTCCCACGTGGATGCATGGGCCGAAGGACATGGGCCATCTTCTACTGCTTTCCCAGGCCATAGCAGAGAGCCAGATTGGAAGTGGAGCAACCAGGGCTCAAACCAGTGCCCTGCTTTACCCACTCCGCCACAGCGCCGGTCCCCAGACACCGTTTACACTTCTATTGTACTTTGCTTATTGACAAGCAGCATTCATCTCCAGCCCTTCAAGGTTTTCTTTATCACAGGGACTAGGAACTACATCTCCCAGAATCCTTTAGGAGAAATCCATTCAGATTCCATTTAGGCACTGGTACAAAACTGAAAACACAGAAGACAAGCAGAAGCCATTGCTGACTATAGAACTGCCAAGGGCAGTCAATGGCAGGTGTGAAGTCTGTACAGCCTCCAGGCATCTTCCTGCAAACCACCCACTTCTGTGGTTCAGCAACTGAGATCACGGGTAGCAGTTTCCTGGGGCTGCTGAATATTCTGTTTCCTGAAACACAGTAGTGGCTTTTCTGGCCTTTTTCACTCCCACATCCAGTTCCTCTGTTGTGGCTATAGCAGGACTTGTCCTCAGCCCTCATGCAAGATGTTTAAACTCTGATGTCTTGATGTTAGTGGTTGTTGGGTTAAGGGAGGAGACTTGATCTGGCAAGGAAAGCCAGGAGGTGGGGCTGGTGGGAAGTCTTTAGGTAACTGGGGGCGTGACCTCAGAGGGTGGGTCTCCCAAGAGGTTGAAAGTTTTGATTATTTGAGTTCAAGATCAGTCTGGGCTTTGATTTTATGTATTTTGTGGGTATGTTGCTAGCAATTCACCTTTAGAGATTTTTGTATCTTTCTCATGAAATGAATCCATTCTCTTTACTAAGAAGTTCCCTTATTTCTTGTACTGTTCTTGGCTTTAAATTCCAGAGTTGTTACTATTGTTACAACAGCTTTCACATGGCTATTATTTGCCTATTCTAGCACTCCCTGTCCTTTGATTGTTTAGTCTTTCTGTGTCCTAATGCTTTAAATTTGTCCCTTTTAAATAGCATATGATTATATTTTTTAAAAACCCAATCTGACAGCCTCTATATTTTAGCCGGAACACTTGCCATTTTATTTTCTGCAATGACAAATATATTTGGGGCTCCTTCCAGAAACTATTTTGTGCTTTCTATTTTTCCCAATTTTTTTTATTTTTTTTGCCAGGCAGAGTTAGATAATGAGAGAGAGAGACAGAGAGAGAGTTATAGACAGTATGAGAGAGACAAAGGTCTTCCTTCCGTTGGTTCACTCCCCTAATGGCCACAACAGCCGGCGCTGTGCTGATCCAAAGCCAGGAACCGGGTACTTCCTCCCAGTCTCCCATGCTGGTGCAAGGACCCAAGCACTTGGGCCATCCTCTACTGCCCTCCCAGGCCACAGCAGAGATCTGGACTGGAAGAGGAGCAACTGGGACTAGTACCCGGCGCCCCAACCAGGACTAGAACCCCAGGGTGCTGGTGCCAAAGGCGGAGGATTAGCCAAGTGAGCCACAGCACCAGCCAATTTTTCCCAATTTTTGTGTTTAACTTTTTTCTCTTTCTTTGCCTTCCTTTGAACTCAATAATTTTCCCTTTACTCCCCTTTACACCACATATTTAAGTAGTTACCGTCTAAAGTTAATCTGTATTTATTTTCTTCACATGCAAGGCAAAGGCTTAAGCCAATACAAGCCAATCTTCACTCCCAATCCCCATGCTATTGTTGTTCTGTGAATTTAATTCTTCCCTGGCTTATCATCATAAATGCTAATTTTAGATTTATACACATATTTACAACTTGTTTTTTTTTTACTAATCATCTCCTCTTTCATCTGGCTGTATCTTTATTCATTTTAGAATTCTTGAAATAAGAATTTATCGGTGGCAAAAGTTCTCTTATTCTTCCTAAAAATTTTTCCTTATTTTATTAATAATAAATAAAATTTTCCTTCCTTATTTTACTTGATGATTAGAAACTTTTTGCGGGGTGACTCTAGGTTGGCAGTAATTCTTTTGTATATTCAAGAAGTGCCAATCCTCCACCTTGCGGCGCCGGCACACCGGGTTCTAGTCCCGGTTGGGGCGCCGGATTCTGTCCCGGTTGCCCCTCTTCCAGGCCAGCTCTCTGCTATGGCCAGGGAGTGCAGTGGAGGATGGCCCAGGTGCTTGGGCCCTGCACCCCATGGGAGACCAGGAAAAGCACCTGGCTCCTGGCTCCTGCCAGGATCAGCGCGGTGCGCCGGCTGCAGCGGCGGCCATTGGAGGGTGAACCAACGGCAAAAGGAAGACCTTTCTCTCTCTGTCTCTCTCTCTCACTGTCCACTCTGCCTGTCAAAAAAAAAAAAAAAAAAAAAAAAAAAAAAAAAAAAAAAAAAAGAAGTGCCATCTTCCAGCTTTCATCGTTGCTGTTCAGAAGTCAGTCCTATTCTAACTGCTTTTCTTTTTTAGTTAATTAGTCTATTTTTCTCTGGCTGCTTTTAAGATGTTCTTCTCTTTTGGGGTTCTAAATTTTGGCTATGGCATTTCTAGATTTGCATTTATTTTTATATACCTTGATTGAGATGAACTGGATTCCTAAATATGAGGAAAGATGCTTTTCATCTCTGTCATCTCTCTTTATTCTTCTAAAATATCAAATATTAAACTACCCCAGCCTGCATGTTGTGTCTCTTAACCTTTCAGATGCTTATCATAACTTTATCTCTTTCTGCTCCATTCAAGATTCTTTCTTCGGGGGCCAGCACTAAGGTTAAGCCTCCGCCTGCCGTGTTGGCATCCCATATGGGAGCTGGTTCATGTTCCAGCTGCTCTATATCCCATCCAGCTCCCTGATAATGTGCCTGGAAAAGTAGCAGAAGATGGCCCAAGTCCTTGGGCCCCTGAATCCACATGGGAGACCTGGAAGAAGCTTCTGGCTTCATCCTGGCCCAGCCCAGGCCATTGTGGCCATTTGGAGAATAAAGAAGCAGATGAAAGACCTCTTTCTCTCTCTCTATTTCTCTCTCTCTCTCTCTCTCTCTCTCTCTCTCTCTCTCTGTCTCCTCCTTTTTCTGTATCTGTCCCTTTTAAATAAATAATAAATAAATCTTTTTTAAAAAGATGTTTTATTTGGTTCTACCTTTCAGTTAAGCAGTTCTCCTTTACACTACATCTAATCTACTATCAAAATCCATCCACTGAGCATTTTCTTTCTTTACTAAAATCAAGTTTCATAATAGGGTGTTTCCCTTGCTGCTTTCTACTTAGAGAGTTGGCAGTTTTGACTTATGTTACCCCAGCCTACTCAGCCTATGTGAGCCTTTGGGTCCTCAACTACCTCTGAGATCTCCCTTTATACTTCCAGCTTTGCATGGGAACTAATTTTTCTCCTTTTCCAATCCCTAAGAGGCCATAAAAATAAAAACTCAACCTCTTGGGGGGCTTTAGCAAATGTCCTCAGTGTACCTTCAGTAATGTTACCTCTTTAGATTCTTTCCTTCCTACCAGCTTATTAATGCATTTTAGAATTTGTATTTTTTTTCTGAACTTGAATATTTCACTACAAGGGCAAGTCAGTATATTTTTATACTATTCTTCCAGAAATAAAAAGCAGGTTTGTTTTAAATTTGGAATATGAATAGACACCAACTCCAGCACCCATCCCAGGTTAATTATGAGCAATTAAAGATGTTGGATATACATGAGGCATGAAAACAAGTTGCAAATAAATGTATGTGACGCAACCCAATTTTTTCAAAAACAAATACAAAATCCTTTAAATGTATGTTTGTATATGAGCTTAGAGAAATACATAATGGACTACAAACACAACTATTTGGTTACTTAAAATGGCTTAAAATGACAAGACAGAGGTTGGGAGAAAATAAGGAGACCTAAAATTATCTAAGCAGGGAAAACATACAATATAATGCTCAATAAAACTTGCTTCTAAGTGTGAAAGCTTTGAATTCGTCTCTGGGCAAGGACTAAAGGGTAACAAACCAAAAGCAACAATGGTTCAGGCGTTACCTTGGCAGGAATAAAGCGGCTAAGCAGGTTTTTCATAGGTCCTTCAGGCTGCCGCTAAGACAGCCCTGAATTACAAGGCCCACAGCACCTTCTTCTCCCTCCAGCCTTGGGACTGAGTCACTTCCTCTGCCTCACTCCACCCTCCCTCTGCATCCAGACTGTCCACCAAGTCCACCTTGGCCTGCGCGTGACCTGGTCATTCTTTCCTCTGCTTCTGAGTTGGCCTTGAGCCTTGGTCCTAAAGGTTAGCATTAGTTAGCATTAATGAACCTCTCCATGGCTCAGATTCTCCGTGTGAATAGGATCCCTCTAATGCAGGACACAAGATGACTAATACTTGTGGGGCACCTTCTAAGTTTCAGACACTAAGTGGGTGCCTCCTGCGTGTTATTTTATTTTGTCTTTACAATAACATTGTGAACATGTGTTCAAGTGCTGAGAGTAAGTACCACAGAGGAATCTGATTAGTAAGAGAATTCAGGGAAGTCATCCTGAGGAAGTGATGGTGAAGCCAAGCATTAAGACATGGGTAGGAGTTAAATTAGTGACTGCATATCCAGGGAATCGAACCTAGGGCACTCCACAAGTAATCATTAAATTTTTAAGTGATTAAGTAAATGATATAGTCTTTTTTTTGAAAAGGACAAGATAAAAAGTTGTCTACAAAGAAGAGCCAATGTGGGGTCTCATTGAACCTGAGTCATTGTCCAAAGGGTCCTGTCGTTGCTCCCTCTGGAAGGACCAAGGGCATATCTTCCCTGAGGGAATGGCAAGATCAATTCTATTTTATATTTATCACTATTTTTATGGTTGCTTTTAGATTTTATGTTATTTTGCTGCTTAGGTTCAATAAATTGGACATGTAGGAGAAAAAATTTCCTAGGGATCATGAGGGATGTATGAGAATGGGAGAAAACAGAATCTCGGTCTTTAGATGGTGAGGTTTTACAAAAAGGTGAGGTGTTTGAAAAGAGGTCATCATAGGAGAAATGAAAGATTTTGAAGTTTGAAGGCATTACACTTAATAATTTATCATTTAAATTTTCTATAAAGAAAAATAGAGCTCAGGACATGCTATCCAAAATAGAGCACTGTGGCATATTGGATATTTTATGCTAAGGAATTTGAGAAATGGTAGCTGCAGGAATAACTTTCTGACCTCCCCAGAGCAAGCCATAAAACCCTCTCCACACAGGGGAAAGGAGCATCCTTGTATCCAAAGACACAGGGACACAGAGCAGGGTCCCAGTGCACAGGCCTTGCTCAGGTCCCTGTGGTTTACTGCACTTAGCTCATCCCTTCCTCTATGATTTGCTTCCAGGACTCTCACTCTTTATTAAACCTTCCACAAAGTGCTCAGGCTTAACCCCTTCATGTCCATATGAAGGCACCAATGTCATGTTAAATAGATTTCTGTGCTTTTCTCTTTGTAGCCCATAGGGGTCTTAGCCACGAACTCATGGGGTAGGAGGACAAGATACTTTTCCTCTTCAACATGTCTAATGCACTAGTGACTAGTCACTTACAGCTATTTAAATTGAAATGAAATGAACTTAGAGAATAACTTCATCAATCTCACTGGCCATGTGTCTCTAGCAACCAGAGCATTGGACAGCTCAGGGGTGGACATTTCCATCACTGTAGAAAGTTCTGTTAGACTGAGCTGGGGATCACACCCCTCAGAAAAGCTACACACATACAGATCCCCATCCAGTCGGCAATGCAGACTGCACTTGTGTACATTTAAATGTGTGCGTGTTCTACCTACTTCAGTGGACATTTTACCAAACCTCTGCATGCGAGGCATGGAACCAACGCCCCTGAGGGAAGAGAAAAACAGATGAGACATGGCTGCTGCCTTACAAAACATTTACCACTTTGAGAGGGAGAAAGATACACAAACTCCACCTTTCCTCGATTGTGAGCTCTTCCGAGGCAGGAGTTGTAAAAGCCACCACGTTCCAAATTCTCCAGTGTTAGAGTTGAGCTGAACGTTTCTGGAACTCTGGAGACAGTAAAGTAAGATTTGCTTTCTGCAACAGCACGCTCTCCAACAGAGGATCCAAGACTAGGATTGTGTTTCAAGGTCTTCTGCCCTGCCCCCTTTTTGACTATGCAATGGAGTATTTTAGTATGACATCACATGGTACAATATGGCTCAAAATTATGCAGGACAAAGCTAAATAAGCTTGTCTTGGCATAGTTCTTCATTTGTAAAATGAGTAAATTAGATTGCAAGATAAGTCATTACAGTGCAGAAGAGATCTTGTTCAAATGGCTTATATGTATTTTTATCTGAAAACAGGAGGGGGCAAAGGAGGATTTACTCGTTTCAGTGAATACTAGGCGCTCTCCTGGGGCCTGCACCTGGGCATCTGTGGTCACATTAAAACTGAGGCATCTCACCGGCACCGTGGCTCACTAGGCTAATCTTCCTCCTTGCAGTGCCGGCACACCGGGTTCTAGTCCCGGTCGGGGCGCCGGATTCTGTCCCGGTTGCCCCTCTTCCACGCCAGCTCTCTGCTGTGGCCAGGGAGTGCAGTGGAGGATGGCCCAAGTGCTTGGGCCCTTCACCCCATGGGAGACCAGGATAAGTACCTGGCTCCTGCCATCGGATCAGCGTGGTGCGCCGGCCGCAGCTCGCCGGCCGCGGCGGCCATTGGAGGGTGAACCAATGGCAACGGAAGACCTTTCTCTCTGTCTCTCTCTCTCACTGTCCACTCTGCCTATCAAAAAAAAAAAAAAAGAACTGAGGCATCTCGATGGAACAGCAGAAGCTGCGGAGCCAGGTGTGGGGGTGCCAGGGCCCTTGCCCCAAATTGTGCTGTAACACAGGTATGGTCTCAGCAGCTGTGTGTGTTGTGTTAATTAGATACAGAATTCTTTCAAAATGGACACGTGGCTTAAAAAATATGCCAAAGAAAGCACAGGCTGAAGATAATGCAAAAAACACAACTCTAAGTTTAACAACAAGAAACTGTCAATATTTTGCTCCATTTTGACCTTTGAAAATAGCAATAGCTTAGAGTTCAATACTGGTTAGCAAGGATATGGTACTACTCCACGTATTCCCCAGCCTCATTATGAGACAAAAACCATGGCCATCTAATAAGACCTGACAGGAAGAGAGCCCATAGATGGTGAGATGATTTAAGGAGCCATTTGAAATATGGAGTGGGTGGCAAGCATTTTCCCTGGCTGTGAAAATACCACCTGGGACACCCAAATCCCATTTCATAGTGTCCACCTCTGAGTTCTAGACCCACTTCTGATGGCAGCTTCCTACTAATGCACACCCTGGGAGACAGAAGGCGATGACTCATGTATTTGGGTCCTTGCCACCCATGTGGGAGACCTGGAATGAGCTCCCAGCTCCTGGCAGAGCCCTGGTTATTGTAGGCATTTGGAGAGTTAATCAGTGTACAGAAGATCTGCGTGTGTGTGTGTGTGTGTGTGTGTGTATCCCTATGTATCTCTCTTTCCGCATTTAATATAAGTAAGTAAACAATTTTTTTTTTTTTGACAGGCAGAGTGGACAGTGAGAGAGAGAGAGAGACAGAGAGAAAGGTCTTCCTTTTCCATTGGTTCACCCCACAATGGCCGCTGCGGCCGGCGTGCCATGCTGATCAGAAGCCAGGAGCCAGGTGCTTCTGGTCTCCCATGCGGGTGCAGGGCCCAAGGGTTAGGCCATCCTCCACTGCCTTCCCGAGTCATAGCAGAGAGCTGGACTGGAAGAGGAGCAACCAGGACAGAATCCGGCGCCCCGACCAGGAATAGAACCTGGTGTGCGGGTGCTGCAGGCAGAGGATTAGTCTATTGAGCCACGGTGCCAGCCAACAAATAAATATTTTTAAAAGAAACAAATACAGACATATACCCACTACCCTTAACTATGAACCTTCACTGTAAGTACACATTCTGCCTTAAACTAGTAGCTTTTAATGGAACGAAAACATCACATATGACTTGTTTACTTTATCTTCACATAATCCTTCAGTATTTCTATTTGGGGAATATTTTGTAATAGTAGATTAAGCATAGCAGTGCTGATCACTGTATAGACTCAGATACATAGATGCCATGGACTCCCACAAATCCGCACACTTTGATGGGAATGGATGTCTTGTGTTCCACTGCCATCTTGTGGTGAACACTGCTGGGAACAGGCCTGTGGGTACAGTGGGAAGAATTGGTTTGGGCCAGTGAACCCTAAATGTCTAAAGATCTAAGACCCCAAGGAACAGAATCTGAGTTCTCATATCACAGCACTTAACTGTCACCCCACCTGGAAACGTCAGTGCTGCGTGCCTTTGTCAGGTAACCTACCTCTTCGGATTTGCTGACTCCTCTGTAAATTGTGGGTGAGTTTCCAATTCTTGCAGAACTTCAAAATCACCCCCAGTTCTGAAACATCTGTGGTATTAATCGAGCGTCACCAATGGTACTTTGCCAGCTTCTGAAGTCTTTATTTCCCTGTTTTACTCCATGAAGAGCTACATAGTTTCTCAATTATTTCTCCCTTCTCTGCTTCTATTGCCTTCTGTACACATCTGTCTTTTATAGTGCTCGTTAGGTTGGGAGGTCTTTCTGTAACTTTTTAACTTGGAACAGCTGTCCACCCATTTGTGAAAGAGGGTCCCATATGTACATTTTAGCCGTCCGCAACGGCAGCATGTTACATAACTAGTACATGATCAAGTGCAGGAAAGCAGCATTAGTGGCAGCTACGGGACCTACTCAGGCTTCAGCAGGTTTACATGCACTTACTGCAGGCAGCGGGTGGGTAGATTATCTTTTGTGCTTTCCATTATTTTAGATTTCCTGGCTCTACCATACCTGCAGAGCAATGGTTTTCCTTATATGTTGGTGAGAGAAGGCACAGAGTAAGAGAAAAGGGAGGGAAGAGGGGAATACTGTAATTGAATAAAAGACATTTTAAAAGTAATAACAAAACTAAATTAGATAATTAATGAATTAAAGGTAGTGCTTAAGTAAACTTTCTGAGTATAGTAGATCCATGTTAAAACTCAACGTTTTACTCAGAACTTTAGTCATTTTTAAAATTATTACTGAAGAGGCCGGCGCCGTGGCTCAATAGGCTAATCCTCCACCTTGCGGCGCCGGCACACCGGGTTCTAGTCCCGGTCGGGGCGCCGGATTCTGTCCCGGTTGCCCCTCTTCCAGGCCAGCTCTCTGCTATGGCCAGGGAGTGCAGTGGAGGATGGCCCAGGTGCTTGGGCCCTGCACCCCATGGGAGACCAGGAAAAGCACCTGGCTCCTGGCTCCTGCCATCGGATCAGCGCGGTGCGCCGGCTGCAGCGGCGGCCATTGGAGGGTGAACCAACAGCAAAGGAAGACCTTTCTCTCTCTGTCTCTCTCTCTCTCACTGTCCACTCTGCCTGTCAAAAATAAAAAAAATAAATAAATAAAAAAAAATTATTACTGAAGAAATCATTCAATATACCAATCTTCAAGATAATCAGACAAATGACATCCCTAGAAATGACAGAATTCCTGTTTTCAAGAGTTTTTCAGATGATCTGATGAGTCTCTCAAAAGCTTGTCCTCCTTTTCTTTGTACAGCCACTAAGCTTTTACTAAAATTATTGTTATTTTTTTAAAAACTGTGCCTTAAAGTTCATGGTTAGAAATTTATGGTGCTTTATTTTTATTTATATTTCCTTGACAACTAATGAAATTAGCCTTTTGTGTGTGTGTGTGTGTTTTTTTATCAAATCACATGGTATTATATTTATAAACTGTATACTCTTTGCCCCTTATTTCTATTAGGGTGTTAGTGCTTCCTTATTAATGTTGCATTAATTTATATATTATGGATGCCAATCCTTACTATTTTTGTTAATAGTTTTTTTCAATGTTTGCCCTTAATTGCATTTGTGGCAACATTTACCATTTTCTTCATATTTCTTTTATTCTTAGAAATTCACTCTCTTTTTTTAACTTTTATTTAATAAATATAAATTTCCAAAGGACAGCTTACGGATTACAATGGCTTTTTCCCCCCATAACTTCCCTCCCACCCGCAACCCTCCCATCTCCCGCTCCCTCTCCCATTCCATTTGCATCAAGATTCATTTTCAATTATCTTTATATACAGAAGATCAATTCAGAATATATTAAGTAAAGAAGAAATTTACTCTCTAGAACTGGTTAAACACTTTTGTCCATTCTTACCACTTTTTATATTTGATTTTCCACACTTAAGGACTTATTTTTTATTCTGGTATCATTGAATCCCTCTTCTCCTGCCTATAGAACTTAATTTCTTGTTTGTTTCCACCATTTCTTTCTTTTTTTAAAAGATTTATTTTATTTATTTGAAAGACAGAGTTACAGAAAGAGGTAGAGACAGAAAGAGGTCTTCCATCCGCTGGTTCACTCCCCAGATGGCCGCAATGGCCAGAGCTGTGCCGATCTGAAGCCAGGAGCCAGGAGCTTCTTTTGGGTCTCCCATGCAGGTGCAGGGGCTCAAGCACTTGGACCATCCTCCACTGCTATCCCAGGCCATAGCAGAGAGCTGGATTGGAAGAGGAGCAGCTGGGACTAGAACTGGCACCCATATGGGATGCCAGTGCTTCAGGCCAGGGCGTTAACCCACTGCGCCACAGCACCGGCCCCTCTTTTTTGATCATAAATTATGAACCTATATCAAAGATTCCTTGTTGATTTTGATTTTAATATCATACATTTCAATTATCACAGTTCTATATTTTAATGACTAATGGGCAAGTATTTCTTTATTACTATTCTTTCTCAGCATTTTCTATAGATATTCACAATTGTGTGCCTTCAGACACAATGAGAACAGTGAGGATAAATGTCTTAGCCTGGGTGATGAGTCCCACCATACCTCTGCAGTGCAAGTGAGCCCATCTGCCAACACTGCACCTGTTTGCCTGAAGGCATCCTCTGGTCATCAGACCTGCTCTGCCTGGGATGCGTGGCACAGGGAGCTGTCATGTTTGCCCAGAATGGAGACATACATGCCCCTAGCACTCCCAGTCCTTGGCTGGGCCTCTCTGACCACTGTGTTCCCCAGTAAGACAGTGAGATGCTCAAAGATGGACACTGCCCCTGTTGTCTGCTGTTGCCCCATCTCTATGGGTATTTCCAGGGATCGCCTCCCAGTAACCCACCTCCCCTCCAATCCCTGTCTCCAGGTCTTCTCATGGAACCCAAAGTAGGGCAGAGTGGAAAAGTCCTATGCTAGAAGCAGAGCCAAAAGCATAACATGAAGCCTTGGTCTTCTGTAAGGATGCATTTCGAAATACCTGCCACTTTCACTTCAATATTAGAAAATGATCTAAAGTCTTAACTTGGCTTTTCTTGACCTCCATATCTGCCACACTTACTCCAATGATACACACACTGAGATGCAGAATGCATCTCCTCTTCTCAACTTCAAACCTACCCCTCCGTGAAGAGGTGAGTTCTAACAGCAAAATATGTTTTAGGTCAGTCTGCCACACTCCATCCCTCCTGCATCTCCCAGGGCATCACGTCACTGTCTCCTGCTAGCCTGGTCATCGCTTGCCAGAGTGCCACAGAGGCCAACTGACCGGTCCATTCTTGTTTCCACCCTGGACACTTCCCACCTACTCTCCCACAGCAAATAAAAAAACTGTTTAAAAATATAAATCAGAAGTGTTTGGCCTACTGGATGAAACACCCCAGTCCCACAAAAAAGGAACAGGTTCCAGCTCCTGACTCCAGCAAATGCACACCCTAGGAGGCAGCAGGTGTTGGTTCTAGTATTTGGGTTCCTGCCACCCATGTAGGAGACTTTGATTGTTCCTGGCTCCTAGCTGTGGGTACCTGGGAAGTGAACCAGGAGATGAGACCTCTCTCTCTCTCTCTCTCTCTCTCTCTCTCTCTCTGCTGTATATAACTTATATATAAAACAGTTATGTACATATATAATAAATCAGTTAACTGTTGCTGTCTTCATGAAAACCTAGCTTTCCACCGCACAGAGAATGAAATCCCAACTCCCTTCATTGGCTACAAGAGTCCTCTCTTAAGTCCGTCAATCCTGATGCTTCAGGAATCTTGGTCTCATCTCTTTCCTAAAAGGACCCATTCTCTGGGCTGGGAGATGGCTCTTCCTTCTTCTCACATAACCTGCTTCAGTTCTCTGTGTGTGTGTGCGTGTGTTGAGGGAGGGGGGTGGATTCTTCTTCATCTGTTAGATCTCTTTCTCAATAGGGTTCCCCCAATTTCCTCATTTAAAATTGTCCTCTCGCATGCCCCCACTATGTCATTTCCTACCTCTTTATTCTATGTATTCTAAGCTTTAATCATCTCCGGATTTTTTTTATTCATTCACTCAGAAAACATACAATCAGCCCCTCTCGCCCCTATCATGGGCCAGGCCCAGGCACCCTGCCAGGTGTCCAGGTACACAGCAATTGAAAACAGACAGTGCTCCACTTGCATCAGAGGTGGAGGCTGGGGCAGTTAGTGAGAGGGATAGATATTCAGCTACTATCAACACCCAATTTTAGAGCTGACACTGTGCGAAGTGTTAGGTACAGAGTACAATAACAGCTCAAACTAGAAAAATTCGGCCTTGTTAGGAGCGGCATCTTAAAGGATGTAAAGAATGCGCTGAGGAAGTGCACAGGGAAAGACTAACTCCATAGACCTGAGTGGTTCAAACCCCGTGCCTGGTGCCAGAAATGCCTATCCCCAGTACTGGTCCTGAGGATGGGCTCTGAGCCCTTGCGATGTTCTGTCTGAAAAGAGTATTTTTGTATGTCCAAGTCCTTAGGTCACATGGTACCTCTCTGACCACATCATATATGCTAACCATCGGATGCATGGTGAATGCCTGTCTTCGCTCAGCGGTGCTGAAGGTTGAATAGCTGAGGTTGGTCACACAGGGGCCACGTATGAGTGTGTTTGATTGGTCCCCAGTTAAAACCCTGGGCACTCATTCAGGTGAGGCTCCTGGTAGGCCACACTTTGCTTGTGGCATCCCACATTGTTGCTGGGAGCATGAAGGATGTGTCTGCCCATGTGACTGCCCTGTGAGAACACCTGGAACCTGCTCCTGGTTTCTCCTGGACTTTGCCCCAAGCGCCTTTCCCTTTTCTGACTTTAATCCATATCCTTTCACTGTAATAAACAGTCACCATTAAAATGTCAGCTTTTCTGAGTCCATTAGTTCTAGAAAATCAAGGAGACTCCTGATGCAGAACTAAAGCATGTTCAAGGCAAAGGAAACAGCAGGCTCAAAAGCCCTACATGGCTGGCACTGTGGCATAGAAAGTGAAGCCTCCACCTGCAGTACCAGCATCCTTTACGGGTATTGGTTCGAGTCCTGGCTGCTCCATTTCCAATCTAGCTCCTTGCTAATGCACCTGGGATAGCAGTAGAAGAGTACTTGGGCCCCTGCACCCATGTGAGAGATCCGGATGAAACTTCTGGCTCTTGGCTTTGGCCTGGCCCAGCCCTGGACATTGCATCCACTTGGGGAGTGAACCAGCAGATGGAAGCCCTCTCCAAAAGTACCATTCTTGGTTGGGATAATATACTTCTGGGGATCCCTGGCTGATTTCCAGAGCTCCATGAAACTATAAGCACAATTCATGTTTAAGGTCATATGTACGTTTTATACTTTGCAAGGGTGTACAGCTTCATTAGATTTGTAAAGGGGCCTGTGAGCCCCCATGAAGAAACAGCCACTGTCTCATGCAATGGTCGGTCACCAACAGTACAGGGAGTGGTTGAGTGCAGGCTCTGGAAGGTGGCTGCCTGGGTTGGAATCTGGCTGTTGGCAACTTACACCTGGAGTCTGTGCTCCACAGTGTCATCTTTGCAATGGTGGTGAAGGAGAACATGTCTCATAGAGTCGCTGTTAAGGGTCCACAGATAGTGCCTGTAAGACACACAGCATATGGTACCAGTTCAATAAACGGAAGTGGCTGCCATTGTTCCCACAAGCCATCCAAAGGAGAAATCTGGGGGTCACTGTGGATACCCTTTCTTCCTCACTTACAACATTAAAATCACATCAAACATGACTGATTTTCAACTTGAAATAGTTCTTGTTTCATTCACTGTGTATTCATCTCAACTTCCGTTGTTCTAGGTCAAACACTACACTTTCAGCAGATTGCTACTCTGAATTCTCCCTCTGCCAGGGCAATGAGTAGGCACTAAATGCTAAGATGACTTGAGACCTTCAGACCTGACCTAAAGCAGGGGTCTTCCCACTTGTTCCAGGAGCTCTTAAATGGCTGGAGCGAAGGGGCCTCCCACCATTTGTACTTAAACTACAGCAAACCTCAGCTTGATGGGTTTTGTACATTGGGCTTCCTTCCAGTTGGAAGAAAGGATTTGTCATGGTCAGTTTGGGCTACTATAGCAAACTATCATAGACTGGGTGACTTAGACAATAAACTTTTATTTCTCTCAGTTCTGGAGGCTGGAAGTGGGAGATCAGGGTGCCAGGATCATGGGACTCTGGTGAGAGCCCTCTGCCACCTTACAGACGGCCAGTTTCTCTATGTGCCACCCCCATCCCCAGCCCCTAGCAGAAGGAGAGTGAGCTAACTTCCTGGACTCTTCATAAAGGCACCAACCTCATTCATCAGGGCACCACCCTCAAAACCTAATCACTTCCCAAAGGTCCCACCCCCAAACCCCATCATCTTGGAATTAGGATTTCAAATGAAGAATTCGAGGGAGCTGGGGACGTGCAGCCCATTGTCGGCTCCACTGCTTAAGGCAATAATTTTAAGAAGACAAACACACAACCGCATGCACCCACTGTTTTGAAAAATGGCATACAAGGTCCTGGGCACCATAGTGAACAGACATGGATGCATCTTTGTTTGTCCCACTGGGCCTTGTTCACCCTGCTGTCTTTGTCACTGAGCAGGGTGATCTAGGACAGTACTTTTCAAGCCTTTTGATCTCAGATTCCTTCTCATTGCTAAACACTATTGCACTGGCTTTCTTTCTTATTACTGCTGAAACAAAGGACCACCAATTTATGCACTGCACAAACTTCTCTGGCGGTCCCTGCTCTCTATCCCAGATGGGTCAGCAGGTATTTTCCTTTGGCAAACTCCAATAATATAGTAATTGTGTAATATTATATTATGCTATGACCGTGAAGGACGATCTCTGAGTCAAGCTTTGTAAAATCGATGAAGTTATAAATACACAGTTTAAATGTTCACGTTTTCTCCAGGGTCACATGTCATTGAAACACAATTGCTGATGCAAGAGTGTCTGTTCCAAGTCAAGGCTGCCGAATTTCCTCCCTTTCTCACCCTTGCAGTCGGAGTCACCAAAATCTTACACTTCAGAGCTGCTGCTGACACTATTTGATTCTCTGGCAGTTGAAATCTGGCAATAGTTCCCAGTATGAACACGTCACATGCCTGACGTTGGGTTAGTGCACGGGAGGCTCTGTCTCTTTCCACCTTCATAGCAACACTTTGCCAAAGGAACTCTCATTCGCCTCAATCTACCAATGAAAGGTAGAGGAGTCACGTAACCCTCCAGTCCGTGCAGTGAGAACTCGGGTTTTTCTAACTCTAGAGAACAGGAATCAGGAGCAGGCATGTCAAAGAGTAGTGAAGACACCACTTGGAACGCTCCCATCTCAGATCAGAGACCCTAGGTATGCGTCTGGTTCCATTTGCTTCCAGCTTCCTGCTAATGTCAGCATGTGATGGCTGTAGGCTTGGGTCCCTGCCACCATGGGGGAGACTCTAAATGGCTTCCAGGCTCCTGGCTTCTGCCTGGCCCAGCCCTGGCTGTTGCATGCATTTGGGGGAATAAACCAGCAGATGAAAGATCTCTGTCCATCTTCCTCTATCTCTCCTATCTGTCTGTTTAACTGCCTTTCAAATGGGAAAGAAAGAGAGAGAGAGAGAGAGAGAGAGAGAGAGAGAGAGAAAGAAAGAAAGGGAGAAAGGAAGGAAGGAAGGAGGAAGGGAGGGAGGAAGGAGGAAGGGAGGGAGGAAGGGAGGGAGGAAGAAAGAGGGAGAGAGAGGAAGGAAGAAAATTATTTTGAATGTACTGCCTTCTGTGTTTCAATAAAATATAGCACACACAAAATGAAGAAATTTATACTTCTGCTTAACAACCTGACATGAAAATTAAATGCATAAAAAGTTCAACTTTATATAAGGGCAATCTCTTTTGTGTTATGGATTAGGGGGAAACAACAACAACAAAAGATCTGAAACATGGCAAAGAAAAAAAATCCCTCCTTGCAGTCTTATTTTGCAAAATGCATACATTCTCCAAACGTTTGAGGATTTATCTACAAGCTTTCTCCCCTACAACATTTTCACTTCTGTTCAGCTCAGTGTTGGCTGCGGGAAAAGCGCAGCCTTCTCAGCTCACTCACTTGAGAACCTGCTGTCCTGGGAGTTGTCACTTCCCATCTGAGCCTCAGCATCCTCATTGGCACAGGCGGAATCAGATTGCCCTTGTGGATGACTGTTGTGAAGACAGGAGGTAACACACACCAGATCCCCAGCATGTACCACGCACATCTGATCCCTCTTCCCTCCCTTCTCCATGGGGAAGATTTACACAAATATTTTAGATATGGGAGGAGTGGATCCGTGAGAACAACTAACATCAAGAACATGACTCAGTAGCTTAAGCTGGGGCCAGCATTGTGGCATAGCTGGTTAAGCCACCTCCTGCAGCGCCAGCATCCCAGTTCCAGTAGCTCCACTTCTGATCCAGCTCCCTGCTAATGTGCCTAGGAAAGCAGCAGAAGATGGCCCAAGTGCTTGGTCCCCTGTACCCACATGAGAAACCCAAAGAAACTCCTGGCTCCTGGCTTCAGCCTGGCCCAGCCCCAGTCATTACAGCCTTTTAGGGAGTAAACCAGCAATGGGAGATTTTCCTCTCCTCTCCTCTCCTCTCCTCTCCTCTCCTCTCCTCTCCTCTCCTTTCCTTCCATCTCTCCCTCTCGTTCTCTATGACTCTACCTTTCAAATAAATGAAATAAATCTTTTTTTAAAAAAAGTAGTTTAAGGGGCCAGCACTGTGGTATAGCAGGTAAGGCCGCCACCTGCATTGCCGACATCCCATATGGCTACTGATTTGAGTCCCGGCTGCTCCTCTTCCAATCCAGCTCTCTGCTGTGGCCTGGGAAAGCAGTAGAAGATGGCCCAAATCCTTGGGCCCCTGCACCTGGCTCCTGACTTTGGATTGGCCCAGCTCTTTCCACTGAGGCCATTTGGGGAGTAAACCAGCAGATGGAAGACCAATCTCTCTCTCTCTCTCTCTCTCTCTCTCTCTCTGCCTCTGCCTCTCTGTAGCTCTGCCTTTCTAATAAATAAATAAATCTTTTTTTAAAAAAAAAAAGGAGCTTAAGCAAAAAATTCTTTTTAGTCTCAGTTAACTAAAAATGCAGGGGTCTATCTCATTAAAGCCTTTATCAGTAAGGTCCATTTGCTCCTCTCAGTGTCCTCACTCTGCCTCTCCCCACACTATCCTCTTTCAGCCACGAGTTCTCTTTAGAGTAGCCTTGGGATTCCAAGACCAACCCCAGCAGCTCCAAGCCTGGTGGAATCCTGCCGCCCACAGCACCTACACTCAGGAGGGGAAAGGCAGAGGTAGGGTTAGTGGAAAAAACATCAAAATTCTCAAATTTAAATTCCATGTCTACAACAAATAGAGTTTTTCTGATCTAAATATGACTCCAATATTGCATAGGACATACTTCTGTGAAAAAATTATTCACACTTATCCAAAATCCAACTTTAAATGGGTATCCTGTATTTTTATTTGTTAAATCTCAACACTGTATCCAGAGGAAAATGATATCACTCCTAGCAGAAGGAAGGAGAATGCTTTTTGGACCACGCCATGAAAGAATCAGGTCTGTGACAAAGGGAAGCTGGTTTTAGCTCTGTCCTACATTCCCGCTTCAACCCTGGGGCCCACAGCCCTCGTCAGTCCACAGATCCTGCTAGATATAGGAAGATATGCCTGCTTTGCCACTCTTGTCCTGATTTATCTGGAACAACATCTGAAACAGTATAGAATTCTTCTAAAGTCATTTGCAGGTAGTCAGAAAACCTTAGGGCCAGAAAGAAATTTAGAAGTTATTCCCATCAACCCTATGACTTATAAAAGTGCTAGAACTCAGTTAAGAAGACCAGGCTAAGATGACCCATTCTTTGAAACACGATTGGATCTCAAACTCAGATTTTCTGAGACCTAGCCACTGTCATTTCCACTATTCCTCGGATCCTCTTTGTTCCAGCATCCAGAGAAAAGCGCCATTTGGGCTGACTTCAGACTGAGTTGGGAGAGAACTCTCTTCCATTCCATGTCACATTAAATGCACGCCCCCACCAGAAAGAGACCCTGTACCCACACAGCAATTGGCTCGCGCGGAGGTCACGGATTTCCTCAAAGCAGGCACATAGCCCATATACAACCCTTGTATGCCAGACCCAGGAGAATTCAGACCCAACACCCATGTTGAAAAGGGACCTCATCCGTGAGAGTACCGCACCTTTCCCACGGCGTCTGCCCTGCTCCAATTCAAAGAAAACTTCCTTTTGTTGACAGCAATTGAGCCAGCTGAGCAACTCTTTTGAGTCACAGCACAAAAAGACAGGACAAGAGGCAGCTTTCAAGATAGAAGCTACCGATAGGACCACCCCTTTCCAGGCAGGCAGGGTGGCTGTCAGCTGTGTGGCACAGAGTAGCATTGCAGGCTGGGGCGTGTGTGCCCTCTGCCCAGAGCCACCCCAGCCCAGGCTGATAATGTTGTCCCGCAGGCGACATTCCTCCGCGGAGCAGCTGCCCGTGCGCTTTAACATGTCCCATTGTACTGTTGATTTACTGGGACCTCTTAGGCACTGTGTTTGTAAATGACAGTCATCATAACACCAAAGCTCCAGACACACAAGTATCTTATGGATCATGAAAAGAAAAGGACACTTTTATTTAAAACAAATATAATCCCAGTAAAACCCGCACGCGTGTCTGCTGGATTTTATTAACTTTCCTCTAGTCCAAGCAAGTTATGATGGAAAAGAGCATGAGCTTTGGAGACACAAGTCCTGCTTCACACTTGCTAACTGGGACAAGTTATCAAACCATTTTAAGCTCCAATTTTCTCAGTTACAAAAAGAGATATAAAAATTGTACCTTCCTCAAAGGACTATCTGGATGGTTGCATAAGACAGTGAAAAGATGACCATTAGAATGGCATCTGGTACCTTGTAAGAGCTCAACAAAGATCAAAGATCCAGTGTTAGTTATTTTACCGAAATATATGTGGCACAGCAGCCAGCATTGTGATTTAGCTGGTAAAGTCACCGCCACTGATGCCAGCATCCCATATGGGCACCAGTTCATGTCCCTGCTGCTCCACTTATATCCAATCCAGCTCCCTGCTAATGGCCTGGGGGAGAGCAGAAGAAGATAGCTCAAGTGTTTGGCCCCTGCCTCCCATGTGGGAGACCTGGATGAATCTGCTGGCTCCTGGCTTCAGCCTGGCACAGCACTTGCCATTGAGATCAACAGATGGAAGATATTTCTTTCTCTCTGTCTCTCTGCCTCTCTCTCTCCCTCACTCTGTAACTCTGCCTTTCAAATAAATAAAATAAATCTTTAAAATATTACATGTGTATGTTTATGAATGTGTGTATACTGGACAACCTTAGCTCCAAACAATTGTAAACCTCTTTAACAGGTTTTTATTCATTTCTCTACGAAGCCAGAGAAAAGTGAAAAGTGATTACAGTAGTAATCAGCATATGATAAATGACATATAATTGTCTGCTTTATTATTATTATTGTTGATAGTGTCATCATCTTGTAGTCATTATTATTGAGCAAAAACCAAATTGTACAACCTTTGGAATCTGAATTCAATTATCCAGGTTTATCAACTAATGGATTTCTCTAATCAACTAATATTTCTCTAATATCAACTAATGGATTTTCCACAATTTTAAAAGGGAAAGGAAGATGAAATCTTACAATAGGTAGAGATGGGCTATGGCTAGAATTAAGTTAGAGCAAGGATAGACAAATTAGCACCTGTAGCCTATTTTTGTAAATAAAATTTTATTGAAATAAACCCCCACATTTGTTCGCACATTGCTTATGGCTGCTTTTGCATTACAATGACAAAGATGAGTAATTGTCCAGCAGACTTACAACCTACAAAGCCAAAAATATTTACTTCCTGGCTGTTTACAGAGAAAGTTTCCAACCAAGAGACTAGAGAGAAGGGAATGGGCCTAAAATAGAATCTGGCACATAGTAGGTTGTCAGTAAATATTTATTGAAAAAAATGAACAAATGAGTAGGCAGGAAGCAGCTGATTTATTGTTGGTCTTGACCTATCAAGGTCTTCATGAAGTCACGACCACTTCATATTGATGTCAGCTCTGTCATTGTCCTGTAGAATTGTTTGAGCCATTGTTGGGAATGAATAGGGTGTAAATATCACTTGTAAATCAGACACAACGGCACTGCGTTGCTGCCAATCGCACCAAGTGTTCCACGCTCAGCCCCATTCAAGCAGGAAACAGCGAGAGGAAGCTTGATGATTGCAGAAAACGCACTGAACTTTATATTGAGATAATACAGAGACTAGAGAGCAATGGGGACAGACCATAGTCCAAGACTATTACATGGTGCGTTTGTCTTCAGTTAGAGCAAAGGAAATGGATGTATGTGATTCGCAATCCCGCTTCCTTCCAGAAATAGAATAAGAAAAGTGGACTTCTACATTCAGAGAGGCCGATCAATGAACACAGTCATTTTGAGAATTAAAATTCAGTAAAAAACTGGGGTTTAGATTTGGTTAAAGTGCGGGTTAGACTGCATTACTGGAACACAATTTGCTAAAACATCTGCTGAAGTCCCTCGTCTAAATGTGAATTCCCAATCACACCCCCCTCTAATTCGGGCTCTGGGTAGGCCCATGCTTCTCTTTGGTCTCTGAATGCACCAGCAGAACTCAACTTTCCCCGAGCAGACAGCCTTGCACAAGACCAGATAAACGAGCAACTGGAGCAGGGTCTTCAGAGAAGTGATAAGGTACTTGCCTCAGACGACTCAGTAATAAGGCTAACATCTGATGATGTCTTGGTGTGAGAGCTGGATTTAGACTTCTGGATCTACAGGTTGCCTTGATCATTTATCTTTGATTGCCCAGCATCTGTTTTGTTTCCTCCTAGAGAAACTGCCCCTGTCCCATTCTCAGTCAAGTGGTTTTTCTCAGGATCCCTGTCCAAGATCCAGAATTTGATCCTCACTGGTTTCCATATAGCCCATCCTTCTTTCCACACTGGCAAGTCATTTTATAAAAGAAAGAAGAGGCTGGCGCCGCGGCTCACTAGGCTAATCCTCCGCCTTGCGGCGTCGGTACACAGGGTTCTAGTCCCAGTCGGGGCGCCAGATTCTGTCCTGGTTGCCCCTCTTCCAGGCCAGCTCTCTGCTGTGGCCCGGGAGTGCAGTGGAGGATGGCCCAAGTGCTTGGGCCCTGCACCCCATGGGAGACCAGGAGGAAGCACCTGGCTCCTGCCATCGGATCAGCGCGGTGCGCCGGCCACAGCGCACCGGCCGCGGCAGCCATTGGAGGGTGAACCAACGGCAAAGGAAGACCTTTCTCTCTGTCTCTCTCTCTCACTGTCCACTCTGCCTGTAAAATAAATTAATTAAATTAAATAAAAAGAAAGAAGAGAGAAAGGGAGGAAGGAAGGAAGGAAAAATCTGCAGGATTTAGATTTGTTCCTAGCTCCCATGGACGGCCCCCTAGTGGGCGACCAACACAGCAGTTCAGGGAACCGGGTGCTCTTTGGTGGATTCATCATACGGGATGCCTGGCTGTGGTCCCGAGGTCTCCCCAGGTGCCCCCTCTATTCCAGTCAAGCAGAGAGGAACGGAAGCATCAGAATCATGGCATTCTGCCCACATCTATCAACTCGGGTTGGGAAACGTATTCTAGCCGACAACACAGAAGAAAGAGAACCTCGATTTGGTAGATGGTGAGTCCTCATCTGCCGTGGTTGGGCTGTTAATCCTGTGAGTGCTGATGCTGTCTGGATACAGGTTTGTTGAGAATTCCAGAGAAAAGATGCTCCCTTGCTCCACGGAGTGGGTGTGGGGAGGAAGTGCGCCTGAAATTCTAGGGGTCATTAGGCAGCCGGAGACTGGAACGGACCTGGAGGAAGCAGCGCTGAGACATGGATGCTGAGAGCGCTTTTGAATCATGAATCAAATCATGCCTGAAGCCAGGCTCATCTTGTGTAACCCAAGAAATTCTCTTTAGGTTGAAGCCAGTGACTTGGGTTTTCTCTCACTTGCAACTAAATGGATCAAGTTATTTGATCCTGTTTTTTTGGCCATTAGTAAACCTCACCCTCCCTCTTGTGCCAGCTCTGTTGATGGCAAAGCAGCAGCAGCAAAGAGGTTGGAAGTTCAGAATCCGCAGAGGAACTGGCACGTTTGCCTCTGGGCACGCTACATCTTTGCGCCTCCACTTCCTGACAGGTAAATGAGAAATAGTAACTTCATCTATACCATGGCTTGCTGATAATTCACGCCAGTGCTGGGAAGAGTGGGTGACAACGAACAGGACTGTGAAAGACTTGTCACTGGGATGATGGCAATACACCAGGCCTGCCTTCTTCCTTGGGCTACACTTCAGCCTAAGAAGCCATCACTCTTTTCAGCTACCTGAATACCTATATTTATTGGCATATATTGGGGCAGAGGAGCCAAAACACAAACTCTTTCACTATCCAAAACAGATCGGTTCATTCACCCTGGAAAAACTGGACTCATTGGATGCTATCGATACCATAGATGAGCAACCCTAGACTCACACAGCCTCAACGAGCAAAACCCAGAAGCTGCGTTTTCTATCATGACTGAACATCCCCTCTCTGGGAAGGTGGCAGGAGGGGAATCAAGGACAACATCCAAAACGCTGCTTTCATTCTGTAACGCGTAACCATCATAAACGGCTCCACAAGCCAGAGATAAATGTTTGTTTTAGTTTCTCAACTCACCTCTCAAGACTCCATGAACCTTACTGGACGTGGAGTCCAGCATCTTCTAGAAGATTCCACTCCACCTAACATCAGCAGAGTCTACACAGCTGAAGAGATAGCACAGTCCAAAAAGGGGTTCCAGATCCATCTCAGGCTGGGAGAAAAACGGAGTTTGGGCACCGTCATTGTACCTTGCGGCCAGATGGGGGCGCTGTTCTGGACAGGATCCACTCAGCTGCTCCTGCTCCTGCTTGCCACATCCACCATTGCTTCCAGCTGTTTCCCGAGGAAAGACGCCCTGAGTGCCAAGTGTAGCCCAGCTTTTCCTGTTGGCTCTTTCGGTTCACACCCTTCCCTGCCTTCCAGAACGTCCGCCAACCCCGGCTCACCACATCCTCACTGGTTCCTGGGTGATGCGCCTTTATTTTCTTTTTAAGATTTTATGTTTATTTATTTAGTTATTTATTTATAAGATTTATTTTATTTATTTGAAGGAGTTACAGAGAGAGGTAGAGACAGAGAGAGAGAGGGGTCTTCCATCCAATGGTCCACTCCCCAGATGACCACAATGACCAGAGCTGCACTGATCCGAAGCCAGGAGCCAGGAGCTTCTTCCTGGCCTCCCACGTGGGTGCAGGGGTCCAAGGACTTGGACCATCTTCTACTGCTTTCCCAGGCCATAGCAGAGAGCTGGATCAGAGGTGGAACAACCAGGACTAGAACCGGCACCCATATGGGATGCTGGCGCCGCAGGCAGAGGATTAACCTACTGTGCCACAGTGCCGGCCCCATGTTTATTTATTAGGAGGCAAAGAAGTTCATCAGTGTTTTGGGAGCATACATCCATTTATATTTTCTTTGTTTTTAAAATTTTCCCAGTCTATTTATTATCTCATTTAGTTCGAAAGAAACATCAGTCTTTTCTTTTTTTAAAAGATTTTTGTTTATTTGTTTGAGAGGTAGAGTTACAGATAGTGAGAGGGAGAGACAAAGAGGTCTTCCTTCCTTTGGTTCACTCCCCAAATGGCCCCAATGGCCAGAGCTGCACTGATCCAAAGCCAGGAGCCAGGAGTTTCTTCCGGGTCTCCCATGCAGGTGCAGGGGCCCAAGGACTTGGGCCATCTTCTACTGCTTTCCCAGGCCATAGCAGAGAGCTGGGTCGGAAGAGGAGCAGCCGAGACTAGAACTAGCGCCCATATGGGATGCCTGCCTACTGCGCCACGGGGCCGGACCCAGAAACATCATTCTTATGCTTGCTCCTTTTTGTAGTCATCATGTGCCTTTAGATGGGACACTGTGCTGTGTGATTCCAGGAGCCCCTTTCTTGCTACAGAAAAAAAGAAAACAAGCATCTAAAATCAGCTAAGTCAGTCCTTGATGACTCCCCTTGGCAGGAAGGGAAGGAGGGCAGGACACTGAGGCATTTACCATTCAACTGCTGCACCCCTCATCTCACCCACTCAGAGTTTTCAATTTTTCTTTTATGAGAATGTAGACGTTGCGTTTTTCCTGAAGTCCCATCGATTGTCCTTTAGCCACAACACTGTGATGTCTGCAGACCACCAGCAGGTGGCTCACGTGCCTTTAAAAGCAAAGTCAGGATGCTGGATCTATTTTTAACTGTGGGTTTGTTTTCTTTCTTTTTTTCCACCTTATCTACTTCCCAAAGAATACAGCAAGCAATTTATTCATTATGCTTTTTAATAACTACTATGCATCAAAATTTAGATTACTAAAATATACACTGTACTAAAGAAATCCTGAAAGTGTGTACATTTCTTAAGAATAGGATTAAGTCAAGTCTGCTTTTCCGAGGAGCAGAGGTCGCCGTCCCATACACCTTGTGCCTTCTCTGCCTTATTCTACCACTATCTTCCTCCTTCATTTTCTCATTCTTTCTACCTTCTTGATCCCTCATTTCTTTCTACCTCGACTGTTAGCCATCTTAAACTGAAATGTCTTAATCAATGTATTTATTCCATGAAACGTGGTTTTCTCTGTTCTTTAAGAGTCAGTTTTGGTGGAACATTCTTTGACATCAAAGACACAAAAATACCAAATTTTAAAAAGTGTTAAGAGCTAAAACTGCAAAACTCTTAGGGGGAAAAAAAGGAGAACGTTTTGGGACACTGGATTTGGCAATGACTTTTTGGATATGAGGTCAAAAGTAAAGACAACATCAACAAAAAGACGAATTGGAATTCATCAAAGAAGAAACTAGAAACACTGCGCAGCTGTGGGATGGATAAGCACTTACGTCTGTCCACAGCAGAAAGCGTCCTGGCTGTGGGGAGCAACCCGCCAGCCCGTGGACTGCAGAGCTGAGCCTGGTGGGCAGGGAGGAGGCGGAGGGGACGCTCAGCGCGACTTTGCCGACTTCACACTTTTGTCTCAAGCAGGACCTGCTGACTGGGTTCCCCCGAAAGGACAAACAGAAGTCACAGAAAGGGAAGCTTGCAGTGCGGAAGAGGTCGGCGGCCAGAGGAAGAGGAGAGGGCCGCAGGGCAGGGAGGCACGTGTTTGCACACTTCCCCTGCTCCGCACAGCCGACTTGGCAAGGGCCAGGATCTGATGAGTGTGCAGGAAACCCCACTGCCTCGCAGCTCCTAGCAACGCCCGAGGGCCTTCGTTCACCCTCGGAGCCCAAGCAGAGGGGCGGGCAGGGGCGCAGGGCCAGCTGTAGGCGCGGGGCAGGCTGTATCCACGGGCTTCTTGGGCTCCTTGGGCCTTCTGGGCAGGAGCCTTACAGGGAGGGAGGCAGCGCCTCGACCCCGGGCCCCGAAGACACCAACGTCCCCACCAACGCTCACTCTCTCCTGAGCCCTATTAGCTGATTCTGACCATCACGGCCTTCCTAAAAAATTCAGGCCCTGAGAAACATCAGCGGATTAAACGTTTGCCTCAAGCTTGGAAGATCCGGCGCTTGGAAGATGGAGTTGGGGCAGGTCTGGCTGCCTCCCACCCGCGGGCATCCCAGATCCCCAGGACACAGCGCCGCTTTGACCTGCTGATTTCAGGTGCGCCTGGAAATTGAGAAAGGCCGAAGTCGTGGGCAACCGAGCACCCTGGGAACACAGCTAGAATAATCAGAAGCTAATTTGCAATTAAAGAGAAAGAGTAGAAAGTTAGCAATAGAGCATCACTGTATCACTACAACGCCTAAAGTCTCACTGCCTGACGGGGAATCCCGGAGCAGCCCGCTCAGGTCCTGGCTGGCGGGTCCCGGGCAGAGTGTTCTCTCCACAGGTGACATTCCAGAATCTTGCCCTCTCAAGCTCCCTTCACAATTATTCTGGATACCGGTGCTTGGCATAGCAGGTTAAGCCCCTGCCTAGGGCACTGCTGGCATCACATATGGACGCTGACTGGATTCCTGGCTGCTCCTCTTGCAAGCCAGCTCCTTGCTTGCGGGCCTGGGAAAGCAGTGGAAGATGGCCCAGTGTCTGGGCCCCTGTCACTCACGTGGGAGACCCAGATGAAGCTCCTGGCTCCTGGCTTCAGCCTGGCCCAGTCCTAGCTGTTGCAGCCATTTGGAGAGTGAACCAGTGGATGAAAGACCTGTATCTTTCTCTCTCTCTCTCTCTCCCTGCCTCTGCCTCTCCCTCGCTGTAACGCTTTCAAATAAATAAATAAATAATTACAAAAAATTATTCTGAACCAAAGTGGCACTCATCCAAAAGCCCTTGTGTGACTAGGTAGAGTGTTTACTCTCCCAAGAACTGGGGGAACACACACACCCCTATCCGGTTCACATCTGGAGTGAAAACAAAGCTTGCTTTTCTCTGCAAGGTAAGCCAGGCCTACAGAAAGAAACAGCACCTGCAGCTCTAGGCAGTTGAATTTACAGCACAAACAAGGGCATGAACGACCGTTATTTTAATATTAATCCTTCAGCAAGTTCAATTCTTGGCTACTCCGCTTCCAATCCAGCTCCCTGCTAATGCTCCTGGGAAAGCAATAAATGATACAAGTTCTTGGGACCCTGCATCCACTTGGGAGACCCAGGTGGAGTTCCTAGCTCCTGGCTTTTACGGCATCCAGCCCCAGCCATTGCAGCCATTTGGGAAGAGAAGCAGCTGATGAAAAATCAATCTCTCTCTCTCCCATTCTCCCTCTTTCCTGCTCTCCCTCTTTCTTCTCTCCCTCTTTCCCTCTCTTTGTCTCTCCCTCTCCCTATCTCTATCTTTCAAATACATAAATAATCTCTTTTTTTTTTTCGCCAGGCAGAGTTAGTAAGAGAGAGAGAGACAGAGAGAGAGTTACAGTGAGAGGGAGAGAGAGAGAAAGGTCTTCCTTCTGTTGGTTCACTCCCCTAATGGCCGATATGGCCAGCGCTGTGCTGATCCAAAGCCAGGAGCTTCACCTGGTCTCCCATGTGGGTGCAGGGCCCCAAGGACTTGGGCCATCCTCCACTGCACTCCCGGGCCACAGAAGAGAGCTGGCCTGGAAGAGGGGCAACCAGGACAGAATCTGGAGCCCCGACCGGGACTAGAACCCGGTGTGCTGGCGCTGCAGGTGGAGGATTAGCCAAGTGAGCTATGGCGCCAGCCAATAATCTCTTTTTTTTAAGTTTAGACTATTTTCTTATGAGGGCTACACAGGCATACATGAGGGCGAAGCACATGAAGTTGTGAGTATGCATTCATTTCTCACCTCAAAGCATGAGGACGCCTTGTGGTTCCTGACACCCACCTGCCTCTACAGGACAGTGAGGTCAACTGGGCAAAACAGCGCCGCAGCAATCCATCTTAGCTGAAACATCTCCTCATTGCCCTTTCTGCTCGCTGGAATGTTCTATATTGTCTTACATAGAGGAAGTAATTTTGAGGAATTGAAGCAGTTTCAGATCTTCCGTCATTGAGAGCAAAGCTGAAAGGAACTTGGAGTGAGAGAAGACGCCTTAGGGTGAGAGGAGTGAAAAGAAGGCTTTACAACCCTGTAAGCGCTGGAGGGGCAGTGAGAACACAATGATAACATAAGAACCTCCTTATGTTATCAAGGTCAAGGTCAGTCAATAGTTTGGGGCAAGACTAGAGCCAAAGCTTTTGTGTACATTAAACCAACTGTCATTTCTGAACCAATAGTCACCACAGGTAAAAAGGTGAGAGGAATTTTGTGGGTTAAAATAATTTCATTTGTAAGGAATAGAAAAATCTTTAACACAAGTTATAAGAATTTGATTTCCCAGATATCAAAATAATAACCTAATAGAATAAGAGGTTAAAAAAATTCGCCAATAAGTGAGGCTATTTAAAGATAACGCATTTGGGGGAAAGACATTATGCCAGAGCTGAGTGACACCAAGAGCAGAAAAGACAGATTTTTGCAAGTGGAATGGGGAATTCGAAGAAAAAAGAAGCACACATTTTAATAAATGTTTTTTTTTTTGAAGATGGATTATCTAACCTGCTTACATATAGAACTTGGAAATTCTCACTTCAGTTAGTTATTATTTCTGTCATTTGTTGTGAGTGCATATCCAATAGTAAGCCCTCTTCCAAGTATCTGAGATATGTCAGTTAACTAAGCAGACAAAAATCCCTTCCCTCAGTGAGTATAGATTCTATCTAGGCAGAAAATAGACTATAAACACAATAAACAGATGCATGGTAACATAGAAAGTGACGGGAGCCAAGGGGAAAAGAAAAAGACAAGGATATGCAGAAGCAGGAGTCCTGGGGGCAGGGGTCCAGCATGCATACAGAGCATTCCAGGGGTGTCATTGAAGGGTAGAATTGAACAAGGGCTTGAAGGAAGTAAAGGAGTTGGTCAAAGGACTATGTATGGGAAGATTATTCCCGACCTTGGCAAGTAAGTAAAATAGAAGCATCCCTGGTGGCTGCATCCACCACTGTGTGCTCTGCAGAGCTGGTAGGTACCAGTTCCTAGTCTCAGAGCAGGGCTGAGTCCCTATACAAAGGACAGGAAGTATGAGTGACCCCGTTTGTCTGTGTTGTGCTGTGCTGGGGATGGCAAGACCAGAGACTATGCAATAGACCATGGGGAACTGGGGACCCAACACATTCAGTTCTGGTCCAAGTATGCCTGTGGCTGGGTGAAACTCCCCTGTACTTTTATCTTTGCTATTGGGATTTTTGTGGTCGTGTCATGTGTTAAATAAGCAGCACTTTAATTACTGGATTAGATGGACAACAGGCAATCCATTTATTATTTTAGACTTCAGATAGAATGGTGATCTGCCATAACAGACAGAGCACATGGCTAGAACAAGGCATCTACTACAAGTTCAGCAACGTGCTAACTTATTAACCATGAATCAGTCACTCAATTCATTTACTATCTCCTGAATCAAGATAATGCTCCTCATCCACCCTATTTGCAAAATTGTAACAATGTTTATGTCCTCCAAGCCCAGCATAACACATGATATCCCATACATGTTTGTTGGATAAACACATGGACACATAAAATTGATGGTGTGCTAACAACCAAGAAAAAAAAAATCCTGTTGGAAATGACTTATGTCTACACGATCAAAGTAAAAGTGGGCATCTGGGACAACTGCTAATATAAAGTTATTAGTTATATATATATATATATATATATATGTATGTATATGTATATATATATGGCCAAATAAAGTATCATTTAGATTTTTCACTTGAAGATATTTGTAAACAGAAGTTATTTCAAAATGTGATAGGAAACTGTAGACTACTCAGTTCTGGATCAATTCAGAAAAATATAGGATATTCTCACCCAAATAAGAAAGAGTAGAGGCAAAGAAAAAGAATGCAATACTGGTCAGCCAACCAGCAGAGAGAGAGAAGGGAGGGCAAGGGAAAAGGAAAGCAAGGGGGAGATGAGAAAGGGGAGGAGGAGGAGGGGGAGGGGAGGGAAGAAAAAAGAAGGAGGTGAATTCCTTTTTTATAATTTCTATATTTGGAATACAAATAACTGTTGGCTTGTTTCAGTGTTACAGTAAGATGTGAAGGAGAGCAGAAAAAGAATTTCACACTCTGGCCAACATGTGTCAGGTACCAAGCATTCTGCCCAATGAATATACAAAAAGAATGTCCATCTGAATCTAACACCAAGCTATTTGGGTAAGAAAACTGGATTCCCTGGAAATGCTTACTCAGCAAGAATTTCTCAAGCTTGGGCAGAAAAATCCATCTCTCCTCCTGGGGACTCTCTTCCGTACTGGAATGGTGAGGTGAGGTTTTGAAAGCCTATTTTCTTGGTTCTGTTGGCCCCACCTTGGCCAGCATCTAAATTTTCTCATGAACCACTTTAGTTGTAGAAGGGCAAGGAGTATGAGTGGGAGGTATTTCCAAGTAGTTGCCCAGGATTTCTCCTAGTGAAAGTGTTCGGAGACTTACTATTGTAAAGCGCCGCTTTGTTTGGAGAAAATTCTAGGAGCTGTTGGATCTGCTGAAGCTATGCAAAGCCACTGTTGACAGTTTCCTAGTTCCATACCCAAGAACGAGTGGTACCCGGCTGCCATGCTGAGAGCTCGTTCTCAGTCCAGCAAAAGCTGCCCAGAGAATGAAAAAATAAATACATTTTAACCAAGAAATTAATCTCAGATTTCCAATTTCTGAACTTTTTTTCCCTTGTAAAACAAAAGATACAATTGATCCCCATGTGGACAGCGATGTTTGCTTACTTCGTAAACATAAACCCTAACCGTGTGGGCCATCTCACAGAGTCCTGGAGGATCTTGTTCAAGGTTAGTGGATGGCCTCAGCGTCCACCTCTGGTCCCACACTGTCTGCATGCAAATCCCCACCACCACCACTCTCTAGTTTTGAGACCTCGAACAAGTTACTCTTCCTCTCACTTGTCTCAGTCTTCTCATCTGCAAAATGGGAATAAAAGGGATTGGGAACTGGACTTGCGGCTAAGGCACTGCCTCAGTTGCTACATCCTGTATCAGAGACTCTGGGTTCACGTCCTGACTCCACTCTCCACTTCAGCTTCCTGCAAATGCAGACTCTGGGAGGCAGCAGGTGATGGCTCAAGTACTTGGAGCCCTGCCATTCACGTAAGAGACCTGAACTGAGTTCCCGGATGCCGGCTTCAGTTTGGCCCAGCTCTGGCTGTTGCAGGCATTTGGGGAGCGAACCAGTGAAAGGAAGACCTCAATATCTCTTTCTCCACCCCCTCTCTATTTCAAGTAAATAAATAAGTGGGAATAATAGTAACACTTATACATTAGGCTAATGGTGAATTGTCAATAGATGAAATTTAGTAACAAATTTAAATACACAACTCTGCAATCAATATGCACATTCAATTAAGCTGATTCAAAAGTTAAATGAATTAAAAATTAAAAGAAGGTCTGGCACATAGTGAAAGCTTTGTGTGAATTTGCCGTGATGGGGGTCAGCATTGCGGCTAGTGGATTAAGCCACTGCCTATGACATCAGCTTCCCACTTTGGAGCATTGGTTCAAGTCCTGGCTGCTCTGTTTCTGATCCAACTCAGTCATTTGGAGACTTCCACTGGATGGAAGGTTCTCTCTCTTTCTCTCTCTCTCTCTCTCTCTCTCTCTCTCTCTCTCTCTCATAACTCTGCCTCAAAAGTAAATAAAATAAATCTAAAAAAATGCAGGGATGATGATGAAGGTGATAAAGAGGAGGATTCCTCTTTCTTGGATACCACTGAATGCACACTTGAAATGTTTTTTACTACCCAAAATGACCAATGACTAAAAACTCAGTAACCATCAGGCTGTGAAGCAATCAGTAAGCATTAACAACCCAGACTCTACAGCTACAGATGCTCAACGTCAATGTGCTGGTGCCTTCCCCCCACCCTGCCCTACTTTCCTTTACCAATGTGGGAAAAGTCTCCGATGCCAATCAGGAAATTCCTCTGCGCACCCAAGAGGAAACTAAAACCCTTGCACTGCCGTGGCTAAGGACAAATGGCAGGGGCACGTGAGGTGAGCGCTGATCCAGGAAGACCCAAGGAAGGAGCAGCGAGAGAGCAGAGGGCAGCCCAGGTCTTAAAGGACTGTGGACGGCCCCGTGGGCATAACAGAGGGAGCCAGCTGCCTGTCAGGCAGTGTGAATTAAAAACTCCCGTCTCCAAACCACTTTGAATGATTACAAACATGACAATAATCTGCAAAAGGAAGTGTGGACTTCAGGAAAGAAAGTGACATCCCACCCAGCAGGGGAGCCACAGGTCAACAAACAGAGGCAGCCCAGGACAGGGCAAATCCAGACCAGCCTTGGACCCACAGTGCACACAGAGTAAAGATAGTTGTAGCCGTTGTCTGTTCCATCTGCATGTCTTAATTATATAATAATGGTGGTTTAAGCAGCCACTCTGTGCCAAGTGACTATTTATTTGTCGATTGTAGATTATAAGGATTTGAAATAACTTGAATAATAATTGTTTATAGCAATAAAAAGAATCTAATAGAAATAAAATCTATTAATACAACTATTCAATTTCTGAATTATGCCAAGTGAGTTGTGTTTATTTAAATGAATCTCATTGATAAAATCTCTGTGCAGGTTCTGGATTGCAGAGTCCTGTGGCCACTGCCAGGCTACCTTCCACTTCCTGGACATTGGAAAACAAAGCAGTCCATGTGCCAGGTCGAGGGCCGTCATCCCTGAGGGAAACCGATAGAACACCACATTTGGAAGTTGCCAATGCAAACTTGCAAAGGAAGAAAGAAGCATCCCTTGGTCGCAGATGTTTGGGAAATACTGTCTTGAGCAAAGTTGAAGTGTTTGTTCCAGTTTGCTCTGGTATTTTATTGTAGCTTACTGTAGCATTTTTCAGAACTTTTTAAAAGAAAATATTTAAGAGAGAGAGAGAGCCTCTTCCATCTGCAGGTTCATTCTCCCCAAATGGCCCCAACAACTGGGGCTGGGACAGGCCAAAGCCAGCAGCCTGCAACGCCCATCAAGGTCTCCCAAAAGGGTGGCAGAGCCCAAGTACTTCAGTCATCATCTTTTGTCTCCCAGGAGCATCAGCAGGGAGCTGCATCGGCAGCGGCACAGCCAGGTCTCAAACTCTGCTCTGATGTGGGATGCTGGCAGCACAGGCAGCAGCTTATCTCGGCACCACAATGCCAGCCCCTTCTCAGAAGTTTTAATCAGCAAATGAGCATGGCCAGTCTCTAAAAAAGGGACATCAGAGGAGGGCTTCCCACATTGTTGATAAAAGAATTCTTTCCCAGTCTTCCTGCAGCATCTCCCAGAACTAATGGTGTTTGTGGAACCCGATTTGGCAAGTGCTGCTATGGGTTCACTTTATTATTTCACATGCAATCAAGCCCATTCCCATCTCCAGTATTCATCCACATCTCTCAGAAAGAAAAGAATGAGAAAGAGCATCTCATTTTTTTTTTCTGGTGTACTAGTTAAGGTGCACAGCTGGCATCTGAGAGAAATTTAAAATCACAATGGTTTTACATTTATAATAATTCATTGCTCTTCCATCACGTACCAACACAAATGGAATAACCCAAGAAGCTTTGGAAATTACTCCATCTATTTCCCACTCCAGAAGTGCTAATTTGGTTGTTTTGGAGCAGGCACAAGCATTAAGAAGGTGTTTCAAGCTCCCCCAGGAATCTAATGCACAGCCAGGTGGAGAGCACCAAGCCCAAGGATTTTAAGGACTTCCTCACCGGGCATCTTCACACTCAGGCCTCTGGGTTCTCCTCCGAGGGGCCTTTTACATTGGGACAGTGTCTTAGGTCAATAGAACATTGTTCAGAAAGTTTGACAGACCTCATACAGAAAGACCCCTGAACCCAAACAGCGCCTGCCACCGCGTGAGCCTCCTGGCGACTTCTGTGTTGTGAGATGCTCCCTCTCACACCTGTGCTGTTGCGGAGCCCAGATCTTATCCTTCCTAGTTCCAAATCCAACACTTTTTTTTATCATGAATTTCAACCAGACTGAAACACCACCTCCAATTTTTTATTGATTAAATATTTATTGCTCTTAGCAGTACAGGGTAGTGATAAACAGTGCTGACCTTGGAGCTGCCCAGTTTGAATACTGTATCTGTCACTCAGTAGTTTGTGGTCCTGAATAAGTTTTTTTTTTTCAAAGATTTATTTATTTATTTATTTGAAAGAAAGACTTACAGAGAGAGAGAGAGAGATCTTCCATCCACTGGTTCACTCCCCAAATGGCTGCAACAGCCAGAGCTGAGCCAATCCGAAGCTAGAAGACTGGAGCTTCTTCTGGGTCTCTCACATGGGTGCAGAGGCCCAAGCACTTGGGCCATCTTCAGCTGACTTCCCAGGCTATTAGCAGGGAGCTGGATCAGAAGTGGAGCAGCCGGGACTTGAACAAGTGTCAATAAGGGATGCTGATGCCACTAAGCCAAAGTGCTGGCCTCTTGGATAAGCCTCTTAACCTCTCTGCCTCAGTTTCCTCATCTGTAAATGAGGAAAACAGTCCTAGTTCACCAAATGTGAGGGTTAAACAGATGAATGCATGGAGAAATCTAGAATAGTGACTAGTACACAGCTACTGTTCAACAAGTGTTAGCTAACACTGATTATTATCATTTTTCAAGTGCAATTCTCTGTTCTAGACTTCCAAGGGTACAGAGAAGATGAAGGCTGTGCCTCTCCCCTCAAGATATCCACAATTAGGCATGGGAGACAAATAGATGTCTTGTGACAAATATGACTGGGTTTTCACAGTATTCTGTGCAAGCTTCTGGGACCGGCGCTGTGGCGTAGCAAGTAAAGCCACCGCCTGCGGTGCCTGCATTCCATATGGGTGCCAGTTCAACTTTGGATGCTCCACTTCCAGCTCTCTTGGGAAAGCAGTAGAAGATGGCCCAAGTGCTTGGGCCCCTGCACCCATGTGGGAGGCCAGGAAGAAGCTCCTGGCTCCTGGCTTTGGATCGGCTCAGCTCTGGACATTGCAGTCATCTGGAGAGTGAATCAGCCAATGAAAGAAAGCCCTTTCTCTCTCTCTCTCTCTCTCTCTCTCTGCCTCTCTCTTGTCTCTGCCTTTCTGTAGCTCTGCCTTTCAAATAAATAAATAAATCTGTAAAAGTAAATAAATAAGTATATGCAAGCTTCTGGGAGAGCCTTCAGGATCGATGGAAGGACAAGCCAGGAAGGCTTCCTGGAAGAGGTGGCATTAGGTTTGGTCTTGAAGGGTAAGATTAGACGTCCAGGCTTTGCCATTTGCTGCTTGAGTGACATGGAAGAGAAGAAACTCCAACTATCCACAATTCAAAGGAGAATTCCTTTACAGTCGAGTTTGCCACTATATAGCATAAAAGCACCACCTTCTTCTAAGGCAGGAGCCCAGGCGTTTTCCTTCAGTGCCTGGAACTATGCCTGCTCCAGGCTCTTCCACCAGCGCTGTCCAACAGCAAGCCTGGGCCTCTGCATTCTGACAGAAAGTCCTGTGCTAGGTCATGGTGACTGTGAGGGCACTGGCAGGGCTGTGGGCAGTGGGCAGGACCCGCGGTGAGGTGCAGGCTGGTGACGAGGCAGTAACTGCCCTTGGGAGTCTCACAAGGCACAAGAACTCCAGGTCGCGTCTCTGCCTCGGCCCTTTCAGGATATCCTGTCATTCAGTAGGACATATAGACAGTTTACAGGGGCCCATGTCACCGAGACCCCAGGATTTGACATTTTTCCTGTCTAGAGAGGCAGGTCTCACATATCCTCTGGCTCAATTCAGGAAGAGGAAAGGAAAGGATTTAAAAGCCAACACGGACATGAGAAGGAATTCACTGGGAGTTCAGCAAACTATGATAAAATAGCCAGATTGTTCTCTGACAGGTGCCTGGCACAGAGGAGGAGAACATAGCCCCTCACCATGCTCCAACACTTCACATTGGTTTTTCTTGGCTTGGTTGTACAAAATTTCTGCTCCCTGGCTGAAACCACAGGGCAGGTAAGATGGGACTTTTGCACTTTTTATTTGTTCATTTTCATGCTGTGTTTGAAAGTTTTTTTTCTTGCATTGTCATGGGAAAGGGAGCTAAGGAGAGACCCTGTGGGGTACAGATCCTAACGGTGGTGATCTTTCTGAAGGCGTGATAACCAAGCAGGCTGGGTTCCTGCCTGACACCTCTAACATTCCTACCCTCACTGTGGGTTTTGGCATCCTGTCTTCTGCCTGTCTTAGTCGTCTCAACACTGGAAACGCCTACCATCCCACCTCTCAGACTGTAGGAAATACCAAAACCTATATTGAGATGGGAGGTGGAATTCCAGGGTGGATAAGATCTCGTGGAAAAGCTATTGGAAGGGTCAGAAATATCGACAGGACGGGCCAGAGAATCATCCCGCCCACCGTCCACAGTGCTGCAGTCAAAGCCCCCAGCACAGTCCTGTCCATGTCTGCAGCCCTTGTTCCGTCCATCACCACAGTGAGCCCTAGAGCAGGCTCATACAAGCTGTCATTGCAAAGTGGAGGCAGGTATCGCAAGGCCTAATCCAGGGTGATTTATGTAAAGCACTGTTCACAGTAGTGATTTCTGACCTATTAAGGACACTATTTTTTACTTTCTTATTTCTATAAATAGAACCAATTTCATGTATTTCCTATATACAGTTTTTAAGAGCATAATGATACTTCCGACCCTTCCCTCCCTCTCTCACACACACCCTTCTTCCTCCTTCTATTCTTATTTTTCTTTTAATTTTTACAATGACATACTTTCAATTTACTTTATAACCACAAGCTCAACCCTCCACTAGATGCAGAATACAGAATTCAGCAGGCAGTAAGTAGAAGAACCACCATTCCTCCAGAGTACAGGCAAGGCTATAAACAAGAATCAAAGCTCACACTGTCAATTTCGCTCATTTCCATTACTTTATTTGGGACTCTGTATATTAGTTATCACAAAATAGTCTGGCCTGCCTCAGGCAAACCTTTATCGATGCTAGCTTACACTCCAGTTGGCTGTACTCTGACAATGCCTTTCATGGGAGCATAGGCGTATGGTATAATGGTTAACATTTCAGCTCCGAAGTGAGGGAAGGGTGCACTGGAACTGTGGCTTTCATTGCCTGCATAACAAATATTTCTGAGGACCTGTCTCAGTGCTCCACAGACCACAAACTGTTCAACTCTGAACAAGTTACCTAACTCCTCTATCTTCAGCTTCTCCCTTGACAAAGCTCCATGGATGGTGATGATTCCCATGCCCATCCCCAGCGTCAGCATTAGATGCTTACATTCGTAAAGAAACAAGACCTTGACAGTTGTTGAAAGCTGAGTCTATTTTTCAGAGGGGACTATGACATACACTGCGTGGAGTAGAATGAATCATTCCACTTGAAAATGGCAATTTATATGGGGGGGAAGCCATTGTAATCCATTAACTGTACTTTGAAAATTTATATTTACTAAATAAAAAAATTTAAAAAAAAAGAAAATGGCAATTTAAAGGTCAAGGAATTTCTTTAAAATGAGATATTGAATTTAGCCTACTAAGAAATAAAAAAGTGAAGTCATTCTATATCCAAATAGAATACTCTAATGTAAACACCTACATTTTAAAAAATGTAAAGGTATCATAACTGTTAAAGGGGGTTCATTCAACCTATATCTAAGTAATTTTTTATTACTCCAAAAGAACATTATAATCCTACGTTGGTTCATGCTGATGACCACGTGAAAGCTGACAGTAAAAACCGAGATTTCGTTTTCCTGTATGCTAATCGGGTGCAAGGAAAGGAAAACTCTAGTAAGAACCAGAAAATCAGCCGGCATCGCGGCTCACTAGGCTAATCCTCTGCCTTGCAGCGCCGCCACACCGGGTTCTAGTCCCGGTCGGGGCGCCGGATTCTGTCCCGGTTGCCCCTCTTCCAGGCCATCTCTTTGCTGTGGCCCTGGAGTGCAGTGGAGGATGGCCCAGGTGCTTGGGCCCTGCACCCCATGGGAGACCAGGAGAAGCACCTGGCTCCTGCCATCGGATCAGCGCGGTGCGCCGGCCTCAGCGTGCCGGCCGTGGCGGCCATTGGAGGGTGAACCAACGGCAAAAGGAAGACCTTTCTCTCTGTCTCTCTCTCTCTCTCTCACTGTCCACTCTGCCTGTCAAAAAAAAAAAAAAAAAAAAAAAAAAGAACCAGAAGATCAGTAACTTATAGTGTGACCTTGGGCAAGTCACTGCACCGTCTCTCACATCACTGGCCCTCACTCCAGTTTGCTGCCCCCTAAAGTGAGGTTGATGATAACTGCCCTGTGTATCTCTATAGCAGTGAAATAAGATAATGTCCTTGGAAGTGCACATACTAAATAAATAAATTGTTGTATAAATGTACGTTTTCTTCTCATGCAGATTTGACAAATCTCAAAATCTCAAAGAGCTTAGAAGTAGTGAGGACATTTCTACTGCACCTGACCCAGTGCTGGGCCCATAAGAAGAACTGTGGGAGAACAAAGAACCACGGGGCATGGGTCTGTGTGCTTGGGGTATTTAATGGAGAGCACAGGGTAAAGGGGCCTTTGGGCCAGCCAGAGGAAGAATAGAAGTTGCGGAAAGAGCGATGAGTGCGGTTGTGTGGTCGAGGTGATGGGAAGCGGGACCTTGAGGGGTTTGGGTTGGAAAGCTGAGGGGAGGAGGGGACGTTCCTAGAGGGGACGCAGCAGGAAAAGCACAGAGTTGATGGAGAAGAGTTACAGGAACAGGCACCACCGCCGGTGCCACCTCACAGTTTGCACCTTCCACATCGCTGGAAGGGCTCTGTAAGCTGGAGTCGTTGTGGATAGCTCCTGTTTCAGGAATTCCTTCAGGATCTTGCACACTCAACAAGGGCCCAAGTGAGTCTGGGTCGTTCATTTTGGCAGTTAATTCCTATATGTCTGTCTTATTACCCCAATTCTTCACTTACCAATAATTATTCACTGGATGTGACTACTGTTCCAGGGGCTTAGGCTACACCAATGGACAGATTAGGAAAAGATCTCTGCTCCTACTTCCTAGTTGGATTGTCATCTAAATCTTGCAGGTATTTTGGAACAGGAATGCTGCAGCATTTAGCACAATTTTGTCTCCAGAACAGAAATTCCTATGGAATCAATGCTGAAATAATATCCTTGACACCTGTTAATCTATGACCATTTGACCTCGAATAGCCTGTTTTATTAATTTCCCATGTAAAAGGGGGTATTTTGCAATGTATTTCAAGTCCCCCATTTGGATAAGTGTATGCAATGACTTCACCTTACCGTGCAGGATTCTCAAATATGGAAAAGGGATGGTGAATGTGTGGCAGGAGCAGCGCTCCTTCCCTCACCCACAGCCATGGGAGACATCGCTTGTTGCACACAACACCCTTTCCTGGTAAGGTTGCAAGTAGCAAGCCAGTCATATCCATTCAACCTGTTTGCCATTCTACTGAGGTGAAGCCCGTGGGGAAGACTTCCAGGCCAGGTATTTTGCAAGGCTGTCATAATGGAACTTGATATTCTTTTTCTATGTTTGCACAGGCAAAAAGATGTGATAAGAAATCTCTTCTAACAATTAGGACCGAGTGCCAGTCCTGCCGGCTCAATGCTGGAGTCAAGTGCCCAGATGGTTACAGGAAGATTACCAATGACTCTGAAGGGGTTCGAGACTGCAGGTACTTATAAGAAAACACGTGCTCCAGCCTGGGAACTCAAGGAGTTGTGAATCCAAATTGAAACTTCCTATTGCAAAAATTGCAAAGCATGGCCATGATTTTTCTCTTACACTAAAACTGCATTGAGCTCACACTTAGGTGACTCTGAACATTTGCACTTGAGTCTAAAACACATGTTATTATTGATTCACACTGTCATGCAGAGTTTATTAACCACATTGCACATGCATAAACATTCTCTCTTTGTCTTGCACTTATTTGGAAAATCTGGATTCCATCTGGAAAGGGTTCTAGTGGGAACATGCCTAAAGCTTTGGGTCTGATAATCATTGTGGTAACTAGCTATGGACCATGATACTAATTAGAACTCAAATATAAGGGACAAATAAATTATTGTATGGCTGAATTTTTGTCAATGTTTCATTCTTGAAGACTTTTTATGACTCAAAACTCTTATCACTTAAGATTAATCCTAACAAGTAGTGACAAGTTATTTGTTAATATGGCCACACAATATACTAAAACCAGAATTGTCATTTTTAATAGAAGTTTTCCAACACTGACTAATACATTAGCAAGCATACCAATAGTGGTCACTGAACTACCAAAATGGACCTACATGTAGGACTAGTTTCATTTTCTTTATTCATTCGTCCATCAGTGGATATTTAAGTTGCTTGCTTTTCTTGGTCATTGTGAATAATGCTGCAGTTTCAATTCCTTTGGCTATATATCCAGGAGTAGGACTGATGAACCATCCACTAGTTCTATTTTTAATTTTTTTGAAGAAACTACACTGTTTCCATAGTAAATGCACTAATTTACATTCTCACCAATACTTTGTCCACTTCCCCACCAATACTTGTTTGCTTTTGTTTATTTGTTTGTTTTACTGCAGCTATCCTAACAGGTATGAGGTGATAATTCATGGAGTTTTAATTTGCCATTCCCAGATGACTAGCAGTGCTGGATAACATTTTCATATGCCTATTGGCCACTTGTATGTCTCCCACAATTAGTTCTCCCGAGATCAGATGAGATGGAACGCCTTCAGGGTGGCATGGCCATAGACCACAATTAGTTCTTGAAGATACGTTTAGCTCAGTCCTTGGGCTTTCCCTCTGCCCCCTTTTGAAGGATGTCTTTGCTGGTTTTATCAATCTTTCAGAGAAAATATCAACTCTATCCCCAACTTGACTGCCTATCAAGCATGTGGTTCTGCTGTTAATCAGCTTCATTTCAGGGACTGGTTTGGGAGAATAACCTTGAACTCACTGTCACATTGTTCTTAGCAAGAGCCCAGTTGAAGGGAATGAGAGTCATGGCAGTTTGTTCCTGATTCACTAACATCTAAAACTACATTAAGCCATGCCTGCAAAGATCTTTGTGAATAGCAAATACTGTTTGACTCCTATAGAACTGCTACTCCAGAACTGTACCTTAGCCTGTTCTGGAAAATGTTCTAAAGAACTCATCATGGCAGCTTCCAGAAATATATTGTGTTGAATGTTGCTCACTACGTTACACCACTTCTGCCACAGAAATTTCTACACCTACAGTATCTGTAATAAATATGCTAATCCTGAACAATAGGTTTATTTTAAATTCACAGATACTATGCTTTGTGCAACTCATGGTCTTTCTCTTCTTGCATTTACTGCTAGGACACTCAGTGACAAGTTTGAGACACACCGCTAACAAGTGCCAAGATCTAACATCCTGTATTTACTAACTTTGCTTCTGATATTACTTTAGATATTTTCCCCCATTTTCATTGTTCCCTGATTTTTTTCATCTATTTCTAAGAATTAAAAATATTTATAATTTAGTTTTATTCCACTTAGAAAGACAAATGCATTCAATCCATATTTTTAAAATATGAGTAGATATAAAGACTTAAATAAAACTCTAGGGCAATCCTGCCATTCGAAATTAACTGCAGTGTCCTCTCTTTACCCTCTAAGGTACACCTTCAAGGTCAGAACATACTCTCTGTCTCTCCCTGGATGCCGCCATATTTGCCAGAAGGACTACCTCCAGCCTCAGTGCTGTCCAGGCCACTGGGGCCCAGACTGCATGGGTAAGTGGCATAGCACTGGGACTTCAATATTTGCTTCTTGATGTCTCATTCCTCAGAAAACTGAAATGATGGAAGTCCAGTAAAAGGAGAATATAAGCATATTTTTCTAGAAATTTCTATTTCAGTCTTGAAATAACTTATTTCAATATTGATTTTTCCATATAATCTGTAAATAATTGAACCCAAATTACACTTGCATGTACAATGTTATGCATTTTATTTTCTTTAGGAAATGATTAAATGAATGATAGTTTCCATTTACTCAACACTGCTGACATTATATACTAGAGAGATACTTGACCTATATTATCTGATATGATTGTTTAAAAAAATCTTCAGGTTAAACAGTTTTATCTCCATTTTGCCTTTGATGAATTAGAGATTTGAGGATTATTCTTGCCAGGTTCCTTTTGGGATGAATGATGAAAACAATCTCAAGTCCAGGGCTACCAGGCAATAAGCTTACTCTCTTTCTACTCTGTTTCACTGCCTGGAGCAGACTTAATTGAGAGAGAGAGAGAGAGGAGAGCTCAAAAAGAATCAAAATCTTTTTTGATTGGTAGGTCTTTTCAGTGAAGGCCTGAAGTATACTCTGTGTTCTGAAAAGATCAAGGCTTGGGATTTAGAAAAACCACCCCTCCTTCTATTAACTGTTCTGTGTTCAGTTTCACCCCAGCATCTTGGCACTAAGTATTATGAGTGTAGCATATCAGAATCAAGTGCACGGATTCAGTGTCATTTAACGTGATTAACTCAGATTTTAAGGACTTTTAATGCCAAATGTGGTCATGAAAACATCCAGTTCATATCAGTATTCTTCTGATATGATCAAAAGAACTTTTAGATTTGCTTTCCTCTTTCTTATCCATAATAGCTGGTCAGATGCCAAGACCCTTGGTACAGAGGGGAAGGCTTTCTCCAAGATGCAGTAAAAAAGTCAGAATGTTTCATAGAATGAATGGCAGACCACTGCCAGGAGTGCAAAAGAACGACGCCTGCAACCAAGAGTTTTAGAGTTGCACTTGGTTCTATCATTTGCTGGTTTGGGCAAGAAACTTCCTGTTTAAGCCTCAGTCTCCATATCTGTTCAATGAGGGTACAAAGTACTGCTTTACACAACCGATGTAGAGATTTTCAAACATTAATCTGAAAGGACGTGGCAGAGTGTGTGATACAAAGAGGGAATGAACGAATCACAGTCAAACAGACCTCTGATAAAGAAAAACAATGACATTATTTGAGCCCTTTTTGTTAATGATGGATAACCCATAAAACATGACTTCTGTGGGTTCCATGCCATTGCATTGTGCTGTGTGCAGGCGAGTGTGGCAAATTCTCAGCTACAATCAGAAGAGTCTGAAAGGGGTCTTGGAATGTTCTAGCTTCTTCTTCACCTAGGACTGGAGGCCAGGGAAGCCAAACAGGCAACAACTGAGGGCTGGACCTTATTTCTGCTATCCTCCGGTTGGGGAAAAGCATGCTTCCCTTTATCTGCACCTTCCAAACACACGACATGTCGTGAAGGGCTTCCTTCCTTTGACTCGGGGAAAGATAAATGCTCTAGCTGGCCGTGTATTTCACCTCTCACAGTTGAGGGTGATGACAAGCAAGACCTTGACTATCGCTTTACATTTCCGCAAGGATAAGGCCATCTGAGAGCTGCTGACACATGCCCGCCCTCCTCCTCGGTGAGGAAGCACATTCCCAAGCCCCGGGGTGGCCTTGTTTCCTAGACGAGCATCACCTCCACTTCCTTCCTGATGCATGGGCAAATACATTCATCCTCAACACCCCCAGGTCACGTGCAGAACTATTTTAATAGTATCTTACTCAAATTAGGAACCAGCTCCAGGGTCATCACTGACAATTTGGAAAACACATAAAGTATAGTGGGAAAAAATTACTTGGCATCTTAAATTAAGAACAAGGCATGAATTCTCACTTAAGGGGGAAAAACATCATCATGACATAAGGAAGGTATCTCTAGCCAGATTTAACCTGCCTCTCCCTAATTAAAATTTTGTACTGCTTTGTCAAATGTGCATATGGAAGTTTTTTCTCATCAGCACAGAAACATATTTTTAACTTTGGAACTTAACCATATCTGAACAACCAACATTTTGTTTAAGATGAAGTCTTTTTTTTTTTTTTAATTTGAGCATCCCAGTTCTTTGTGGATTCGTGTAACAATCCAAAGTAATGGCAAACCAATGGGTGCAAAGTGATTACCTTTAAATTCTCCTATGGTCAACATAACCTGATTAGTTCAAAGAGAAATGATCTTGACTTTTTCTTAGATCAATGTCATCATATCACCTACTTTTTTTGTATCATGTTATTTTCCTTTGTAGACTTACTTTTCTTTCCTATTGCATATTCTTTGCCATCTACTGCACAGATTGCCAATAACAGACTATGTGGGTTTGAAACCTTTTTTTAGGCATTTTTTTCTTTTTTGCCTTGAATGACAAATAATGCTGAGTTCACATGAAAACATATTTCACTTCAGTTTCCCAGACAGACCATTCCAACCAGAGCTATAAACGGAACATCAGGAGTTGTTTCCCCCCTAGCACTGTGCACCGAGCTTTTAAACAAAGGTGGTGACATGGAACGGGCACCTCCAGAGCTCTTACAAGATAATGTCACGGGAGGTCCTTGGCCTCTTGCAGGCAGGAAGCAGATTATCTTCCATGCAAGAAGCAGAGCAGCTGATGATTTGCTGACAGTGTAGAACTGTCCCACCTCCTGCGTGGAAAGTCAGATGCAAGAGACCCCCTTAGCAGCAGTGCGCAAAGGGAAATGCGATAATGACCTACCATGGCCTTATCAGTACTTGGGCCTCACAGCACATCAGAAATGTGCCGTTGTAGCAAATTCTATAAACTCCCCTTCAAGCCTGGTTGCTGCCAATGTCTACTTGACCATCAATTTTCTTAATCAGGGCCTGAGGTCAAAGAAAAGAGGAAGTAGAGGGGGGAAATGCTCACTTTGGCTTTAAAATTTTTAAAATTCAACAAGTCATTTCCACCAATCGCTAAAAAACATTCTGTGAGGGTCCTTCTAAAACTTCACAGAAGTATATATGATGAAAAACTATACATACGATAACAATTTTTTTATTACCAAAGAAATTTACCCTTTAACTCCTTTTCCACAAAGCTTTTAAAGTATCTTCATATCTCAGTCATAAATTGAGGACTCCTCACACCCCCACACTCCTGCTATCTTTTCCCCAAAGTTCCTTCCAGGATTGGCCAATTCACAAAGAAATCAACCATTTGTTGAGTACATAAAAGAAACATACCTGGAAGGCCAGGTGGGATACTGAGGTTTTAAGGAGTTTTGCAGTTTGCCCAAGAAGCAGCAGAGGGTAAGTGCAGAGCCTGGGTAGAAACAAGGGGTGTCTCCCTGGGGAGCCCCAACTCTAACCCACTGCTACCCCCTGCTTCCCAAAGACCCAGTTGCATTGCAAGGCAAGCCACTGGGAAGGCAGCCTGCTCCCAACTAGCTCTGCCCCGGAAAACTTGCTGTCTCCATTAGCTGGTGCCTACCCTTCCTGGAGTCGCTCTCTTGACACTGAGCTTCTAGTTCCTGCTGCCACTGAGGAGATCACGGACCTGGAAATCAGTTTGCCTGGCTTCCATTCCCAGCTTTGCTCCATGCTGGGTCTGGGACCTACCCTCCCTGTGGGGTTGCCAGGTTTAGCAAAAAAGCAACATAGGGCAGCCAATTGAATTGGAATTTTGATTAACAAATATTCATACAAATTTGGGATGTATTTATGCTACAAAAAAATTATTGTTTACCTGAAATTCCAAATTTAACTTATCATCCGATATTTTAGCTGGTAAACTCATCCTGTGGCACCAGTTTCCTCATCTAGGAAATGAAAATACTATGCCTACTTCCCAAAGACTGCAGAGGATGGAGTGTGTTCATACTTACAAAGGACTTGGCACGTGCCTAGCGTATTCGGAACGTGCTAACGATCATTTCTGTCATTTCATGGTTCTCAGATCCCCAGCTGGCCTCCTTCTCTCCAGGATTATTCATTGATTTGATTTGCTGGTCTAAGGTACTGAGCTACTGTGCTCGGGCTTAGTGGCTAAGGACTCCAATTACTGAGAGAGATGTGATCGCAGTGCTGGTTTCTACTCTTACCAACCAACCATGTGATCTTGGGCAAGGTACCGCCCCCCCCCCCCAGCTTCAGTTTTCTTCTCTTTAATCTGGGTGAAGATGATGATTTCAATGGTGATGACGATGATGGTGATGTTGCCTTCCTCACACAGTTGCTGTGAGAAAGAGACCGTGCATATGACGTACTTAGCAAATTCTATCACTGAGCTGATGAGGCTCCTCTTCCTGGCTTGCCAGTGGCCACCTTCTCTCCTTGTCCTCCCATAGAAGGCCATGAGAGAAGAAAAGAGAAAGAAAGAGGGATGAGAGAGACAGAGGGTGAAAGAGGGAATAGAAGGAGAGGGAGCGAGAGAGACAATGCCTCCAGTCTCTCTTCTCATAAGGACATTAATCCTACCCTATGACATCCTCTAACCCTAATTACCTTCAAAAAAAGGCCTTACCTCCAAACACCATCACATTTGGGGTTAGGGCTTCAACACATGACATGATGTAGGGGGAAGGGGTAGGCACAAACATCCAGGCCCTAACAACAAGTTCTCACTTGGTCTTTAGCCCACTGAGTCCCAAGCCTTGGGGAGATAGGCATGGCATAGGATGAAGCACCTCCTATACAGAAAACCTCACTTCCCCTGCAGAATATTTGATGGTGAGGCTCAGGAAAATCCCCAGGAGGGAGTGATTTCCAATCAGCAAATGCCTTGGCCCTGAGCCCAAAAATTCCACCCTTTTTAGTGCATAATTATGCAAACTTTGACAAACCAAAACAGTTGTGTGGCAACTACCGCAATTAAGATGGACAACCGTTATACCATCCCCCCCCACAACAAATTCCTTTTGTTGTCAACCTCTCCCAACACCCAACTCTAGAAAACGTTGATCTGTCTTCTGTGCCTAAACTCTTGCTCGTATGTCATATGTACTAGTCAATTTAGCATGATTATAACAAAATGCCCAGCTGGGTAACTTATAAAGAAAAGAGGTTCCTTTTAGCTCATGGCTTTGTAGGCCCAAGGTTGAGGACCTCAGTCAGACGGTGGTCCTCTTAGTGGCAGAATTCTGAGGTTGCACAGGACGTCACGTGGCAGAGAAGGGGAGTATGTGTGTGTCTTCTGGTTTCCCATCTTCCCATCTGCTTCTCACAAAGCCACAGGTGGTTCAATCGTGGGGGCTCCACACTAATGTTATTATCTAATTCTTTTTTTTTTTTTTTTTTGACAGGCAGAGTGGACAGTGAGAGAGAGACAGAGAGAAAGGTCTTCCTTTGCTGTTGGTTCACCCTCCAATGGCCGCCGCGGCCAGCGCGCTGCGGCTGGCGCACCACACTGATCCGATGGCAGGAGCCAGGTGCTTCTCCTGGTCTCCCATGGGGTGCAGGGCCCAAGCACTTGGGCCATCCTCCACTGCACTCCCTGGCCACAGCAGAGAGCTGGCCTGGAAGAGGTGCAACCCGGACAGAATCCGGCGCCCCAACCGAGACTAGAACCCGGTGTGCCGGCGCCGCTAGGCGGAGGATTAGCCTAGTGAGCCGTGGCACCGGCATTATTATCTAATTCTAATCACATCCCAAAGGCCTGGTCTCTAAATGCTATGGTTTGGTTTTTTTTTTTTTTTTTTTTTTTTTTGACAGGCAGAGTTAGACAGTGAGAGAGAGAGACAGAGAGAAAGATCTTCCTTCCATTGGTTCACCCCCCAAATGGCTGCTACGGCCGCCTCACTGCGCTGATCCGAAGCCGGGAGCCAGTTACTTCCTCCTGGTCTCCCATTCGGGTGCAGGCCCCAAGCACTTGGGCCATCCTCCACTGCCTTCCCGGGCCATAGTAGAGAGCTGGACTGGAAGAGGAGCAACCGGGACAGAACCGGCGCCCCAACCAGGACTAGAACCCAGGGTGCCGGCGCCGCAGGCAATAGATTAGCCAAGTGAGCCGCAGTGCCGGCCTAAATGCTATGGTCTTATCTTTTCCAGTCTCCTCCCTCCCACCCTTGCTAGGGAGTAAATGAACCATGGAGGGACACAACTCAAAGCACATCTAAGCAGTCACATAATTGGAATCGTGCAGTATATGACTTTGTGAGTGTGGATTCCTCCACTGAGCATAACACATCTGAGAGTCACTCATGCCATCACGCGTATCAGTAGGCCATTCATTTCTGATGCTTCGTACTACCCCACTCTGTACTGGTCAGCAGTTTGTTTATCTATTTCCCAACTGAAAGACATTGGGATTTGCTTCCTGGGTGTTACATGTGGAAATAAATTAAAATAAAGCTGCTAATGACATTCATGGGCAGGGCTTTGTGGGAACACAAGTTTCCATTTCATCTTGGGAAACATCTAAAAGTGGCAGTACTGGATTGTAAGGTGAATGTCTTTAACTCTAGGAGAAACTGCCAGGGTGTTTTCTGAAATCTATATCATCTTTCATTTCTGCCAACCTTACATGGAAGTTCCAGTTGTTCAGCACCTTTGCTTATGATTGGTATAATCAGATTTCTCAAACACAATCCTGCTAGGTGTACAAAGTGGCCTTTCGTTATGATCCATTCCCATTTGCTTCATGTGCTTATCTGTAATTCATGTATCTTTTAGGACGCTTGTTTTCTTATTACCAGAGACCCCACCCCCATTCACGGCTTCAATTTCCACAGTTATCCACAGTCAATCATCAGACAAAAACATTAAATGGAAAATTCCAGAAATAAAAACTGTAAGTTTGAAACTGTGCTCTGTTCTGAGTAGCATGATGAAATTTCACTCCTTCCAGCTCTATCCCACTAAAGCCATGAATCATCTCATCATTTGAAATGTCCATGCTGCACACGCCACCCACCCCGTGGCCACTCAGTAGTCATCTTGGTCGTCAGATTGACTGTCTGGGTATCCCAGTGCTTGTGTTCAAGTGGCCCTGTTTTATTTAATAATAAGGATGTAACAAAGAGGGGCTATAAAGTGCTTCCTTTAAGTGAAATGGTAAAGTTCTCAACTTAATCAGAAAGAAAATCATATGCCAAGATTGCTAAGATCTATGCTAAAACCACATCTTCTATGTGTGAAATTATGAAGAGGAAAAAAATATATGCTGGTTTTGCCATCACACCTCAAACTGCAAAAGTTACAGCCACGGTGTACGATAAATGCTTAGTTAAGACAGAAAAGGCGTTAAAGGAGAGGGCTGGGTACTCCCCAAGGTTTCTAGTACCCACTGGGGATCTTGGAACACTTCACTCTCAGAGAAGTGGGAAGTATCATATTGAGTTTGGGGAGTTCTTTAAATATTTGAACCTCAAGTGCTTTATTAGATATGTAGTTGGCAAATATTTCTCCATGGTCTGTATCTTGTCTTTTCAGTCTTTTAGTAATGTCTGTTGAAAAGAAAAAAATCTGGCCGGTGCCACGGCTCACTAGGCTAATCCTCTGCCTGCAGTGCTGGCACCCCAGGTTCTAGTCCTGGTCGGGGCGCCGGATTCTGTCCCGGTTGCCCCTCTTCCAGTCCAGCTCTCTGCTGTGGCCAGGGGGTGCAGTGGAGGATGGCCCAAGTCCTTGGGCCCTGCACCCGCATGGGAGACCAGGAGGAAGCACCTGGCTCCTGGCTTCGGATCAGCGCAGCGTGATGGCAGCAGCGGCCATTTGAGGGGGTGAACCAATGGAAAGAAAGACCTTTCTCTCTCTCTCTCTCTCTGTCTAAATCTGTCAAAAAAAAAGAAAAAGAAAAGAAAAGAAAAAAATCCTTCTTAATTTTAATGAGGTCAAAAGTATTAATTTTCCTTTATAGGTATTTCTTCCTGTATCTATAAAACTTTGACTAACATAACATTACAAAGATTTTATTTTAGTGTCTATAGAAATTATGTCCATCATCCATCCATTTCAAGTTAATTTTTAATACTGTTTTCTGTGTGGATAAAAGTTCATTTCTTTGGATATAAATTATAATTCTAACAACATGTCTTCAAAAGACTACCACTCCCTATCAAATTACCTTTGGGCTGTTGTAGAAAAGTCAAAATTTCACAACTATTTTAGTTATTCTAATACATTTGCTTTTCCATGTAAGTATAGAATTGATTGCTAATCCCTACCCAAAAAGAGATCTGCTAAGATTTTAATGAATTACATTGAGTCTGTAGATCAGTTTAGGGAGAATTGACATCTGAAAATATCAAGTCTTCAAGTCCACAATCCCAGAATAGCTGTCCTTTTTCTGTCATTTTGCTCATAGATTTTAGCTTAGAAATTTTGTGCACTTCTTGTTAGGTTCCTTCCTAAGTTTTTATGGCTTTTGGTACTGTTTTCAGTGGCACTTAAAATTTCCAATTAATTGTTCATTGCTAGTTTATAAATATAATGTATTTTTATTTTTTTACCTTACTTAGTAAAATCATATATTAGTTCTATTAACCCTCTGGAGATTCTTTGGAATTTTCTTCATAACAATCATGTTGTCTAAGGATAAATACAATTTTATTTTTCTTTTTCAATCTATATGCATTCTACTTTTTTTCTTACTTTGTTTCACCAACCATAATGTATTATCTATTTTGCATACTGTTAGATTTAAGTTGCTTAAAACTTATAAAAATTTTCGTGTCCATGTTCATTAGACACATTGGTCTGTAGTTTTTTTAATAGATGCTGCTCTATAGTTCTTGTCATATATTTGCCTGGTTTAAGAATCAGAGTAATAATGCTCTTCAAACAAAATAAATATATGTTCTCTTCAACTTCATAGAAGAGTTTTTGTAAAATTGGTGCACTTTCTTCCTTAAGTGTGAGATACTATTTACTAATGAAATCATTTGACATGGAGGGTCTAAACTTCAAATTTCCCTCCTTAGATAAAGGATAGTGAGATTATCAATTTCCACTTGAGTGAGCTTTAGTAGTTTCTGACTTCTCACCAATTTGTCCATTTCCTTGATACTTCCAAAACTGTTGGCATAAAGTTGTTTATAATATTCACTTACCATCTCTTTAATGTCTGTAAGATCTATAGTGATGTTCTTATCTCACGTTCCTGCTATTAGTGATTTGCAACTTCCATTTTTCTATCTTCCTGGCTGAAAATTTATGTTTCATTTTCTAGCATTTGGTTTCATCAATTTATTCTATTGCTTTTCTATTTTCTGTTTATTGATAACTGCTCTTACCTGTATATTTCCTATCTTCTGCTTATATGGGTATCATACAGTATTCTTTTCCTAACTTATTTATCTTAACATGTAAATCTAGGTCATGTTTTGAGAACTTTCTTCTTTCCTGATATAATTGGCACTTGGTACAATAAATTTCCCTCTAGGCAATTCTTTAACTGTATCTCACAATGTTGATATGTTGTGCTTTCGTTTTCATTCAGTTCAAAAAACTTCTTAATTTCCATTTTGATATATTCTTTTACTATGGATTATTTATAAAATTTATCTCCCAAACATGTGAGGATTTTCCAGATATATTTCTGGCATTGTTTCCAGTTACATTTCTTTTATTCGTGGAATGGAAATGAAAACACAAGATACCAAATGTGTGAGGTGCAACTAAAGCAATATTTAGAAGGAAATTTATTATTTAATTTTATTGCAGTCAGAAAACATCCTTCATATGATTTGAATCCTTTTTAGATTTTTGAGACTTATTTTACATTCCACAATATTGTCTAGCTTGGCAAATACTTCTTGTGGTCTTGAAAGGAGTCTGTATTCTGCTGTTATTAGATGGAGTGTTCTGTCCATATCAATTGGGTCAAGCTGATTGATAATGTTGTTCAAGTCTTCCCCATCTTTAATGATTATGACTACTTGTTCTATTGATTATTAAGAGAGAGGTATTAAATCTCTAACCCTACTCGTGGATTTATCTATTTCTCCTTGCAGTTATATGAGTTTTTATTTTGTGTACTTTGAAAAGCTCTAATTAGGCCCATAAAAATTCATGATCTGTGTTCTCAGCCACTCCAGTTTTCTGTTGGTTACCATTAGTGTATCTTTTGCTCTATTTCATCTTTAATATCTTTAAATTTTTATGTTTAAAGTTGATATCTCTTTTTTTAACTTTTATTTAACAAATATAAATTTCCAAAGTACAGCTTATGGATTACAGTGGCTCCCCCCCCATAACTTCCCTCCCACCCACAACCCTCCCATCTCCCGCTCCCTATCCCCTTCCATTCACATCAAGATTCATTTTCAATTATCTTTATATACAGATCAATTTAGTATATATTAAGTAAAGATTTCAACAGTTTCCACCCACACAGAAACACAAAGTATAAAGTACTGTTTGAGTGCTAGTTATAGTATTAATTCACAATGTATAACACATTAAGGACAGAGATTCTACATGAGGAGTAAGTGCACAGTGACTCCTGTTGCTGACTTAACAAATTGACACTCTTGTTTATGGCATCAGTAATCACCCTAGGCTTTTGTCATGAGTTGCCAAGGCTATGGAAGCCTTTTGCATTCGCTGACTCCAATCTTAGTTAGACAAGGTCATAGTCAAAGTGGAAGTTCTCTCCTCCCTACAGAGAAAGGTACCTCCTTCTTTGATGGCCCATTCTTGCCACTGGGATCTCACTCACAGAGATCTTTCATTTAGATTTTTTTTTTTTTTTGCCAGAGTGTCTTGGCTTTCCATGCCTAAAATATAAAGTTGATATCTCATAGGCAAAATATAATTCATTTTTGCCTTTTTCTCTAATATGAAAGCCAATGCCTTTGAATTAAGGTGTTTAGACCATTTATATTTAATGTGTTGCGTTTACACTACCATCTTGCTATATGTTTTCTGTTTGTCCCATCTGGTCTTTTTCCTTTTTTCCCACTGTATTTGTCTTTTATTGGGTTAGTTATTTTACATGATAGCAATTTTATTTCTTTTTTTGGCTTATTAGAGACACAGTTTGGTTTCAGTGATTTTTTTTAAAAGAATTTTCTTTCAGATTTATAGAACACATATTTAATTATAACTACTTTCTGTTTTCAAAAATGATTTATTCATTTATTTGAAAGGCAGAATTATTGAGAGGCAAAGGCAGAGAAAGAGAGAGAGGTCTTCCATCTGGTGATTCACTCCCCAAATGGCCACAATAGCTGGAACTGGCTGGAACTGGGCCAATCTAAAGCCAGAGGCCTAAATCTTCTTCCAGGTCTCCCACATGGGTGCAGGGCCCCAAGCACTTGGGCCATCTTCTACCGCTTTCTCGGGCACATTAGCAGGGAGCTGGATCAGAAGTGGAGCAGCCAGGACAGGAACTGGTGCCCTATGAGATGCTGGCAGTGCAGGCGGCAGCTTTACTTGCTATGCCACAGCACCAGCCCACATCGACTTTCAAGTGATGTGTACTACTCTTGCACAAGAAATTTCCAACAGTATACTTCCATTTCTACCATTCCTGCTTGGCATTATTATGGTTTTGCATTTTACTCCTATATGAGTGTAGGTCATATGTTTATGGAAAAATGAAGTATAAAAATCAGTTTGTTTTGTGCAAAAAAATTGAAATGCACACATACTTTTCTCATAATAAGCATTTTCCATGAAATTTTTAAAGACTCTTTTAATTAAGAGTCCCACAATATATAATCAATGTTGATTTAAACAACCAGAAATCCTTAAATGATTTAAAGTTTTGGGACAGTTACTTCACATTTAACCACATAATGACCATGTCCAGTACTCTTCACTCCTTTATATAGATCCAGCTTTACATCTGATATCATATTCTTTCTTCCTAACCAATTTCCTTCAACATTTCTTATAGTGCAGTTCAGCTATTGGCGAGTTCTTTCAGCTTTCGTATGATGGGGAAAGTTTTTTATCTTGCCTTTGTTGTTGAAAGATATTCTTAGTGGATATGGAATTTTAGATTGACAACTTTTCTGTTTTGGTGTCTGGGAGATATTGTTCCACAGGCTTCTAGTTTGTGCTATTTCTAACACGGGAGCTGCTGCCATGGTCTTTCTTCCTGTCAACATAATGTGTCTCCTCTTGGCTGCTTTTGAGATTTTTTTTTCTTTTTCACTAAGTTTAAGGAATTTTACTATAACATATAGCTTTCTTTTTAAAAAAAGATTTATTTCATTTATTTGAAAGACAGAGCCACAGAGAGAGGTAGAGGCAGAGAGAGAGGTCTTCCATACACTGGTTCACTCCCCAGATGGCCACAATGGCCGGAGCTGTGCTAATCCGAAGCCAGGAGCCAGGAACTTCCTCCGGGTCCCCCACGCAGGTGCAGGGGCACAAGGACCCGGGCCATCCTCCACTGCTATCCCAGGCCACAGCAGAGAGCTGGATTGGAAGAGGAATAGCTTGGACTAGAACCAGCCATGGCTGGGCTAGACTGAACCCAGGAGCCTAGAATTTCCTCCACTTCTGCCATGGTGGGTGACAGGGACACAAGCACTTGGGCCATCTTCCACAGACACATTAGCAGGGAGCGGTATCAGAAGCAGAGCATATTATCATTATCTATGGTTCCTCTGCAGAACTTCTACCTTTCTAACTCAGTTTTGTTAACATATGGGATACCGGCGCCAAAGGCCAGGGCATTAACCCACTGCACCACAGCACCGGCCCCAATACGTAGTTTTCTTCATGATATTTTTGCTGGGGGTTCTTTGTGCTCTTGGAACTATGGTTTACAGTTTTCATCAAATTTGGAAAATTTCAGCCATCATTTTGTCAAACACATTTTCTCCCTTCTCCCCTTTCAGGCTCCCACTGCACATACATTAAGGTTCTTTGTCCCACAACTCCTGAAGCTCTGCTCCTTACGTCTCCGTTTTTTCCTCTCTGCTTCATTTTATATTACCTCCATTCCCTGTCTTTAAGTTGAACAATCTTTTCTGAGTACTTAAGCTGCTGTAATTCATTTTTTAATTACAAACATCAACTTTGAGGCAATAGTAATGAGACATTTCCAATCTCTATGCATCAAGGGATGCAGTGTCTCCTACGAGGGAGATTGGAAAGTCTCTCCCTCAGTGTTGGCCACAAACATGAGCATCACAAGACACGTGCTGGGGTCCATCTGCAGGCCCCGCCCAACCATTCCCACTTCACTCCAGCAGGCGTCACCGCACTTCACTGGTCGGCATTTCCAGGTAGAAAGTTTAAATACAGAGACTGATTTATTGACATTTTAAGTTCTTCAGCAGAGTGAAAGGTGGCAGGACAGACAACCCTCAAACACATGAACATAGGTCTTTGCTAATTAGAGGTCTCAGCGGGACCTCCACAGAGTGAGAACTCTGGGCACTGTGAGAATCCAGTGAAGAGGAGAGTGAGGTTTATTTGGAGAATTCCCTTTTGTTCGTAAACAATTTCACATGGGAAAAAAAAAAAGAAAGAGGGAGAAATCCATAACCTGGGAACCCTATGGGCACCTCTCATTGCACTGCAGATCATTACCAGGTGAGAAGGTATTTTATTATAATAATCAGAAGCATTATCTTTCTGAGGGAATAGTCCATTATTGAGCCTCTGCTTTGTTCAGACACCTTTGGTGCATTAGATGTACAACCTCTGCTAGTGCGAGGAGTAGGGGAAGAGAGAGGAAAACAGGAAGATAAATTGATTTTGGTGCCAAGAAAAAAAAGTCTTGAAATCTATATGTATGAGAAGTCTTCAAAACTTCATGGAAATCCACTTTATGGATTTCAAAGATTTTTGCACCAAAATAAGCGTATCCTTTAATTCTCATTTTCCACGAAATCTTTTAAGCTGATACATAAAAATGGTACATATTTTTGAGTCACCATGTGATTTTTTTTCTTATTTTTTTAAGACTTAATTATTTGAAAGTCAGAGAGAGAGAGGGAAAGAGAGCTCTCCCATCTTCTGGTTTTCTCTCTAAATGTCCACACCGGCCACGGCTGGGCCAGACTGAACCCAGGAGCCTAGAATTCCCTCCACTTCTCCCTTGGGGGGTGACAGGGACACAAGCACGTGGGCCATCTTCCACAGACACATTAGCAGGGAGCAGTATCAGAAGCAGAGTATGCAGTACATTATCATTACCTATGGTTCCTCTGTGGAACTTCTTTCTCCTTTCTAGCTCAAATTTCGTTAACTATCAATCAACCTTTGTCCATGCCTCCTCCTCCCTGCTTGCCCCAGCCTCTGGCAACCCCCACTAGGCTCCGGGCGTCTATGAGATCAGCTGTTTCAGATTCCAGGTGATGCTGGTCCAGGGACTCGCCCTTAGAGAAACACCTGCCTAGACTGTTAAAAAGGACGCCAAGCCAGCTCCGGGGAGAGCCACAGGGACTAAGAGAAGGAACCAGGGGGAGAGTTGGCATTTCTCTGTATTCCCAGCACGGCCCAGGGCTGGCCCTGGTTCCCCAAATACCATCTCAGCCCAAGAAGGCCTAATTAAAAAAAAAAAAAAATACAGCCAGTGGGGGAAGAACTATTTGCTAATGCACAGTTTATAAAAAGGGTCTCTTAGCACCCCTGGCTCGGCACTGGGGCCTCAAGGGCTTCGACTGGCTTTCTGATGAGCTTCCAGGTCTTACCTTGCCTCGGCTTCATTAAATTCTTTCCCTTCTAGGCTGGCGCCCAGGCTAATCCTCCACCTGCGGTGCCAGGACACCGGGTTCTAGTCCCGGTCGGGGTGCCGGATTCTGTCCCGGTTGCCCCTCTTCCAGTCCAGCTCTCTGCTGTGGCCCGGGAAGGCAGTGGAGGATGGCCCAAGTGCTTGGGCCCTGCACCCGTGTTCCAGAAGCGCCTGGCTCCTGGGTTCGGATCAGCACAGTGCGCCGGCTGCAACGGCCACTGGGGGGTGAACGAACGGAAAAGGAAGACCTTTCTGTCTCTCTCTCACTGTCCACTCTGCTTGTCAAAAAATTCTTTCCCTTCCTCTTCATTCGCCACACCTGATGCTCTCCCTCAAACTAAGCCCAAAATCTGTAACAAGACCGGTACCTAGTGACCCTGGCTGCTGCTCTGTATTGACACCAGATCTAAATCCGCTGGGCCGTTCAGGCTTGGGTTGTTTTTGGCAAATGTTGATAGCATCCAGTAGGGGGAGTAGTGAGAGCTTAGCCCTTCCTCTGACAACCCTCACCACACTTTGTAAACCAGTTCTCTGACTGTTAGTCCATGGCTCTCTCCGCCCTGAGCTAGCAGGACCATGGGAGCAGGGACCGGTCTGCGTGTTCACCCTCATACACCTGAACTTTACATGGTGCCTGGTTCTACCAGGTGGCAAATAATTTATTCCCCGTTATATGCCACTCCTGAAGAACAAACATCAGAGACAGAGAATATCAGAACCACAGCAACTTTCACCTACCGAGCACCTAATATGAGGGTACTGCAATATGTTTGTAGGAAATGGAATTAAAAGGTTTGTTAGTATAAAAATTGAAATCCATGCTTGTTTTTCCTAATGAGCATTTCCCACACCTTTGTTCCCATGTTCCACACCACGGAGTTCTGTATCCTCCCCAACACAGGCTCTGCCTTTGCACAGCTCTCACACCTTGTCTTTGCTACTCCTCTGCCTATCATGCCCTTCCCTTTTTAAGCATGGGCAACTCCTCCTGTGCCTTCAAGACCCCAGCTTAAGTGACTTCTTGGGGGGCATTTCTCAGACTCCCCAAGACAGCATAAATACTCAGGGCTTCCTCCATGGGGCTCCCTTTACTAGGCTTTTAGCTAAGAGACCTGGCTTTAGAGTTGAGGGTTTGGCTAAATTCTCAGCTTTGCAATTTATAACCTGTGAGACCCCGAGTAAGTTGTGTGACCTTTCTGACCTTCGGTCTGCTTACCTGCCAACCAGCACCAACAGCAGCCCCCCCTGGGGGTTGCCATGGGAATGACCTCATTAGTTTATAAGTGTATGACAAACGCTTAAGACAGAAAGTGAGATGCCTTCTGTTACAGCCTCTGTAATGACATCCACCTGTTTATACACCTGCCTCCCCTATGAAACCCTAGGTGGCCCCAGCAAGGTCTTCAATTATTTCTTTTTATTGGCAACTAGCACATAGTAGGTGTTTTGTGCATCCTGGCAGAATCCTTGTGTGTGCGGTTTTGAATGAATGAGTGAACCTGAGTTATTTGATTCCCTAGAGTGCCCAGGAGGAGCGGGGTCCCCCTGCAGCGGCAGGGGTACCTGTGCTGAAGGCATGGAAGGAAACGGAAGCTGCTCCTGCCAAGTAAGTTCAAAAATACGTTTGCCTTCACACCAGCTGTGCTCCCTTTCTTGTCTGCTGAGGCTTCTTAAACACACAGGTGCCAGGTGGAATCATCAAAAGGTCATTGCTAATGAGAACATGCAATCTGCCACCAGACGGCCTCTTAGAGGCTGGGGACCTTTAGGCAAGAGACAATTAACAACCTGGCCCTAATTAAACCATCTGCAAAATGGGTTTGAAATACTATCTATGCAATAATGTTGAGAAAGTAAAATGAAATTATATCCCGTGAGACTGTCTGGAGAAGCCAACCAGGTCTATAGAAGTTGTTGTTGTTGCTGCATTAAAAATTGCCGCCATCAGGTGGTGCTGTCCTCAACATCCTTCGTGAACCTCTGGGTCTGTCTAGTGAGGAATTTTTTGGTTATCTAAGAGAGTGGCTGTTGGCAAGTTTCAAGCCTTAGAGGGTTTAAATGCAAAGAATTCCTCCTGAAGGGGATTAAGCTCCACTCTGAAGAAATGCAAAACGGAGTTTTCTTGTCACTCATGGGTGTCACTCATGGGATGTCCCTGTTAGCACCTGCCATCTATCTATACCTTTGGGCTGACAAAGCCGCTTTCTTCCACACAGCTGTGGCTGCTTGGTGGGAAAGGACACCAAAACGGCAGGTCCAAAGGAAGAAACAGAGTCAGGGAGTCAATAAAGGCTCAGATGTGTTGGAGAAACAAATACTGCCCGGACCATCAGTAGCAAGTTCAAGGGCTTCTTGGGCCACACAGGTCCCTTTGGGTCTAACGTCATGTATCTTGCAGGAAGGCTTTGGCGGAACAGCCTGCGAAACCTGTGCTGATGACAACCTGTTTGGACCCAGCTGTTCACAAGGTACATCTGATTTTTCATGTTAACACATTCATAAGGGATGGGAGAGGCTGTTTGTTGCAGGAGTAGAGGGAGGGATTCGTTGGACAGTTATATATAATCAAGTCTGTGGGGAGAAACAGAAGGTTAACCCCTCTGATACAATGCAGTCAATGAAGAGGCCCTGTGTGATTCTTGGACTTGCAAACTGCTATTTGCCAGTAACGCCTCTGGCATGGGGTAGGCAGGGAGATGATTCTCTGAGCTCTGGGGCCCAACAGTCACCTGTTCTATGCCTGCACAGTTACTCCCTTAGACCTTTCTGGATCCTGGTCTCCATGGACACCCAGAATTTTCTAATTCTACCACAGCTGCCACCACATTCTAATTCTTCCCTTTTGTGAGTCCAAAAATGTGTGCTGTGGCCAGGGATTATTGGTTCCAGATTAAGAAACCTCAGAGTGACTTCTCTATTCTCTGATTTTTGGTTGCCTCTGGAAGCAGACCCTTAGACAAGGATTTGAGTACAAGTAGTTTATCTGGAAGGTGTTTTCAGTAACTTCTTGATGTCAAGGAGGAATGTGAGGAAAAGTAAAGGGTGTGTTATCAAGACAGGCACCATTGTGGATGGCTGGGAGTCAGTGAAAACCACATAGCAAGCTGGTGCCGTGGCTCACTAGGCTAATCCTCTGCCTGCGGCACCGGCACACCGGGTTCTAGTCCCGGTTGGGGCGCCAGTTCTGTCCTATTTGCTCCTCTTCCAGTCCAGCTCTCTTCTATGGCTCGGGAGTGCAGTGGAGGATGGCCCAAGTCCTTGGGCCCTGCACCTGCATGAGAGACCAGGAGGAAGCACGTGGCTCCTGGCTTCAGATCGGCACAGCGCGCCGGTCATAGCAGCCATTTTGGGGGTGAACCAATGGAAGGAAGACCTTTCTGTCTCTCTCTGGCTGTAAACGTTAGCAATTGTTATTACCTGTTATTCCCAGCAGCCTCCTCGTCTTAGGTTTCTTCTCCCACCACTCTGTAAAGCACCATCTCATAAAGGTGTTAGCAAGACCAAATTGCAGGCAGATAGTGGCATTCAGTGTGGATTTAAGATTAACATGACGGCCAGCGCCGCGGCTCACTAGGCTAATCCTCCGCCTGCAGCGCCGGTACCCCAGGTTCTGGTCCCGGTTGCCCCTCTTCCAGGCCAGCTCTGTGCTGTGGCCTGGGAGGGCAGTGGAGGATGGCCCAACCGCTTGGCCCCTGCACCCACATGGGAGACCAGGAGGAAGCACCTGGCTCCTGGCTTCGGGTCAGCACAGCGCCGGCCGTAGCGGCCATTTGAGGGGTGAACCAACGGAAGGAAGACCTTTCTCTCTGTCTCTGACTCTGCCTGTCAAAAAAAAAAAAAAGATATTGAAATTGAAGTCAGTAAGAAATTATAATTGATAGTTTAGAAATGACATGTCTGCTTCTGAATTGGCCCTTCCCTACTACAATGCTAGAATTAAATTATATTTAGTAAATACTGAAATGGGAAGAGAAAGAAGAGAGCTAGCATTGCTTAGTTCCCAAGAAAGTAGAGGAATTGTTTGGGAAGAAGATGAACTGGGTTGTTTTAACAGACAGGCGTCGATGACTGGTGAACACAGGTGCACCTAGAGAGTCTGAACATTCCCAGACCATGAAAGTAGCCTCTCTTCACATTTGTCTGTGCCATGGAGAAAGGCCAAGTGAAAGGGAGAAAGATGATTTAGAACTCTGTATTTCTAAGTAAGGAAACTGGAAACCTAAACTGAGAGCTTGGGGTGGGGGGGATATTTCCCCAACCCAGATCCTAACAGAACTTCCTGTGATGTTGGAAATGTTCCGTAGCTGCATCAGTCAACATGGTAGCCACTAGCAACGTGTGGCCATTGAGCACCCAAGGTGTGGCTGGTGCAACTGAGGGACTGAACTTAAAATTTAATAAATACAAATTGAATCCAAATAGCTACACCTGGCTTGTGGCTAGCACAGCCCTAACACAGAGTGGTTGAAGCGGGCAGGCTGCAAAGTCAGACTGGCCTGAGTTTGAGAAGCACCACAATTGCTGCGTGACCTAGGCCAAGGGATCTAACCTCCCTAGGCTGTAAACCGGAAGGAATAACACCTGCCTTGAGGGGCTGACAACATAACAAAGCTTACAGCAGCATGTCACAAGCAATCGAGGGAAGCAAGAACTAAGTGACAGCAAAAACAATCCACCAGCAAGCAAAAAGGAATGTATGAAGGAATGAACCGGTGAGGGAGTCAGTAATGGCTGCTTATTTCCCATTGGCAAGAACTAGAACCTGCGAGTGTTTTTTAGCCAGGCGTCCACTAGGGGCCAGTGTTGCTTCATCTAATGTGATATCGGTCCCTAGCATGTGGCAATTCTGCCTGGACCTGAGACGGCTCCATTAGGTGCAGTGTATTTTTAACAATGACTTTACCCTGCCACTGGAGCATTCTCCTACCAGGCTGTTTATTGGTTTGGAGATGATTTAGAGCTGCACCAGCCAATGCCAAATCCCTACCCTACTCAGTGCCCAGCCCCCAGCTAACACAGGATACAAAGCCCATTTTCTCTGACATGGCTCCCAAATCAGTCCCACAACAGAATAGCTAGTATTTACTGAGTACCTACTGTGTGGCAGGCAGTCTCCATACTCTGTGGGTGTTCTTTACAACTTAAGTGGCAGCACTCATTCTGTGAACAAAAGGCAGAGGTCACTCCATGAGGCCATGCAAGCTGGAACAGGTACAGAAGCAGGATTTGCCCCCACGTGTCTGATTCCAGCACTTAGGATTTCAAACACTGCACCATCCTGCCTCTGAGTGCCTACTACATATCAGCCCCTAGAAGGCTGATGGGGATTGTACAAGGGAGAGGTTAGGTCCCTGAGACTAAAGAGCTAGCAATGTGGGCAACAATTATGTTACAAAATTGCAGAAGAGCCAGCAGTTGGCTCCTGCCGTGGAATGTGTCTTGGGACCATGTACACTATTACCCCTCTGGCCAAAATGGTCACGACTTGGACCACTGCAGTGTCACACGGTCCAAGTTTCACATGTCTCTGGAGATTTGCTGAGGCCAGTTCACAAAGTAGCAATGGCCCGTTCAAGGACCATCTGGGAATTCCTCTGCTGCTTTCCCTTCCCAAGGACACTTCCTTGGCATCGGCTGGCAGCCCTGCAATGCAGTGTCAAACTCCCAAAAGCAGCTCGTGCCAGGTCAGCTAATCCAGTACAGAGGCTGCCCTGGAAGGAAGACAGGACACAGGAAGAGGCTGGTGCCAGGGCCTTGCAGCTAGGAGGGCAGTCTTACCACCACAGACAGCTCGGGCAATCAGTATCTGAGCTGTGAGCAGGGCCCGAGTCCCCTGCCTACTCCCTCTTATGCCACTCAGCTTTGTCCACGGGCTGCATGACCGCACTTAGGATGTCAAATCTCACTGTTTCTCTTAGGGTCTAGCTTCTCTCCTACACAGTGAGCTCCTTCAATTTAAATATTGTGAATTACACACACACACACACACACACACACCCCTAGTGCCTACTATATTGCCTGCTATTGGTAGGATCTGAATAAGCAGTTTAATGTTCTATTTGTTTGCATCTAATTGAATGGAAAAATGAGAGAAAGAAGTCTTCCACCTACTGGCTCACTCCCTGAATGCCCGCAATGGCCTTGGCTGGACCAGGGTAAATCCAGAGGCCCAGGACTCTAGCCAGATCTTCCATGTGGGTGGCAGGAGCCCACACGCTTGAGGTATCATCACTGCCTTCCGGGATGCGTTCGCAGGAAGCCAAATCGGAGTAGCCAGGACTGAAACCAGCACTCCAATACGGGATGTGAGCATCCTTAGTGGTGTCTTAACCTGCTATGCCATAAAACCCACTGCTGCATTTTTAATGGAATTGAATCTGCTCTAGTAAAACCCATACACTGTGGCTCCCTCCATAACCAGCTTCTCTCCAGAACTTGTCATTTCCCAAAAGTTGCAGCCACAGGTGGATGTTGTGTGATTTGTTCTAATGGAAACAATGGCAGTTGGATTTGGAGGGAGGCTGGCAACTGAAGGATGCTGGCAGGTGCAAATCCAATTTAATTCTTGATGTATTTATACACAGAGGTTTGTGAGCATCAAATTAGACATTGCACACAGAACACTTGCAAAATGCCTGGTAGGTAGTCAATACCTAGAAAAAGGTGAGTGTAGGGCCAGGTCTAGAGCAGGGTCAGCAAGGAGCATGCCTTAGGTGCAAAATTTAAGAAGGAACCAAAAATCTCAGAAGCTAAATAATTGTTCAGGCTTCCTTCTGGAGCTAGAAATTCAAAATCAGCAGAGCCATGTTCCTTTCAGAGCCTCTAGAAGAGAATCCATCCTTGCCTCCTCCAGCTCTGGCAGCCTCAGGTGTTCCTTGGTTGTGGCAACATCACCCTAGTCTCTGTCACCATCTTCTCATGCCTCATTCCCTTCAATGTCTGTGTCTTCCCTTCCTATTGTAGGGACACTGGTCACATTGGAATGAGGGCTCACCCCACTCCAATACAGCCTCATCGTAACTACTTACATCTGCAATAACTCTGTTACCAAGTAGGGTCAATCTAAGATCCTAGAGATTAGGACTCTAGCGTATTCTTGGAGGCCAAGATGCAACCCGGACAATAATACTTTAGAATTAATGAACAAACATCTAAGTGTTGAAGGATTCAACTGCACATTTTCCCTCTCCTGCCACACTCTCCTCACCTTAATCCTGGCCCTTGACAAATGCTGGCCTTATTTAAAATTTAGTTGTATAGTTGTAAAAGGTACCACAAAGGCTATTGAAGGGTAGTATGATGGGGATTCAAAAACTTCATGGAAAGTAGAAATATGTGATGTGTTTATTTTAAAAATAAGTATTTTGACAAAATATTACAAGATAAAATGATTTTAAAATAAGTTTAAAAATGCTTTGAATCTTTCAAAATAAAAAAATTTGAAATCTGTAGGTTTTTTTCATAATACATGTTTTTCTTGAACTTTATACAAGATTTATGTATTTGAAAGACAGTTACAGAGAGAGAGCACAATCTTCCAATGACCAGGGCTAGGCTAGGCCAAAACCAGGAACCTAGAACTCAATCCAGGTCTCCCATGTAAGTGTCAGGGGCCCAAACACTTGAGCCATCTTCCACGAACCAGCGCCCCTATGGGATGCTGGCATTGCAGGCAGTGGCTTAATCTGCTGTACCACAATGCCGGCCCTTTTTACAAACACTTTGAAGACCCCATATACAGAGCAAGGGAAGACAATCCAGGCAGATCTAACCTAACAGGGAAGAGAAATAAATGAATTGAGAAAGTGCTAGTGCTGGCTGATGGCTGACCTAGTTGCTACCAGCGAGAGCACAATGTTCCCCAGCTAAACATAATCTCAGACTCGCAATGACTGATGTAATGAGACCGACTAGGCCACTGCATGATGGTGTCTGAACAGAGAAGAGACAACAGTGGACAGCCACAAAAAGAAACTATAATGCAGTCGTGTGTCACTTACTGACATGGATCTGTTCTGAGAAATGCCCCATTATGCAGTTTCATTGTTGTGTGAAGGTCAGAGTGCACGTCACACAAACCCAGGTGATTCAAACCAGTCACTCCGTGGGCCCTTGTGATGCAATCAAGCAACATGACAGATGTATGGTCTAACCAGTAAAATAACCAACATACTGTTTTACAGCAGTCATTTTTCAATAAGCAAAAGGTACTCTCTAAAATGTAAAAATTATATCACAAACATGAACTAGTAGTATAGTCATTTGTTAGCATTATCAAGCACTAGGCACTGTGCATAATTGTATTGTTATAATTTCATACAGCTTGCAGTGCAGTAGCTGTGTGTGCATCAGCATCCCTGCAAACATGGAAGCAAAGCTTTTTGCTGCAACAGTGACACCTACAACATCGCGGGGTGAAAGGAATGAATGTTTCAACTCTGTTACAATCCAATGGGATTACCACCCTTGAGCAAAAATCATTATGCAGCACCTGACTGTAGTTGCATTAGAATGTAATAGTAAACAAGGTAGAAAGAAAGTGCTACCAGAGCCCAGAGGAGCACAGGGTCTGGTTTGGGACCACTAAGATGGCACCACAGAAGCGGGGGCTTTGGCTGGCCTTGAAGGCTGAGGATGTCAATCGGTGCACAAGGGAGAGAACCCAACTGATATGAAAGTATGGAGGCGTGAAACTGATAGGCACATCCTGTTACTTCTGCCTGGCATGTCTTTCCTAGGCCAGCCTCACCCCACCTCTTCCTGGCTAATTCCCATTGGTCCACCATGTCCTAGCCTTTCATATTGTGTCGTGATTGGCTGTTTTCTTCTGCCATTAATCTGTGAGCTCTTTGAGAACAAGGACTTTGTCCTGTTAACTTTGGACTATTAATCTCTTGCGCAGTACCCTGATTGCAGTAGGTGTACATTAAGTGTTGCAAAGGGAGAGAAGTGGGGAGTGAACCGAGTCATCTCCATACTTAGAATCCAAGGTATATAAAATCTAAGGTGGAAGGTGAAAGTGAAAAATGATAAAGGTCAGAGACACACTGGGGAGGTCCTTGTTTGCCAGACTGAAGCATTTAGACGTCGTTTACCTGGTAACTGAAAGTCATTAAGTTATTTGAGGGAAGGCCATCCTGATGTCACCGCTAATCGAAGGAAACAGGTGGGATGGAAAGAGGACAAATTGAAGGGAGCAAGGCCAGCTAAAGTCTACTGCAATAGTCAAAGCAAAACATGATGAGGACCTGAATGAGGGACAGTACCAGGGGATATATGAGCAGAAAACCGAAGTGGGAGATGTAATTAAGAATGCAAATGATTATTAGACTTTATTATTATTAACTAGGCTATTAGATGGTTGGACTACTTTATTAATTCTGGCTTTTCTGGTATTTTTGGCTAAGTTTTTAAGCAGGCTGATCTTATTATTATATTGCACCTGAGCTGATATTAAATTGGCTTACAAAGCACTTGAACATGTGTGTGGTAGCAGAAGACTGGTCCCCAAAGATGTCTGTGTCCTAAGTGCTAGAACCTGGGAGGAAGTGAGGTTACCTGGCAAAAGGGAATTAAGGTTGTTGAATAGTAGACTTAGCTTAAGGAAGTTGCTCTGGGTTATCCAGGTAGCCCGATGTACTCACCAGGGTGGTTGTAAGTGGAGGAGCAGGGCTGATGAGAGAACCAATGGAGAAGGATTGTGTTGTGAACTTTGAGGACAGAGAAAGATTGGCAGAGACAAAAGATCTTCTTTCCTGGCGTATCCAGAAAAAACAGTCCTGATTTGAGCTTAATGAGGCCTTAGGCCTCTAGAACTGTAAGATGAACTCATGTTGTATTAAGCCTCTAGGTTTGTTTCTTTTTAAGACTCATTTACCTGAGAGGCTTAGTTATAGACAGGGAGAGACAGAAAGCTCTTCCGTCTGCTGATTCACTCTCCAGATGGCCACAATGGCTGGAGCTGAGCCAATCAACAGCCAGGTGCAGCTTCTGGGTCTCCCACGCAAGTGTAAAGGCCCAAGCACTTGGGCTACCTTCTACTGCTTTCCCAGGCCATCAGCAGGGACCTGGATCAGAAGTGGAGCAGCCAGACCTTGAACTGGTACCCATATGGGATGCCGGAGCTGCAGGTGGATGCTTAACCTACCATGCCACAGCACCAGCCCCAAGCCTCTAGGTTCAAGGTAACGTGTTACAGCAGCAATGGAAAACTCAAGCAACTTGCTTCACAGAGGGCTTGGAGACAGTGGTAGTGGAGCAACCTGACAGTAAATCTTGATATGAAGGAGCCACAGCCTGGGTGCTGAGGAGTTGACCCTTTACTTTGAGGACCCTCCATTTGTCATCTCTGAAATGACCTGTCACTGAACTGAAAAGCCTTCTATTTCGAGTTAGAAAGCATGACAAAGTCATTCAGACCCAATAGGTTTCTTTTTTTATTTCTTGCATTGCCCTGTCATTCAGAAAGCAGAATTTGTTTACATAGATGCTTCTGCCAATAGTGACTGAGTTCATGATAGCTCTTCTCTTTTAAGCATAACGGGTAAATGTAAGACATGAAATTGGTTCTCTTATTGAGATATCCAAGAAGGAAACAACTAGTTAGCAGCGAAAAGAACCCCAATGCATGTGATACTCCAATGCCAAGTGTGCTTCATACACCTTACTTCCTTCAACTCTGCAGAAATCCCAGGAAGTAGGCCTCACTCTCCAAAAGTTATATGATAAAAGGAAGATGATTCTGAGTTTCACAACAGAGTCTCTAAGACTTCCAGCCATGATTTCCCCCAAACCTCACTGTGCAGGTTCTCAGTAAGCACAATTTAAAAATGCTGCCCTTCCAGAACCTTTAGAAGCAGTCTATATCAGATAATGAAAATTCCCCATCATCTCTTTGCAGTGTGCAACTGTGTGCATGGCGTGTGCAACAGTGGACTCAACGGTGATGGCACTTGTGAGTGCTTCTCTGCATACACTGGCCCCAGCTGCGACAAGCGTAAGTTCTGCTCATTTCTGTACCGCCACACATACAGGTACAGGCATTCAACTCTGTATTCATTACTGGAGCTCCACAGGGGCAAGATGCCTTCTCTGCTGAAGAGGAACCAAGAATTAAAGAGGGTAGGGGTGGGCACTTGGTGCAGTGGCTAAGATGCCAGACTGGAATGCCTGCTTCCCATTTTATAGTGCCTAGACTTGAGTCCCAGCTCCAGTTCCAATGCCAGATTCCTGCTAGTGCACACCCTGGGAGACGGGGCATGAGGGATCAAGGTGTTGGGCCCCTGCCAACCACATGGGACACAGGGATTGAGTTCCAGGCTCCCGACTTTGGCCTAGCCCAGCTCCAGCTTTGGAGGCATTTCACTCTCTGGGTGTCTGCTTTCAAATACTTAAAAAAAGAGGAGGAGGAGGAAAGGAGAATGGAGGACGGGTGTGATAGAATGGGGAAAGATAAGAACAGAAGAAGTGTAGTGATGTAACCGTGTGACAGTGTGAAAGATAGAATGGAGAGAGACACTGGGTCTAGGGAATACCAGTAGAGGTCATTGAAAGCTGCTCGGCTACTAAAGGAGAGAAGGCCAATCACGATGCAGTATGATAAAGGCTAGGACATGGTGGACCAATGGGAATTGGCCAGGAAGAGGTGGGGTGAGGCTGGCCTAGAAAGGGCACACTAACGCTCGAAGGGAGAGGAAACAGGTTCATCAAGGCTGTGACTCACCAAAGGTTACAAAACTAATAAATAGAAGAGGTGGAGTTTGAATCATCTGAGTCCATAGGGAAGTACTCAGTATTCTATTACACTGAGTCCAATCAAGAAAGAGAACCCACAGGATGATTGACACGAGAGACACTTAATATAAAATTCAGGTAGCTGTGACGAAAGTGCACAGGGGACGCCAGGGCTTATGGAGTGTGACAGATGTTGGAGAAGCTGGACTCAAACCTCATTGGAGAGGGCATGGTGGTAGCCCACGAGATGACAGAAGTCAGCTGTTTGCCAAGGCCAGCATTGGACGACAGTCCCCAGGCAAGGACAGAGACACCCTCCGGGGCACTTGTGAGCTGAAGTTAGGGACTTCTCAGGTGTACAACTTATAGATGCAATGCCTGTGCAGGGAAGTCGGCAGGGAAGTGATCGATGGATCAGAGCCAAGGATGCTAAGTCACCTGATGACAACAGGGCACTCTGGGTGCCCAGCTGGGGCAGAGCATCCCTGAACAGATTATGCAGAAACAGCCGCTAACAGCGAAGCGCAACACTGCCCCCTGGAGCCAGGAAGAGGACCCCTGCCTCCTGCCATGTCCATCTAGCGCCCTCTGCTGGCAAAGCTTAACATCTCTCTGCAAAGCCAAAACCCTGACATTTATAGCCGAGCCGGTTTGAAGGTGAATTTAGGGCTGGGAAAGCAAAGAAATTTGTCACTCTGCCCATGAATATAGCCACATTTAACTTAAACTCTGGGTTTTAGTCTCAATGATAAGAAATGAATCATTCTTCCCCATGACACTAGCCTCAAGTTACCCTTTTGGTTTCAGCCTCCCGTTAAATGGAGAGGTTGGACAAGATTGAAAGTCGACAAGTACAAATTCATTTTGTTGAAAGCCTTTGAAGACTATGACTACTGGTAGTAATACAATGAATAAAACACAGCCCCTGCTGTCTTCCTGTGAAGGGCATGGCCATACCACCACCAATTCCAATCCAAAGTGAGGGGGGTGGGAAAACTCCTGTGTGGACTTCCACCCACCTCTTTCTCCATTGCATGATGGATGGACTCGCTGGCAGAGACATCTCAGTGAGACAGGTGACCCAGCTCAGCAGCCAGCCCAACTGACAACACTGTCAGATTTGCTTCCAACTGGAGAAATATCGTTGCATCAAAAGATAAACAATAGTCTGGAATGAAAATGTTTACAATTTAGATGGCAAGTTTTTATAATATGAAATAAACCAAATTTTTCAAATGGAGCTAGGAGCAGCTAGTTCTCAGAACTAAAAACTAGCTATAAACATGGGAGAGGTGCTAAAACTGGTAGGAATCTCACAAATATGAATTGAAGCCATAGCGAAGTAGGCTTGGAATTTGTGAGGTTATCTTTGGTTTTGGCCTTGACTTTTGGCCTGCTGTATTACACAGATTGAAAAGACAAATATATCTACAAGCAAAAGAAAAGTGAGAATGGGTGTGTGGATTTCTACAACCTATGGAAGACCTAGTTCTATTGCCTCTTAAGGCACAAATAGAGTATGCTACTGGGAACACAATTCTAAAAATTTATTCTAGAGAAAAGTAGGAGTTAGCAGTAGGTAAGAATATCTGTACAGAGAAATTCACAACAGTATTGTTTGTAAGAAGAAAGCAAGCTGGAACCAAATGTCCATCAGTAGGAAACTGGCTGAATAAATTGTGGTACATCCTGTACTAATTAGGATAATGCTAGATGCAATGAGAAATAAACACAAAAATTCAGTGGCTTAATACCATGGTTCTAAAACTATGTACCAAGACACATCCAAATTAGCATATCAAACTCTTTGGGCACTACTGGATATTTTTAGAAAGCTTTTATTTGATAAATATAAATTTCATAGGTAAAGCTTTAGGAAAATAGTGGTTCTTCCCCCCATACCTGAGCTCCTACCCTCACTCTGTCCCACCTCCTACTCCATCTCCCATTCCATTTTTTATTAAGATTCACTTTTAATTATCTTTATATACAGAAGATCATTTTAGTATATACTAAGTAAAGATTTTAACAGTTTGCACCCACACAGACACACAAAGTATAAAGTACTGTTTGAAGACAAGTTTTACTGTTAATTCTCATAGTACAACTCATTAAGGACAGAGGTCCTACATGAGGAGCAAGTGTACAGTGACTCCTGTTGTTGATTTAACAATTGACACTCTTATTTATGATTTCAGTGATCACCCGAGGCTCTTGTCATGAGCTGCCAAGGCTATGGAAGCCTTTTGAGTCCACAAACTCCATCAGTATTTAGACAGGGCCATAAGCAAAGTGAAAGTTCTCTCCTCCCATCAGAGAAAGGTACCTCCTTCTTTGACGACCCCTTCTTTCTGCTGGGATCTCACTCACAGAGATCCTTCATGTAGGTCATTTGTTGCCACAGTGTCTTGGTTTTTCATGCCTGAAATGCTCTCATGGGATTTTTAGCCAGATCTGAATGCCTTAAGGGCTGATTCTGAGGCCAGAATGCTGTTTAGGGCATTTGTCATTCTATGGGTCTGCTGTGTGGCCTGCTTCCCATGTTGGATCATTCTCTCCTTTTTAATTCTATCTATTGTTATTAGCAGATGCTTGGTCTTATTAACGTGATCCCTTTGACACTTATTCCTATCTTTATGAGCAGTCACACACTTAAAATGATCACTTTAACTAGTAAGATGGCATTGGTACCACCCAGCTTAATGGGATTTGGAGTCGCATGGCAAGTTTTTAGCTTAACCCTTAGGGGTAAGTCTGTGGGAATGTGTGCCAAACTGTACACCTTCTCCCTCTCTTAGTCCCCCTCTTATTTTTAGCAGGGATCAATTTTCAACTGGATTTAAACACCTATGAATAATTGTGTTAAAAGTTCAACCAATGGTATTAAGGAGAAAAAGAAAATAATAAAAAAGTCATTCTTCAAAAGGGCAAGAGCTGATCAATAATGTCATATTGTCAATAATCTCATAATGTCAGTTTCACTTCTACAGGTTTCCTTTAGGTAGGTGCTCAACTAGTTGTCACAGATCAGGGAGAACATATGATATTTGTCCCTTTTGGGACTGGCTTATTTCACTAAGTATGAGGTGTTCCAGATTAATTCATTTTGTTACAAATGAGTGGATTTCATTTTTTTTACCACTGTGTAGTATTCCGTAGAGTACATATCCCATAATTTCTTTATCCACTTTTCTGTTGATGGGCATTTAGGTTGATTCCATGTCTTAACTATTGTGAATTGAGCTGCAATAAACATGGAGGGTGCAGATAGTTCTTTTGTTTGCCAATTTAATTTCCCTTGGGTAAATTCTGAGGAGTGGGATGGCTGAGTCGTATCTGGGCAGTTCACCTGAATATGGATACTGACCTAACCTTTCACACAAAACTGTTCATCCCAGTCTGTGAAATTTAAAAATAAGGAGCTCATTGAATGCCTGTATTAGGCTCTCAATAGCCAGGAACTCCCAAAGGTTAAATTCAGGAATCATTTTTGGGCCAGGGCCACTCAGTTGTACAGCCTCCTTGTGATTTGACTTAATGAAAAGAGAAATTTTTGTAGCTCTTGTGAATGGGACTGATCTTAGAAGTTCTTTCTCAGCCTTGGCATTGCCTGTATATACAAAGGCTATTGATTTTTTGTGTTAGTTTTTATATCCTGCAATTTTACCAAACTGCCTTATGAGTTCCAATAATCTCTTAGAAGAGTCTCTTGATTCATATATATATAAATGTCTGCAAGCAGGGATAGTTTGACTTCCTCCTTTCCAATATTATGCCTTTGATTTCTTTTCTTTGCCTAATGGCTCTGGCTAAAACTTTCAGTACTATGTTGAATAGCAATGGTGAAAGTGGGCATCTTTGTCTGGTTCTGGATCTCCGTGGAAATGCTTTCAACTTTTCCCAATTCAATATGATGCTATCTGTGGGTTTGTCATGTATTGCCTTGATTGTTTTGAGGAATGTTTCTTCTAAAGTGATCATTTTTCCACTCAGTTATCATTTATAGCCATCATGCATATTCCTACTAAACTAGGGTGTTTTTGCTTTGTACTTGTTAAACTTCTTATTCAGTGAAGTATTAAGCTTCTTTACTGTAATGTAAATTTAAAATATGTTAACTCAAAACTGAAAATGAAAAAGATGAAGGGCTGGAGGGAGGAAGGGAGAGAATCTCATTATAGTCTTAGACTTGTACCAATAAACAAATTGAATCTGTTAAAAATTAAAATTCAAAATGAATTTAAAAATTAAAAGGAATACTGCAAGTTGGTATTTTTTAGAACTGGTGTTCTATTAATGCAAGTACTTTGACAATATTCCTGTACAGCCGTCCCTGAATGTGCAGCCTTGCTCTGCCCAGAAAATTCCAGATGCTCACCTTCCAGTGAAGACAAAACAAAACTGGAATGCAAATGCCTTCCCGATTACAAAGGCGATGGCAAAGAGTGCGAGCGTGAGTAGAATGCAGAGCCTGCTGGGTTTGCTCACTGACATGCGGGGTTATGTAAGAGGGGAATAAAACCTCATCACCTCCCTAATAGTAACACAATGAAGATTTCTGTTTCCGTCTATGTAGTTGAGTAAAATACATTAAAAGTGTCAAGTAAAATGTTCAAGTGTCAGGCCTCAATAACTGGCAATTTCTCCTTCTGTAATCAAAACACATATGTGAGCTTTAAAACATGATTTTATATCACCTTAATGTCAGTCTAAAATATAGCACTTTTCTCCGTTTCATGTTCATGCCCTTTCTGAAAGTCTGTACTGTGCATCAGTTCAGCAATAAACTCTGAGTCCAGACTGTCTGGATTTAAGCCCAGATAAAACTTATACTAGCTACATGATCTTTATCCTGCCTGTGCCTCAGTTTTCCTATCTATTAAATTGGGATAATAAAGATATCTATCTTAAGGGATTGTTATAAGGATTAAATGAGTTAATACATGGCAAGTGTTTAGAACCAATACATAGGATGGATCTTCAAAAACTTCATAGAAAATTTTTACTATGAAATGAATCTTGATGTGAATGGAAGGGAAGAGGGAGTGGGAGATGGGAGGGGTGCGGGTGGGAGGGAAGTTATGGGGGGGGAGCCATTGTAATCCATAAACTGTACTTTGGAAAATTATATTTACTAAATAAAAGTTAAAAAAGTAAAATAAAAAGTAAAAAAAAAAAAAAACTCTGTGCGGCTTTCAAGAACTTTTTACCCTGAAATAAATTTATCTTTTGATTCAGTTTTTCCCTGAGCATTGTGAAGAACCTGCATATTATAAATTCTAAAATCACTAGTATGCTTTTTTTTTGTGGAATTGTATATTTAATTACATATAAAATAACATGATAATACATAATGGTATCTGTAGTGACAATTGCCCTGCCACATGAGAATCTCTTTTTGTGGAGGAGCTAGTCATATGGAATGGGATGAAATATTTATCTATTAAAACTGCTGACTTACCTTGGCAGCTGTGATGAGCTGTGACCCATCAGCTCAGGTTGCCTTCTGCAACTCTGAAGGTGCTAATTGCCTCTCCTCTTGTCATTGCTTCGCAAGCCATCAACCCCTGTTTGCAGAACGTCTGCCACCCTCATGCTCATTGCACATACTTGGGACCAAATCGGCACAGCTGCACCTGCAAAGAATTCTACCATGGGGATGGCCACGTGTGCCTACCAACAGACCCCTGCCAGACTAACCTCGGAAACTGCCCTACGAAGTCCACGGTGTGCAAATACGATGGGCCGGGACAGGTGAGCTAATAATGCGCGGAGCCGATGTGACCAGAAGGGCAAGGCGCAACCTTGTGCCAGCGGCATCATTCATCTTCTGCACCTTCCAGTCCCCTCTTCCGATGCTCGGGTGGGGATTCCTGCCCCAGACAGACCTCCATGTGCTCAGGGCCTGACCTCAGTGTCCCCCTACTCCATCTATCCTCCAAACTCACATTTCCCAGCTCCTCGGTCAAAACCTAAGTGATCCGAGTCTTTTATCACATTCCTATGTGGTGATAGACCAAATACACACATCATTCAAAATTAAATTAGCAAATTGTCAACCAGAACTTGGGTGAATATATAAGTTACTGTCACTCCCAGAGTTCCATTCCTTCTAATTTTTTTAAGTTACAAGGGGCTCTTAGAACTAAAAATTTACTTTCCCAAAGAGATGAAAACTGATCAAATATTAGACAACACTGAAAGATTGTAGGGAGCAGTGAAGCTATTCTGGAGTGAAACACTGCCCTTTTAATCTTTCTTACTCCCCCCTCACTGCCACCCAGTAATTTTGCCTTTCAAGTAAATAAATGAATAAATCTTAAAAAATTCCCCTTTAAATAACATCATGACCTTGAGTGATAAAAAAGCACACTGGTCAGGAGATCTTTGTGAAGGAGCCAAACCCGAAGAGCTTTGTCCCTAAGGTTGCACTCATCTACCAAGTATTTAGTGAATGCTTGCTGGGCCCATAATTGCACAGCAAGTCTGCAGTGGAGGAATCTATCCACACAGAAGGTGGTGGGTGCAGGGGGAGGGAAGTCTCGGTAGCTGGCCCAGAACAGCCATGGATCCCCACAGTCTCATCAGCACCCAACAGGGACATTCCCAGAACTCCCTGCAGAGAAGCCACCCAGTCGTGCCTCTCTGAGGAGCAAGAGTGCCTCACATGACACTTCCGCCACCAACTTCTAAGGCAAGGTTTGCAGAGAAATGCCAGGGGCTACCTTCCCATGCTCAAAATAAGGCTCTTTATGGGAAATCCATGTTGCACCATGAATTCCAGGACCTTGAGGGGAGATTTTAAAAATATGCTTTATCTCTTTAAAAATGGGTCTCAGGGCAGATTTTAAAGTCTTGGAGACCTCTCATCAGTCACACAAAACCCAGCATTGCATTTTTCCAGAGCAGAGTTTCTCAACCTCGGTATTATTAACCTTTGGGGGCTATCTAACTTCTTCCTTGGGGGCAGCAGGTGCTGTCCTGTGCATGGCAGGATGTTTAACAACATGCTCAGTCCCTGCTGGCACCAACCTCCCTACATTGCGACCATCACAAATGTCTCCAGGGGTAGGCAACTGGCACAGTGGTTAAGATGCTACTGGAGATACCTACACCCCAGCTCTGCTCCCGATTGCAACTTCCCACTAATATACACCCTGGGAGGCAACAAATGATGGCTCAGGTTGTTGGGTCCCTCCCACGTACATGAGAGATGCAGACTGAGTTCCCAGCTATGATGGGCATCTGGGGAGTGAATCAATATGCGCACACACACACACACAGACACATACACACACATATACACACACACAGACACATACACATACACACATATACACACATATATACACACACATACACATGTATACAGACACACATATACACAGACACATACACACACACAGACACATACACATACACACATATACACACATATATACACACACATACACATGTATACACAGACACACATATATACAGACACATACACATATATATACACACATACACACATATATATACACAGACACACACATATATATACACACAGACACACACACACACACAGACACACATATATACACACACATACACACACATAAACACATATATACACACAGACACCTACACACACACATATATACACACACAGACACACACACACATATATATACACACACATATATACACACAGACACATACAGACACATATACATACACACAGACACACATACATACACACACAGAGACACATATACACACATATATATATATACACACATAAGTGTATATAATCATCAATCAATAGATAGCCCCTTAAATATCTCCAGACATTGCCTAGGTCCCCTGAGTTAACCCATGGTTGAAAACAATCTAGAGTAATAACACTCCCATCTGAACATCAACCTATGCTTACCTATATACAATCCAAAACCAGAAATTATGGAGGCAGGCACTTAGCCTGGTGGTTAAGAGGCCTATTTCCCATGGTGGAGTTCCTGGGTTCAAATCCTGGCTCCAGCTTCTGATTCCAGTTTCCCACCAATTACAGACCCTTTGAGGCAGCAGTGATGGCTCAACTAGTTAGATTCCTGCCACCCAAATGGCAGACCTGTGTTGAATTCCTGGGTCCTAGCTCTGGCCCAATATTTGGGAAGTTGAAGTGAATGGGAGCTGTCTCCCTCATCCTCTCAAATAAGTTTTTAAAATGAAACAAATTATGTAGCCCTGGAGATCAGCTATATGTATTTCATATTAGGTGAGATGTATGAATATCACTTCTACTTTTTGATATTTTGACAAATCTTTTGCTTAAGCACATATTTGAGACCTATGCTAACCTAGTTTTAGCAACATGTGTTAAGAAGAGTGCTGGCTGAAGTGACTAACTGGGTTGATGTTTGTTTTCTCTCCCTGCCTACTGAAGTCTCACTGTGAGTGTAAGGAACATTACAACAATTTTGTACCAGGAGTTGGGTGCAGTATGACCAACATCTGTGAATCCAACAACCCATGTCATAAGAATGCAAACTGTATCACCATCGCACCTGGCCAAACTGAGTAAGTCTTTTTAATTCTGCCCCTACGCTCCCCAAGTGGTGAAAGTAGTGGCCAGTCCATACAGTAAGTTCCTCAAAGGAAGAGTCTTAGTCTTATTCAGCCTTGTATCCACCACCACCCCACATAGTAGGAGTAAGGAGCACAGTAGGTACTTAATATATCTTTGTGTAATCCATGAATCGCTCTGCACTTATTTCCTTTACAAAGATCGCTAGAACATTCTAGAACACTGATCTGGCCTGATAGGTTGCTGTGAAGCAGTTGGAATGTGGGAGGAGGAGACTGCTGTGACTGGGAAAACAGATGGCTGCTGAGATTCCACAATGTGACCCCTTGTGTACCTGCCTGTTTCCTCAGTGGTGAACTGTTGCTCAGTGGTGATGCACACTAGCCCAGGGAAAGCGGGCAAGCCTGAGTGGTGTTTCCTGGACTCCAGGTTTCAGAAGAAAGTGTTCCCTGCAGGTGAAAGCATTTGTGTGAATATTTCTGAGGCAGAGGCAGCTCACGTGAAAGAAAGGGGATCGCACTGGGAGTGTAAAGACCTGAGGATAAGGCCTGGCACAGGTACCCATCAGACACGAGACCCTGGGGAAGTGGCACTCTCTCTGGTCTCAGTGTCTCTCTGTGTAGAATGAGCACATGGATGTCTATTCCATAAGAAAGTGGTGACAATTCCAGGAGAGAACAGTTCTAGAAGTTTCTGTACAGATGTATCATGGTTTTCTTAGTGACTAAGAACTCAAGTCTTTGAACTCCTGGACTGAGGTTTCTCTCTGTGCCACCCCCCTCACTCCTCATTGTCACCAGAGACTGCCTAGGACTCAGACCGCCATTGTGAGTTCAGACCCATAGTAGACATTGAGCCAAGTAAACATAAACCAGTTTCTGGGCTTCCAAAGTCCCCTTCTGCCTTTCTTGAAGTTGCTCCCGTGGATGACTGGGTTTTCAGTGGGTGGGTTTGCCCAGAGAGGCAAGTGATAGTCACCATGTGCTAGCTGGGCAAAAGAGTGACCTGCCCTCACTGCAGCTGGCGTGGAAAGAGGTTGGGTATCAGAACCCCTGGGTTCAAACCCCAGCTGTGCCACTTACCTTGGCCCCTCTGACATCATAAAAAGGGGGAATTGTACCTCCCACCAAGGCTGTGATGAGGATTAAATGAGACTGTATTCATTGATCCCCAGGCAGAATCTGGCACACAGAAATCACTCCATTCCTGCTGACTGCACACGCAAACACAGCATGGCCTGCAGACAGGCACACATGCACCCGACACACACACACATACAGGCACATCTTCTCCCACACGTAGATTCTGGTAGTGTGGATGACCAAGCAAGCCAGTGCACACATCTTTACCATCCTCTGAAAAAGTCCCAGTGGAAAGATTCTTTCTTTGTTTTGACAAGAAAAAAAAAAAAAAACAGTAACACAGTATCAGTATGGTGAACTGTGTCCAAACTTGTGTTAAAATATTAATGGGACTAACATTGGATTTTAGAAGTACTTGTACAACCCACACTTTCTTCCTCCTCCCAAAAGATGGACTGTCTTCAGCTGAATAAGAGACCTAAATAAAAAGACTTGCAGCAGGCATTTGGCCTTGCAGTTGAAACACCTTATGTCTGCATCCCATATTGGAATGTCCGGGTGCAAGCCCTGGCTCCACTTGCAGACCAACTTCGCAGCTAATGCACAATGTGGGAGGCATCAAGTGGTGGATAAAGTATTTGAGTCCCTGCCACCCACATGGGAGACCCAGACTGAGATCCAGGCTGCTGGTTTCAGCCTGGCACAGCCCTGCCTATTGTGGGTATCTGGGGAGCAAGCCAGCAGAAGGAAAACATCTTTTTGTCTCTCTCTCTCTCCCTGTCCTGACTCAATTTTTTAATGGCTGATTAATTACACAATAAACCGTGAAGCTATCAGTCCTCAGCTTATTTAGCACATGGAGGATGAAGACCGATTTTGTTTTTGCCTCCTCAATATGGCATGTAGTATATGCCGAATCCCTAAACTCATGCTGTGTCAGTCGCTGGGGGTCACCCCATTGAGAAGAATGAGTTCAAATGTGGACTTTCCCATGCACTCCCCAGGCTGCCCTCAGACAAGTCTAAACTTCCCTAAGCCACTGTTCTCACACCTGCTGAGTCGGACCAGAAACCGGGACTACCTCCTAATAAGGGGTTGACAAGTTACTGGATGTCAGCTTGCATTGAGCTCTGCCTCCACTCTGGATATGACTGAGAACAAAGATCTGAATGCCTGTTCCACTTGCATCACTTTCTGTGGACTTAGCAGAAATAGAAGTAAGGGGCCCTTCTAAGGGCCCTTCCAAAAGCCCAAGGGGAAAAGGAATGGGATTAAAAGATATGTTCATGTGGGTGCAAAAGAATTTTGAATTCCATGCATGGTGTTTTCATAGTATGTGTTTCCATGAGCCTTTTGAACACTCTCTGTTGAAGAGGAGAACATTATCTCATTCAGCTTCAACCATAAAGGAGACTCCCTGACAGAGCAGACGTAGTGAAGAAAAGCACAGTTTACATTCCAGCTGCAGAAAAGTATACCACACAGCAGTGAACTTGATACTCTCCAAGTGTTAGTGACATTGATGATATTCAGTGTTTATGTAAGACTTGTACAGGTTAAGATGTTCTGGAAGGAAGTCGTCTTCCTAAGAATCCCATCCAAGGCAGCATGGTGCAGTGCAAGAGCCGTCCCAGGCAAACCTGGGTGGAAATCCAGATGTGCTGTCAGCAGTATGACCCTTAGATCTGGGCACCAAGGACCCTCGTACCAGCACTATGTTAGAGGGTCCATTCTGGCCCTCAGCTGGCTATAGCAGGCAAGGCATCTGTCGGACCAAGGGGACACTTCCCTCCCAGAATCTGAGCCCTGCTTTAAACACCACGCCCAGGTGCTCAGAACCCCATTACTCAATGTCCGCAATGGCTCCAGTCCAGCTTCCAAGGCCTGGACCATTCTCCCCAGAGCCTGGCCAAGGGCTGGCTGGCTGTAGCAGGTGTGGATAAGCTGACCTTACTTCCACCACCCTCATGAACACATCCTTCCTTGGCTCTGGTTCCAGCGAGTCTGACTGTCTTAGTCCATTCAGGCTGCTGTAACAAAACACCATAACTGGGTGGTTTAGAAATCGCAGACATTCTGAAGGTTGCAAGTCTGCAGTCAGGGCACGAGCATGGTTTGGTTTTGTCGAGAGTGCTCTTCCAGGTTGCAGACAGCTGCCTTGTATCCTCATGTGGACAGAGGGCTCAAGCTCTTCGGGGTGTCTTTCATATTGGCACTAGTCCTATTCATAAGGACTCCTCCTCCATGACCTATTCACCTTCCCATATCCCTACCACCTCCCCCATGCCATCACTTTGGGGGTTAGGCTTTAATATGTATTCACTTTTTTCAAAGATTTATATATTTGAAAGAGTTACACAGAGAGGAGAGGCAGAGAGAGCTTCCGTCTGCTGGTTCACTCCCCAACTCCAGCCACAACTGCCGGAGCTGCACCAATCCAAAGCCAGGAGCTTCTTCCAGGTCTCCCACATGGGTGCAGGGGCCCAAGGACTTGAGCCATCTTCTACTGCTTTCCCAAGCCATAGCAGAGAGCTGGATTGGAAGTGAAGCAGCCGGGTCTTGAACCAGCACCCATATAGGATGCTGGAGCTTCAGGCCGGGTCACTAACCCACTGCACCACAATGACAGCCCCAATATGTATTCATTTTGAAGAGACAAGCATCCAGTCTATTGCACTGTTCTTAAGGGTGCCTAATATTCCCAATTCCGTTCTCACACTGTTCCTTCTACTCAGAACAGCCTTCCCCTCCCCCTGCACCTGCCACCTCTGAGCCAGGGTAGTACATGGGTCCTTCAGTGCTCAGTCTAAGTATCTAGCTCCAGGATGCCTTCCCTGGCCTCCCAGTAGTCTACTCTGGGCTCTCAGATGGCCCTGAAATGCTTCTGTTCTAACATATAAGGCTCAGAATTGGAAGAGTGCATCATACAGTGGTGAGGGGAGCAAGCACTGCCACTTACAGGCTGTGTGACCATGAGTGAGCTACTTCTCTGTGCCTCAGTTTTCTCCTCTAAAACGGGGCTAATGACAGAACTGACCCCCTAGAGTTCTTGTATTGAAAAAGACACAGTAGTGAGGCCCCAAGAGGAATACCTCACCTGGCAGCCATTGATAGATGCGAGATACTGTGCTCCTGACTGATGTCACAATAGAAGTCCTTTGGGGTTCATGTCTTGTTTGTCTTTGTTCTAACATCTCCTATAACCATTAAGGAAGGGAGTGAGTTTGGAGGAATGAACGAATCAATAAAGGAATGACATGAACTTGTAAACTATTGAAGAAATAAAGTCAATGGTACTGAGAGGCATGGGACACCCTAAATCTCATTGAGCATGAAGTGTAATGAATGCCAAACCATAACTTATAAGATGCAAAATAGCTTTCAGGTGTTAATCTTCCAACAGCAGGTGACATTCACCCCTAACTTTAAAAAAAAATTTGCAAAAAGAGACAAGGCTACATGTGTGCCCAGGCCTAATGGAAACCATTGAAGTCAGATTCTAGACCAAGATTTTAAATAAAAGTCTGACTTTGAATCAAGATTTTAATGATTAAAAATATTTATGTCTCATACATTCCATGCAGCATTGAGGTCACTAAATTTCACTTCTCCCTTACACAAAACAGACCACCAGCCTCATTACAACCTGAGGAGTTTTGGTTCTTAAAGCTTACTTGTCCTGCTGTCAGCAGTTGTCTTCACAGGAAACACGTCATTGATAGCAGAATTACTTTTCAGAATTGGCTACTGCGTCACTTTTCCAGTGTACAACCTCCTCCTCCCCCTTCTTAAGTCAGCAGATGTGGCACTTGCAGAGAAGTTGACACTGAAGTGGGAAACTGATTTGATTGTACTCATGCACCGAGCTTTCATGCTTAAGAGCTCTCTCTCTCTGAAAATTAGTTCTTTATTCTCAGTCCCTAGAATTCAGGATTTTGTCTTACTCCCATAGCAATTCCTTATGCGATGTTTCTGGCATTTTGGGGGGACATTTCTTTGTTGTGGGGGCTGACCTATAAGCTACATGGTGTTTGGCAGCATTCTGTCTCTACTGGCCAGAGACCAGGAGCTTCTCACCCCAGTCGTGACAACCAAAGAGGACTCCAGACATTGCCAGATGTCCTTGGTGGAGGGGGGAGGAGGGGAGCGTTATCATCCATGGTTGAGAGGCACAATTTGACAAAGCCTCTGAAAGGCCCCATAAGCAAATAATCCCCCATCCTTTGTCCCACTGGGAAACTCACCTGCATCCTTCTAGAATCAGCTTCAATGTTGCTTTCCCCTGGAAGCCGCCCTCTGTTTCTCCAGGAAAAGCAGTCCCTTCTCCTCCATGCTGTGCAGCTTCCTGTTCTACCTTCCCCTATGGTACTTCCGTGGAATTCAAGTCATCTGTTCCTGGACTTGTCCTGCTACACCCCCCGCACCTCCACATTACTGTTGTCCTTGTATCTTTCACTCCCATCCTTGAGATCGCCCTTGTCACTGTTCTCATCATCATCTTCCGTGGCCTGTTCACTGTGCTGTTTGTCCTTCATTGTCTTTTCTGTCAATAACCCTAACAGTACTGCTAAACCCATTTAATAGACTAGGAAACAGGCTGAGGACGTTTAGTGACCTTATCAGGTTGCTGTATTTTTTGTTCTCAGATCTGACCCAGCATGTCAGACTAGAAGGATCAGATGTTTGTTATCATTGTCTTTATAGTCCCCTTACCAAGCAACTTCCTAGAATTAAGTAGTGACTCAGTAAATAATCAAGTCAGCAATGCGGTGCTTCCTAGGTGTTGGGATATAACAAGGAATAAGGAGGGACCTGTGTTCTGGGAGAGCTTCCTGTCTGCCACAGGAGTCAACATCTCCAGAGGGTCATGGTGGTGGCATCCACAGATGCTCAACCCAGCCAGAGAGAAGCAGGGGGTCAGATGACACTGCAGGCCGCACCTAAGATGCTCTGAGCTAAGATAAGGGTAGGACATTCCTGGCAGGACAAACAGCCTGAGGAAGGCCCCACAGCCTTCATAATAAAGCAGTTCTGGGGCCAGCACTGTGTGACATGGTGGGTAAAGCTGCTGCCTGCAGCGCCAGCATCCCATATAGGCGCCAGTTAGAGTCCCAGCTGCACCACTTTTAATCCAGCTCCCTGCTAATGTGCCTGGGAAAACAGAGGAAGATGGCCCAAGTCCGTGGACCCTTGCACCCACATGGGAGACCCAGATAAGACTCTGCTATTGCAACCACTTGGGGAGTAAACCAGTGGACAGAAGATTCTCTCTCTCTGCCTCTCCGGAACTCTTTCACATAAATAAATACATCTTTAAAAAAAGAAAGCAGTTTGGTGTTGCTTGAATTTGCAGTGACAGGAGGAAGAAGACATGGCAAGATCCCTCTGCTCACACCTTGTCCTGTACAGGAAAGGAGTCGTGAGTGTTTGAAACACACAGGTGCCAGCTTTCCTTTCCAGCAAGGTCACTCAGGAGGTTGAGTGAAGGACCGGTCTGAGAGCAGAAAGATGAGTGAGGTGCCCATTGCAATAGTCCAGGCAGAGGGTGATGGATGTTCCACACAGAGACTGTTCAACCAACTTGTTGAAAATCTATTTTCCACAGAACCATATTTAGAAACCTAACCAGGCTAACAAGCATGTAGCTATTCTTTGGAATGCTCTCCTAACGTGAGTCACAGCTGTGGTATGGTATAACCACAGTAAAATCATGATGTCATCATAGCCCATCTTTGGCTCCCCACATCTCTCCCCTCTGGAATGTTCTTCCCCTGCCTCCGGTTTGGTTCCACACTCACCCTCAGGATCCCGGTGAATGTCACCTCTCTGTGTACTTGGGCATCATCATCAGCCAGCTGTCAAGTGCTTTGCTAGGTAGCTGTGGTGTGCTGCAGCCGGGGGTGACTGACTCACAAGATGAGAGCGTTGCATTTTCAGGAATTGTATAAGCTAGTTGGGGTCACGTGGGTAGTTTAAAATTGGCCAGAATGTGAGTTTGAGTTATGGAAATTGACAAAGGCTGCAAATCAGGGCTTTTTTCCCTCCAGGAGAGCTGGCTGTTAAATTTTACCCACACCACTGCTAGAGCACCTTTAATTATTTCTCTCTTATAACAAAACTTTCGCATAAAATTTCCATGACTTTGCTTTTTAGTTTGTTTATATCAGTGATTTCATTGTTTCCCTTATGTATTTGGCTTAATTTTACTGTTTAACCAGGAATGAAGTGCCTACTGTGGACCTAGCCCTGTGCTAGATCCTGGGGTTACAGCCATGGACACAGACTCCTTGCCCTCATTCACTTCTCAAACTAGATATGGAAGCAGTTATAAACCAAATAGCCACACAAATAGAAAACAATTACGGCTGTGATGGTGGCTACAGAAAAGTCACATGTTCCAAAAGAGTGTAGATAAGAGGGGAGTGGGGGCCTGATCCACAGTGAGGGAGGTGGAGCCCCCGAGGAAGGCTGAGGGGCAGACAGTTGCGCAGGGATCGCAGCATGGAAGGGGAGAGGGCAAGAGTGTCCCCAGGAGACCGATAGTCCTGAGCCTTAACAGTCTTCTAGAGTGACTTCAGGGCCTTGCTCTGCTGTGGATTCAGCAGTGGGGCCCTAGAATCTACATTTGTAATAGGTGCTCCAAGTAATTCTGATGCACATGGTCTCTTGACCATACTTTGGAAAACAATGAGCCTAAAAGCATACAAAGGTATCTAGTGTTTATAACTGTTCATAATTTATTAAATATTCCCTCCTGGAATGTCTAAGTTGGCTACTGCACTAAAAATGCTGACTCATGTCTGTGCCTCGTCTGGTCTTGTTTTCCCTCTCTGTTAAGTAAGAGCATTGGATTTTATGATCTCGACCTTCAATGGCTCCAAGATCCTGAGACTTTGTTTTCATCCTCTCTGTAGATGCACTTGCCAGAAAGGCTACGTGGGTGATGGCTCAGTGTGTTATGGCAATATCATGGAACGACTCAGAGAATTAAACACCGAACCCAGAGGAAAATGGCAAGGAAAGCTGATCTCTTTCATCTCACTCCTAGGTATGCAGCTCTGGGTAAAAATTTCCACATGAAAGTCAACCCTCCTAGAGGCAAAGGCATCTACAAGACACAATCATTCAGAAAAAGATAGGCAAGGCACATCTCCTGGGATCAGCCCTTCTAGTGAGAGGCCACGCAGATTGGAGGGAAAGGCCAGGCAGCTGTTTCCAATAAGACAAGCAGGAATTGGTAGGCGTAGCACTAAGGACAAGGTCCTGGGGTCACTATGGATTAACCAGACCTGCAAAAGCAGTAAGATGGGGAGAGCTACTAATGTAAGGATGGGTACCATCTCCTAACCCCTTGAGCTTATGGTTCCTTCTAGGGTGAACTACAATTAGCCAGTGAAACTGGGAATAGAAAATGACTGTGACCCTGGGCAGTATCCATGTTCCTCAGGGGAGAAGTTGCTTGAATCTGAGGATAGGCTTGGTTGTATGCAGCCATCCCAGCACCCTCAGTCCTCTAAACACTGATTTTCTGGGGTGATGCATCTTCCTCCAGGCCTCCTGGTAGGGGACAACCTGAGACATTCAGCTATGAGTCATGAAGAATGAAATAGGATCACTGAGCAGAGCCTTGGCCTAGACTTCCAGTGACATGCAAACGTATCCAGTCAACAAAACATAAAATACAGGGCTTGACCAATCAGAAGTAGCCTTCAAATGTCAGCATTTAAATTAGAATTTACCAGGCACCAAAGCTGATTTCACAGAAAGAACACAAGTAATGAAGTACACTGATGAGTCAATGCTGTGTTCCCTGCATAAATGTTAAGGCACATCCTGCAAAAATGTTCTCCTCTTTCCAAGGCATCCTGCACAGTCAAGCTGGCATTGCTGGGCTCAGGGCAATGTGCCAGCTCCTTGCAGCCTTCCCCTAAGGACTCTGAGAATATCAAATGGGAGCAGACAGCAATGATGGATTATCTTTTTGCAGACTGGGCCCTCACATGTTTCCCTGGACAGAGTCCTATTGACTTCACACTACCCCCCCACCCCCGCCATTGCAAAGTGCTGGTACACACTACTTCCTGTGTGAGAATACAGCCTATCTTGCTGTCCCAAACTGCACCAGGGCTACGCAAATAGCTCTGGATACCTAATTCATAGAACCCAATGCAAAATGAAAATGGGAGCTTATTTGTTCAAAATTAATTAAGCATTTCAAGATGGCAGTAGCAGAGTGTTCTCTCAAGTGTAGCACTTTCCTGGGCTGGCATGAGTGGAAACAAGAGCTATATCTGCTCCCTGAAATGGTGTCTGCTCATAAAGTCAGACTTAAAGACCAGGACCCTGGGGATGTCAGAGGATGATGTCCTATCTAAACTGTTCATCCCAGCATATCCTTGAAATCAAGTGTCTTCATGGAAACTTCTAGAATTATGTGGAATACGTTGAGGCGATGGTTTCACAGGGCTTTATATTTGTAGAGAGCTTCACAGTTTACAGAGGGTCTGCATGCAGAAATTACAGCAGAGAAGGGCCTGTGGGGACAAATTGGGGTGTAAGGCTGCTGCCTGATTTTATTCCTCATATACCACTGACCCACTGGAGTTTTTTTTTTTTCTTTGTGTATTTTGACTCCTAAGACAAAACTTATGCCTGGCCACTGAGTAACCTGGGACCATTCACTGTGTTGCTGCCCTCAGACAAAGGATTGAAAGGATTCAATGTGAGTACTTAACTCTCCCCTGAAGGGTGAATGCAATGAGATTTAATAGGTGATGCCAGCTTTACTAGGGGTGGGCATTTGGCATAGCAGTTAAGATGCCACTTAGGAGATGCACATCCCATATTGGAATGTCTGAGTCTGGTCTCCATTCCTTATTCTTCCTTACTGTTAATGAGTACCCGGGGAGGCAGCAGGTGATGGGCTCAAGCTGGGTCCCTGCCATCCGCAGGGGAGACTTGGATGACATTTCCGGCTCCTGTTTTCAGCCTGGGCCCGGCCCTAGCTATTTCAGAGGAGAAGAAATCAATCAATATCTCTCCTTCTCTCCCTCCCTCCCCCCATTCCCCTTCTCCCTTTCCCTCCTCCTCCTCCTTCCCTTTTCCCTCTCCTCTCCTCTCCACTCACCATCCTCCCTCACCCCCTCTAATTTTATTTAACATGTACAAATTTCATGTATTTCATATATACAGATTTAGGAAGATAATACTTTCCTTCCTACCCTCCCACCCACCCATGCTCCCACCCTTCTTTCTCCTCCTCCTCCTATTCCCATTCTTATTTTTTACAAAGCTCAATTTTCAGTTACCTTTATACTCATAAGATTAACCCTACACTAAGAAAAGAGTTCAACAAATAATATGAAGAAAAAAACCCACTGTTCCTCAACAGTTGAAACAAGGGCTATTAAAAATAATCACATCTCACTGGTGCCACAGCTCACTAGGCTAATCCTCCACCTGCGGCGCCGGCACACCGGGTTCTAGTCCCGGTCGGGGCGCCAGATTCTGTCCCAGTTGCCCCTCTTCCAGGCCAGCTCTCTGCTATGGCCCAGGAGTGCAGTGGAGGATGGCCCAAGTGCTTGGGCCCTGCACCCGCATGGGAGACCAGGAGAAGCACCTGGTTCCTGGCTTCGGATCAGCGCGGTGCACTGGCCACAGCGTGCCAGCCTCAGCGGCCATTGTGGGGTGAACCAAGGGCAAAGGAAGACCTTTCTCTCTGTCTCTCTCTCACTGTCCACTCTGCCTGTCAAAAAACAATAAAATTTTTTAAAAAATCATCGCATCTCAAAGTGTCAATTTCAATTCTATAGACACCATTTTGGTACTCTATTACTATAGATCGGGGAGAACATGTAGTATTTGTCCTTTTGGGACTGACTGATTTCACTAAGTATCATGGTTTCCCATTGCATCCAATTTGTTGTAAAAGATATGATTTCCTTATTTTACTGCTATGTAGAGTTCTATAGTGTATATATATCATAATTTCTTTAGCCAGTCATCAGTTGATGGGCATCTGAGTTGATTCCATATCCTAGCTATTGTGAATTGAGCTGCAATAAAAATGGAAGTACAGATTGCACTTTCATATTCTGGCTTCTTATCATTTGGTAAATTCCCAGGAGTGAGATGACTGGATCATATGGTAGGTCTATATTCAGATTTCTGAGGTGTCTACATACTGTCTTCCACAATGGCTGTACTAGTTTACATTCCCACCAACAGTGGTTTAGGGTACCTTTTCCCCCACATCCTCACCAGCCTTTATTGCTTTTTGATTTCTGTATGAGAGCCATTCTAACTGGAGTAAGGTAAAACCTCATTGTGGTTTTGATTTGCATTTCTCTGATAGCTATTGATCCTGAACACTTTTTTCAAGTGTCTGTTAGCCATTTAAATTTGCTCTCTTGAAAAATGCCTATTCAAGTCCTTTGTACATTTCTTAACTGGATTGTTTGTTTTGTTAAATTTCTTGAGCTCTTTATAGATTCTAGATATATATTTTTCTAATTTATTTTATTTGACAAGTAGAGTTATAGACAGAGATAGAGAGGTCTTCCTTCCATTGGTTCACTCCCTAAATGACCACTACGGCCGGTGCTGCACCGATCTGAAGCCAGGAGCCAGGTGCTTCTTCCTGGTCTCCCATGCGGGTGCAGGGGCCCAAGCACTTGGGCCATCCTTCACTGCCCTCCTGGGCCACAGCAGAGAGCTGGACTGGAAGAGGAGCAACTGGGACTAGAACCCGGAGCCCATATGGGATGCCGGCACCACAGGCAGAGGATTGACCAAGTGAGCCATGGCACCAGCCCCCAGTAGACTCTAGATATTAATCCTTTATCAACTGCACAGTTTGCAAATATTTTCTCCCATTCTATCAGTTGCCTCTTCACAGTGCTGAGTGTTTCTTTTGCAGTGCAATCCCATTTGTCAATTTTGGCCTGTGCTTCTGGGGTCTTTTCCAAGAAGTCTTTGCCTGTGCCAAGGTCTACCAGAGTTTCCCCAATGTTCTATAGTAATTTGATATTATCAGGTCATAGATTTAGGTCTTTGTTCTGTTTTGAATGAATTTTAGAGTGAGATGTAAAGTCGGGGTCTTGTTTCATACTTTGGCACACAGAGATCCCGTTGTCCCAGCACCATTTGTCAAAGTGACTGTCCTTGCTCTATGGGTGGATTTTAGCTCCTTTGTTTGTAGATGTGTGTATTGATTTCTGGAGTCTATTCTGTTCTATTGGTCTACATGTCTCTCTTTGTGCCAGTACCAGGTTGTTTTGATTATAACTGCCCCACAGTATGTCTTGAAATCTGATATTTTGATGCCTCCAATTTGTTTTTGTTGTATTAGATATTTGGGGTTTGTTGTGTTTCCATATGAATTTTAAAATTTTTCTAGATCTGAAAAGAATGTATTTTGATTAGGAATTCATAGAATCTGTAAATTATTTTCAGTAGTATGGACATTTTGATGATGTTGATTCTTCCAATACATAAATATGGAAGATTTTTCCATTTTCTTATGTCTTCTTCTATTTCTTTAGTATTTTGTAATTTTCATTATAGAGATCTTTTATCACCTTAATTAAATTTTTCCAAGGTATTTAATAATTTGGTAGATATTGTGAATGGGTCTGATATTAAAGGTTCTTTCTCAGCCATGGTATTGTCTATGTATAAAAGGCTATTGATTTTTGAGTGTTAATTTTATATCCTACCATTTTAACATAGTCTTTTATGAGTTCCAATAATCTCTTAGTGGAGTCTTTTGGATCCCCTGTATATAGAACCATGTCATCTGCAAATAGGGATAGTTTGACTTCCTCCTTCCCAATTTGTATTCCTTTGATTTCTTTTTCTTGCCTAACGGCTCTGGCTAAAATTCCCAGGACTATATTGAATAGCAGTGGTGAGAGTGGACATCCTTGTCTGGCTCTGAATCTTAGGGGGAACATTTCCAGCTTTTCCCAATTCAATATGATACTGGCTGTGGGGTTGTCATAGATTGCCTTTATTGTGTTGGGCAGTGTTCCTTCTATACTAGTTTGCTTAATATTTTCATCATGAAAGGGTTTTGTATTTTATCAAATGCTTTCTCTGCGACTACTGACATAGCTGTATAGTTTTTGCTTTTCAGTTTGTGTTAATGAGATGTATGCTTTTATTGATTTTTGAATGTTGAACCATCCCCGCATATCAGAGATAAATCCCACTTGGTCTGGATGAATGATCTTTTTAATGTGTTTGTTGGATCCAGTTAGCTAGTGTTTTGTTGAGGATTTTTGTATCTATGTTCACTGGGGGTATTGGTCTATAGTTCTCTGTTGTATCTTTTTGTTGTTTAGGAATTAAGGTGATGCTGATTTCATAGAAGGATTTTGGGAGGATTTCCTCCCTTTTAATTGTTTTGAATAGCTTGAGAAGAATTAGAATTAGTTCTTTAAATGTCTGGTAGGATTCAGCAGGGAAGCATTTGGTCCTGAGCTTTACTTCATTAGGAGGGGTCTTTATTACTGATTCAAACTCCATCTTGGTTATTGGTCTGTTCTATGTCTTCATGACTCAATTTTGATAGATTGTGTTTCCAGGAATCTACCTGTTTCTTTAGGCTTCCTAATTTGTTGGTATACAGCTATTTGTAGTAATTCCTGATGATTCTTTTTATTTCTGTGGTATCTGTTGTTACATTTCCTTTTTCTTTTTTATTTCATTGATTTAGATCTTCTCTTGCTTTTTTTGTTAGTTGGGCCAATGGTGTGCCAATTTTATTTTCTCAGAAAACCAGCTCTTCATTTCACTGAACTTTTGTAGTTTATTTTTCAATTGTGTTTATTTCTTCTCTAATTTTAATTATTTTTTTCCTCCTACGAATTTTGAGTTTGGTTTGTTCTTGTTTTTCTAGGTACTTGAGATGCATTGCTAGCTCATTTATTTGGTATCTTTCCAATTTCTTGATGTAGGCACAATTGCTACAAACTTTGCTTCTTAACATTGCTTTTGCTGTATCCTATAAATTTTGATACATTGTATTGTCATCTTCATTCATTTCCAAAAATTTTTTATTTTTCTTTTGATTTCTTCTATGACCTACTGTTCATTCAGAAGCATGTTGTTCAGTCTCCATATGTTTTCATATGTTCTAGAGATTCTTGAGTTGCTGATTTTGAGCTTCATTCAATTGTGCTCAGAGAAGATGCATGGTATGAGTTTTTTTTAATTTGCTGAGATTTGCTTTATTGCCTAGCATACGATCTATACTAGAGAAAGTTCAATGCACCAATAAGAAGAATGTATATTCTGCAACTGTGGGATGAAAAGTTCTGCAGATATCAGTTAAGTCCCTTTGGTTCACAGTGTCGATTAGCTCTGTTGTTTGTTGATTTTCTATCTAGTTGATCTGTCCGTTGTTGAAAGTGGGGTGTGGGTGCAGAGGCCCAAGGACTTCGCCCATCTTTCCCAAGCCGTGGTAGAGAGCCGGATTAGAAGTGATGCAGCCAGGACTTGAATTGGTGCCCCATGGGCTGTTGGCACTGCAGCCGGCAGCTTGACCCACTACACCACAGCGCTGGCCGCTTAACAGTTTCTTGCCTAAAATCTGTTGACATGGAGTATCTTTTTCCATCCTTTCATATTCAGTCTACATCTATCTTTGTTTATGAGGTGCATTTCTTGCAGGCAGCAAATAGATGGGTCTTGTTTTTCATTTCAGCCAGTCTGTGTATCTTTTAACCGGAGTGTTTAGGACATTCACATTCAAGATTACTACTGACAAGTAACGACTCAGCCCTGCCATTTTTCCATAAATATTCCTTTTGTTTGCCTTGGGTTTCTTTTGTACTTTTACTGGGAGATTTACTGTCTTTACATTCTTTCATAATAATGACTCTCTTTCTGTGTTTCTGTGTGTAGTATATCCTTAAGTATCTTTTCTAAGTCTGAATAAATGGTGACAAATTCTTTCAACCTCTGTTTGTTATGGAATTCTTTATTTCACCTTCATTAATAAATGAGAGCTTTGAAGGGTATAGTATTCTGGGTTGACAGTTTTATTTTTTTCATTTAAGGCTTGAACTATGTCTCTCCATTCTCTCCCAGCCTGTAGAGTATCTGATGAGATGTCAGCTGTGAGTCTAATTGGAGATCCTCTGAAAACAATCTGGCGTTTCTCTCATGCACATTTTAGTATCTTTATGTTTTCTGTTGAAAATTTGACTACAATATGTCATGGGGAAGAACTTTTCTGGTCATGTCTATTAGGAGTTCTATGTGCTTCCTGTATTTGAACATCATTTCTTTAACCAAATTGGGAAAGTTTCTGTAATTATTTCACTAAATAGGCCTTCTAAACCATTCTCTCTTTCCATGCCTTCAGAATCTTCTAAGATCTGTTATTGGATCATTTTATAGTATCCGATAAATCTCCAACCCTGTTTATGATTTTTCTAATTTCTTCTTCTTTTTTTTTTTTTTTTTGGTCTTTTGGTCTTACTGAAAAATTTCCAAAGATTTGTATTCTAGCTTGGATATTCTTTCATTTGCCTCACCAAGATGGTTGTTAAGACTTTCTACCACATATTTTATTTAGCCTATTGAATTCTTCATTTCTAATATTTCGTTATGATTTCTCTTTAAAACTTCAATTTTGTAGGAAATTTTTTCATTCATGTCATGTATGGGCTTCTTTAATTCATGGATTTGCTTCTCATTGCTTCTTAGTAATCCTATGATTAATATTTTCAAATCTGTTTCAGACATTTCATCAGTCTCTTCATCTTTGCATTCTAATATTGAAGTGTTGTGTTTCTTTTTGGGGGGTGGTCATGTTGTCTTTAATTTTGTTTCTTGAAGTTTTGCATTTATTTTTAGGCATTTGTGGAGATACTTACTGGTTTTTTCCTCTGATGGCTTTTATCTTTGAACTATACCTCTGTAGCTTAGTGGAGGGTCTGCTCCTTCAGTGAATACTCAGAGGTGATTGCTGGATGTGGCCAGAGAGCTCTGATCAGTGTTCCAGGATGGGGCAAGTATCCAGAGTTACACCCAAGTTGGGCATGGAAGATCTCTTGTTAACAGAAGGAAGGGGGTGTATGGTCACCTCTATTGGCATAATCATACCCTCACCTCCTCTCTTCCAAGGTGATCAATGCCCAGGTGTCAGCCCTCAGTGAGTGTGATACTCATCCACACTTGCATGAACTACACACAGGATCTGTGCAGTCTTCCGTGTGAACATGGATCCTGCTGCAACGAGCCACCCCAGGCAATCAGGGAGCTCAGAGCATGTGGATCCGCACACAGTGATTGCCCAGAGACCCAGCTACACCCTGTGCCTTCTCATGCAGTCACAGAGTTTCCACAGTCTCAACACTCAGGGCTCCCACAGTCACAGGGTACAGAGAGGATCCACGCTGCCCCACTACCCTGTCCCAACCCGAGAAGCTGGGATGTCCCCAGAGCCAGCTGCCTGTGGATGCTCCACCTAGGTAGTTTGAGCCCTGGAACTTGTGATATAAGGAGAAGCCTGAGGCACCTCATAGTCACATGTGGGTGCCCAGCCAGCCCCCTGTCCGTCTTCCCAGCCAGACTCAGAGTCAGTGTGGAAAGCAGAGTTTTCCCTGGATCATATGCGTGCACAATATCCACTGGCCACAGCCCTGCTCATTTCACCATCATGCTGGGCACATTCAAGAGTCTCTGCACTTGAGAAGGTCTCCTTCTCCCCACCCATGGCTGGGTACTCAGGGCCGCTGTGGTTGCCTCTGCTGACAAGACAGCAACTAGGCCGGCGCAGCGGCTCACTAGACTAATCCTCCGCCTTGCGGTGCCGGCACACCGGGTTCTAGTCCCGGTCGGGGCGCCAGATTCTGTCCCGGTTGCCCCTCTTCCAGGCCAGCTCTCTGCTGTGGCCAGGGAGTGCAGTGGAGGATGGCCCAAGTGCTTGGGCCCTGCACCCCATGGGAGACCAGGAGAAGTACCTGGCTCCTGCCATTGGATCAGCGCGGTGCGCTGGTCACGGTGGCCATTGGAGGGTGAACCAACGGCAAAGGAAGACCTTTCTCTCTGTCTCTCTCTCACTGTCCACTCTGCCTGTCAAAAAAAAAAAAAAAAAAAAGAGACAGCAACTGTTCCTGCCCAGTTGCTGGGTACACTCTGGGTGCACTGCTGCTACCTGCTTATGCCAAAATGGCACCCGTCCTCTCTCAGCCGGTTGCCAGGTGCCATTGTGGGGGGGGATGGGAAGAGAGAAACGTGCCCCTTTCCTTTTTCTCTGGGTGAGTAGGCACCCTGTTGTTGTCAGGACTGTGGGCTGGATGCAAAGACAGTGTAGTCTGCCAGGTTCTCCCTCTGGCTATATCACCAGTGGCATGGGCCACTGCAGTCTGATCTGTCCTTGCTCTCCAAAGCTGGCCCTTTCTCTGACTCAGGGCTGCTGGAGTCCTTTGTTGTATCCGTGCTCATTGCTGAGTGTCTGCACCTTCCACACAGACCATGGCATCTCTCCTGCAGAATCTCCACTGCAGTTTTTCCTCCCTCCAACTCTCCCCCTAAGGATGCTCGCTCGCTTGCTCTCTCTCTCTCTCGCCTAGACTAGAGCAGATTGACCTGTTGCTCTTCCACCATGTTGGAATCCTCTCTCTCTCTCTCTCTCTGTTTCTCTCTGTGTGTCCGCCTCTTGGAGAAACACATTTCTTAAAACTTGGGCTGTAATAACTTCTGTAGCACTAAATCAACACCCAGTAAGTTCCAGGTTTGCCACCCCCGTCTGTCAGAGATGAGCCAGTCTCTCAGAGTTTAGTCTGCCTACTGTGCACCTGTAGTGATGACCTCGTAATTGTCCTGCTGGGGAGGAGAACCGGCAAATATGGCTTGCCTCTGGCCTAGGCACTCTGCATGTGGCCTCTTGTTTAATGTACAGATTAAGTTTATGCCAAATGTATATGTTTATTAAGTTCTGCCAATTTAATGTGTTGATGTGTAGTGACTATAGCTGTCACAAAGTGTAGACTTTTTACAATGGATTAGAAAAATCCGACTTCACTATTCAAAGCATTGGCAGTCACTCTACCTGCTCTTTTCACTAAACTTCATATTTCATTCCTCTTCCTGGGCTCAAGGTAGATTCCTTGGTGCAACCCCCTCCTCACTCCTCTTGGCACAATGGCTGTGCTTTCCCCACTGGATTGATTTCAGTGCTTGAGCAGCTTCCCATGGCTTGAGAGCATGCTGTGCATCACCTCCAAACCTCCCAATGTCTACTGCCTTTGTGGCCCACCCTGGGGAGGCAGTGCTGTAGGAAAGTTATCTGTATCTGAGCAAAGACCCAAAACCAATACAGATTGCAATGGCTTAGATGTCTTTGATGCAAAATAAGGCACAACTTGTGTTACAAAACTGATTTCTTCCTAGAAGCCAACAGTCAAGCTGGCTCTCTCTTCTTAGATAAAAGAGCTCCTGATGGATAAAGAAGCTGCTGAGTACTTTGTGAAGCTCCACGTCATTGCTGGGCAGTTGAGCACTGAGAGGCTGACCACCATGGATACCTTCTACACCTTGACTGGGAAGTCGGGGGAAATCTTCAGTGATAAGGTAAGGTGTCTCTCTGATTCGTCACTCCCAGAGCCGAATCGTCCCCTAAGCCAAGCTATAGCCTTCTCTTTCCTTCTGTTTGGGTTTCTAAAAGGCTCCAAAGAACTTCTTTCTTTATTTCTTGTTTGCCAAACACTTCCCAACACAGGAAGAAGCAGAGAAACACCAGGGAAGGTCAGAGACGATGGGGTGGACCGCTAACACAAGGGTGTTGCCAAGTGTTTGATTGGGGTTGGTCTGATTCTGTGTTCAAGGCAGCAGTCATCCAGCTGCCAGCAGGAAGAGAGAGATTGCTGTAACCTGTTTCCTGGAAGCCTCCGCACAAGGCCAGATCGGCATTCCCCTTGGCAAAAGAAATGGATGTTGTTTGTTTTAGATTGCTGGGGGTGATCCATCTTCCCCAACTTCACATTCCGTCTCTCCAGTGCCACTAGTTCTGCTTGCTTTTTAAATAAAATGCTCTCCTCCCCCTCCTTTTGTGACTTTTGGGAGCTGAAAGCAAGTGTTTAACTGCAGAATGTGGACATCTGGACTATGACCGATACTGTTGCATTTCACCAGATAGTGATAGTTAGTAGATCATTGAGCTTTTGTTCACTGCAAAGTCCGTCGATGACTATTTGTGTTATATAAGAGTACAAAGAACCCTGTGAAGGAGGCCCTATCATCATTCCTGTTTTTCCTGTGGGGAAAATGTAGAAGTCACACAGTACATGCCACAGCCAGGATTTTAAATACAAGTCTACCTAATTCCAAAGGCTGTATCCTTACCCAGTTCTATACTGTGTGTATGAGGATGGATGGATGGAGAGATGAGTGTTTGCAGAGGTGGGTGGATGAATGGATAGAAAGGACATACATGTATTTGCTCATTCATTCAACAAATATTTAGTAAGTCTAATTTGCAGAAGATACATGGGAAGAAGAAGGAATTAGCTTCCAATTATTCATTCAACAAGTACATTTTTGTTTTGTGCCCTCTCTGTGCATACAAGTGATGAACTCACAGCAGATTGAAGGGTTGCAGTCTCCAGAAAGAAGTTTTGTTCTGCCTTTCCCACATTTAGATTTGATATTTATTATGGCTTCACCTGTTATTTCATCCAATCTTAATGAAAAACCTGTGAGGCCAACCAAGCAGAGACCTTGATCCCCTTGTGAGATTAAATTGCTTCTCCAAAAATCATATCATCAATAAGTAACGGAACCCAAGGATTCAGGACTTCTGACTTCTAGTCCAGTATCTGCTTCTTCCAGGATACCACATGAATTTTATCTTTCTTTGTTTTTTTAGGACAATGACCTAAAGCTTAAACTCCATGAAGCCACAAATACAGTAAAAATTATAGAAGGAAACATAATTGCTTCCAATGGACTCTTGCACATCCTTGATAGAGCCATGGACAAGATAGCACCCACATTTGAGAGCAACACTGAGGTGAGATATTTCAGGTACAAGTGACTTCAGTGCAAATCCATCTTCAGAGAGTCACATTCACAAAGCAAGTATTTTCCAGCATCATGTGCTTATCCTAGGATCTCAAGCATAGAGAAGTGGGGATGACTAGTCCATTTCTAATAGAATTCTAAATATTTCTGCCTAGAGAAAGACATGCAGTACCCATGTGGGAAAGTTCTGGATTTTGTTTATCTCTTTTATGTCACAGAAGATAACAGCCCAGTGACCAGTCATCATTCAAATGTATTCCTTGTGATTTATGTAGAAGGACAGTCCTTGATCAGATAAAATTTATTCCTTCTTACGTACGTGGTGATGACCAAGGCTACTTCAGAATACGCAGGTCTGGATTGCAGCAAACATTTGAATAATGCATTGCAGTTGGCCTGGTCCTTTGGTATATACCCACACTTATGCATAAACTCTGTCTTCAGCATTTTAATGTTAGGGTTTGTGTTTCTTAAAACAACTTTTTTTAACCTGTTTTTAATCAATATGTCTCTCTCTCTTTAGCTAACCATAATGCAAATGCTACAACCAAGATTCAGCAAATTCAGATCTTTGTTGGAGGTATATACTTTTCAAAAATTTCTGGAAAATATTTGTGTTACATCTTTTGTATAAGTCACAGGGCACTCAATTATAAATATTTTCTGGGGAATGATTTTGGATGTTTTTCAAAAATAGGTCAGAGATGTAAAATTTCCTTTCTCAAATGCAGGAAACCAGCGTGGGACGTACCTTAGATGAGGATGGGTTTGGCAAACCATATACCATTTTTGTCCCAAGTAATGAAGCACTGGAGAACATGAAGGACGGCACTCTGGATTATCTCCGTTCTCCAGAGGTATTAAACCCTAATTTCTCTGAAGACATTGTGTAAGCATCGCTGCCTCAGTCTGTGTCCATACAGGCTTTTTCTAAATTAGAGATAGCAAATAAGTATCACACATATCACCACAACCATTCCATAACCAAGGCAGACATCACTAATCAATCCCAGTATTCTAGATGTGTCTCAGTCTTCTTAGTAGAGTTCCAAGTAGCTACTGTCAGTCAGCTAGAGTTGACATGGGATATAAAACCTATTTTGCTATTCTGGATCTACATAGTTGGTTTGATTTGTCCTGATGCTTCTAATATTTCCCAAGACTAAAATCAACATTTTAAGTTCCCTACAACTCTAAAACCACCTAGAGAATGAAACCCAAGCTAGCCCATCCAGGTCCAGGTTTTCCTAAATTTTAAAGGGAATAAGCGATATTTTTAGATGCTCCAGATTTGCCTCTCTATTACTTTGGTCTATCTCCATAACAACCCTCTCCTTATGTATCATGAGACTTCAGTTCTCACATTTTCTCTCTAAAAAGATTATTGGCTGCTTCACACTAGGGTGTAAGTGGCTAAGGCCATTTAAAGTGTTTCCTTTCCCAGGAATAACAACCATTATCACAGAGCACTTACACTCCTGGCTAATATTTCCCTGGGCCACATAGCAGACGATCTGAGTCTTCTACCTAGGTTAGCCAATCCCAAGCCTGCCTACCCTGCCATATCCATTCCTTTCCATGCAAAGCAAAATTTATGCCCTATCCCATGCCTTCTTCTCACTCTTCCTGTCTCCTGACCAACCCCAGTGCTTCTCCATGTGGCCCTGAAACGCCCTCTACTCTTGGAAACCATGGGTAATAAGCGATCTTTTCTTTTTTTTTTTTAAAGATTTATTTATTTATTTTTATTTGAAAGGCAGTGTTAGAGACAGAGAAGTTTTTGATCTGTTTCACTCCATAAATGGCTGCAATGGCTGGAGCTGAGCCAACCCGAAGCCAGAAGCCAGGAGCTTCTTCTGGGTTTCCCATGTGGATATAGGGGCCCAACCTCTTGGGCCGTCTTTCCATTGCTTTCCCAGGCCATTAGCAGGGAGTTGGATTGTAAGTGGAGCTGCCTAGACTCAAAATGGTGCCCATGTGGGATGCCGGCACCCCAGGTGGAGGCTTAACCTACTACGCCACAGCTTCAGCCCCATACACTATCTTTTCAATGACAAAACCAGGGAAGAAAGAAATAGCAGCCTTAACCTGAACAGAATGATTGCCAGTTAGGGAATTGTGTTCATTAGAACTTCAGATAGTGAGATGATATGCAGGGTTCTAAGCTTTCCTCCAGGGTCCTTGAAATCATACCACTGTCTTGGTAGTGAGGCAAGACTACCTCTGACTTTATATAGATCTGCATTGACTATGATGGGAGGAGATTCCAAAATCTTGAAAGATAGTGATCGCCAAACTTTAGTGTGGTGTAGGAATCACCGATAGAACTTGTCCAAATGGCAAATTCCAGAGCCTCACCCAAGCTCCTGGTTGAGTGGCACTAGCAAGAGTCCAAGAAATAGGCTTGCTGCTCAGCTTGTCCCCTGCCACACAGTTTTGGGGACCCTGAACTGTATTGCCTACTTAGTTTAGGAGTTCACATAGAAGAATACTTCTAGGTACCTACAAGGATATCTTGCTTTTGGAAAACTTTGAATTAGAAGAAACTTATCAGGGAGATAAGTCAGAAGGTACTTCTTATATTGCAAACAGGTGTTCATTCTATGAAAGTATTTACTACAAGTTTCCATTGAAAGCTCAAGAATTCCTAAGATGTTCAAACTTGGATGTTACTTTAAATATGATTTACACTCAAGTTCTCTGAAACATCACTGTTGCTGAAAAATCTTACTTCTCCTTAGAACTCATACTTCTATTTACTTTACCTAAAAAAGGATGTTGCTCCCCTGGTGACTTATTCAAATCCTGAGATTATATGACCTCCTTTGGGGCATGGCATCTATATTGGTGAAAATGATTTAAAATCAATAATAAAGGCATTCCTGGCAACTCTTCTGGTACACTTGAGGATAAAATGAAAAATTTTAACTGAAATAGGAAAAAATTAGCCACCTTCTGTCATGTGCCTTTGCTTTATTCCTTACTCGTAACTCCTTTCTTCCTTTTTTTTAAACAGGTAGAGTTATAGACACAGAGAGAGAGAGAGAGAAAAGTCTTCCTTCTGTTGGTTCACCCCCCAAATGACCGCTATGGCTGGAACTACACCAATCCAAAGCCAGGAGCAAGGTGCTTCTATCTGGTCTCCCATGTGGATGCAGGAACCCAAGCACTTGGGCCATCCTCCACTGCCCTCCTGGGCCACAGCAGAGAGCTGGACTAGAAGAGGAGCAACCAGGACTAGAACCCAGTGCCCATATGGGATGCTGGCACTGCAGGCGGAGGATTAACCAAGTGAGCCATGGCGCCAGCCCCGTAATTCCTTTCAATGATGGCTGGGGCTAGCTCAACAGTAGATTCTAAATCCCTCTCCCCAGCTCTGTTCTGAGACCAGCATCTGAAATTGGCCTAGGATTGGAATATTTGCACCTTAGCCATGGGCCACTGCTGTACTCCTGGGCTTCCCCTTCACCCTGTGGAACCACTTTACCAGCTCAACACTGCTGCTGGCCCTCAGGATAGTTTCAAAGGCTGTTATCTTATTATTATTATTTTTTTGAACAGTGAGAGAGAGACAGAGAGAAAGGTCTGCCTTTTGCCATTGGTTCACCTTCCAATGGCTGGCGCGCTGCAGCTGGCGCACCGCGCTGATGCGATGGCAGGAGCCAGGTACTTATCCTGGTCTCCCATGGGGTGCAGGGCCCAAGCACTTGGGTCATCCTCCACTGCACTCCCGGGCCACAGCAGAGAGCTGGCCTGGAAGAGGGGCAACCGGGACAGAATCCGGCGCCCCGACCAGGACTAGAACCCGGTGTGCCGATGCAGCAAGGCAGAGGATTAGCCTAGTGAGCCGTGGCACTGGCCAGCTGTTATCTTTCTACCCACAACAAAGATGTAACTTCAAATCTATGAATCCAGGGCAAGGAATCCAGTGGTTGCAACTTCTGTTTCTTGGTGAGGGGGACAGCAGTCATTTCTGCTTCTCTCCCAGGTTCAGTCTGTGCAGGTTAAAGTTTTCCAGTGAAGAGGCAGCTCCTTCTCCCTCCATCCTCTCACTACCATCCTTTAGCATGATCTTCAGGAAAGAACGGTAGCTGGGAATGATGGGTTTTCCAAGGAGCATGCCCAGTGGGGTGGGGGAGACTGGTCTCATTGGCAGAAGGGTTTCTCCTTCTGCTTTCAGAACAACATGTTTTCTATCAAGTGTGCCTTTTGCCTGAGGCTAAAATTTCCATCCAGAAACCATCTGATCCCTGCAAAGATCCCAGGGCTACTGACCACAAGCCCCAGGTTATGGCTTCGTCACCCAACCAGATAGAAATAAAAGCAAAGGGAGCAAGAAACTTGCCTTTGCCAATTGGTAGATACCATGCCAGTAAAATAGGACAGAGAAAGGTACACTTACAGAGTTTAAGGCCATTTTCACAATTTGGTAATAAAGCTCTCTTTATGCCTCTGGCGCCTTTTCTTAAGCAGAAAGGGTAGGGGGAAGTGAATGTCCCCACAAGGGAAAGAATGCACTGCACCCAAAGGCTCTTCTGCAACAACAGCACCTGCAAGCACAACTTGTTGATCTGAACCAGACTGCGGTGGATTCTTACTGAATGTCAGAGCCATGGCCCCTGGCCAGACAAGACTGCAGAGCACACATGATGGCAAGAGTGATTGACTCCTTGTCCCTTTCATTCTTCTATTGTTAAAAAAAAGAAGAAGAAGAACCAACACCAATTACTTCCTGAGGCCTTAGAAGCCTATTGTCCAGTTGATAAATTCCTTGCTATAGAACCAGAGGGATGGAAGAGACCCACACTGAGTCCTCTATGTGGCAGGTGAAACTGAGACCCAGGGGTTAAGTGACTTGCTCAAGGTCACACAGAAACAGAACCAGGATTAGAACTTGGGCTCCTGGGCCAGCGCTGTGGCTCACTTGGTTAATCCTCTGGCTGCGGCACTTGCATCCCATATGGGTGCCGGGTTCTAGTCTCAGTTGCTCCTCTTCCAGTCCAGCTCTCTGCTCTGGCCCAGGAAGGCAGTGGAGGATGGCCCAAGTGCTTGCGTACCTGCACCCGCATTGGAGACCAGGAAGAAGTACCTGGCTCCTGGCTTTGGATCGGCGTAGCTCCAGCCATAGTGGCCATTTGGGGGTTGAACCAACAGAAGGAAGACCTTTCTCTCTGTCTCTCTCTCTCTCTCTCTCTCACTGTCTAACTCTGTCAAATAAATTTAAAAAAAAAAAAAAAAAAAGAACTTGGGCTCCTAACATCCAGCTCAGTGCTCCTCCTAGCACTCCTTCCTCCTACTTTTTTTTATTTAAGGAATATAAATTTCATGCATTTCAAAAGTACAACTTTAGGAATATAGTGATTCTTCCCACCATACCCACCCTCCCACCCACACTCCCACCCTTCTCTCCTCTTCCTCCCTCTCCCATCCCCAGTCCCATTCTCCACTAAGATCCATTTTCAATTAACTTTATACACAGAAGATCAACTCTATATGGAGTAAAGAATTCAATATTTTGTGCACACAGACAAACTTCCTCAACAATCGAGACATGAGCTGTTCAAAGTCACTGCATCTTGAAGTTAATTTCACTTTGTTTTTTTAAGAAACTTAATTAGCTTTAAAGAAACACCCAAGTATGATACATCTTTGGTGAGCACTTAGACATAACCATTAATTATGAGACATAAGAATATCCTCCATTTAATACATTAAAATGAAATAAATCTTTGAGAACAAGTTTTACTTGTTTAACTCTCATAATACAACTCTTGGAGGACAGAGGTTCTACATGGGAAGTTAGTGCACAGTGACTCCTTTTGTTAATTCAACAATTTACACTCTTATGTATAATGTCAGTGATCACTTGAGGCTCTTGAAATTAGTTACCTAGGCTATGGAAGCCTTTTGAATCCACAAACTTGTCAGTATTTAGACAAGGCCATAAGCAAAGTAGAAGTTCTCTCCTCCCTTCAGAGAGAAGTACCTCCTTCTTTCATGGCTATTTTTTTCTACTGGGGTCTCAACCACTGAGGTCCTTCATGTAGGACATTTTTTGCAACAGTGTCTTGGTTTTCTTTGCCTGAAATGCTCTCATGAGCTTTTCAGCCAGACCAGAATGACTTAAAGACTGATTCTGAGATCAGAGTGCTACTTAAAGCAATTGTCATTCCATGAATTGGCTGGGTGGACTGTTTTCCATGTTGGAGCATTCACTCCTTTTTAATTCTATTATTGCCAGACAATTGTTCCTATTTATATGATCACTTTAACAATCCTATCCATATTATCACTTTAACACTTAAGATGGTATTTTTTCTACCTAGCTTAAGGGGATTTGGGGTCAAATGGCAAGTTTTTAAACTGTACCTTTAGAAGTAAGTCTTGGCCAGCACCATGGCTCACTAGGCTAATCCTTTGCCTGTGGCGCTGGCACCCCGGGTTCTAGTCCCGGTTGGGGCACCAGTTCTGTCCCGGTTGCTCCTCTTCCAGTCCAGCTCTCTGCTGTGGCCTGGGAGGGCAGTGAAGGATGGCCCAAGTGCTTGGGCCTTGTCCCTGCATGGGAGACCAGGAAGAAGTACCTGGCTCCTGGCTTCAGATCAGTACAGCACGCCAGCCATAGTGGCCATTTGGGGGGTGAACCAACAGAAGGAAGACCTTTCTCTCTGTCTCTCTCTCTCACTAGCTCTGCCTGTCAAAAAAAAAGTCTGTAGGAATATATGCAGAACTATACAGCTTTACAGTTATAAACATCATACATTTCATAATTACAACTTTAGAAACATAATTCTTCCCCACCCTCCCACCCATACTCCCATGTATCTTCCTCCTCCCTCTCCTAGTCTCACTCTTATATTTTACTAAGATCTATTTTCAATTGACTTTATACACTTGTGATTAATTCTGTTACGTAAAGAGTTCAACAACAACAACAAAACTGTTCCTCAATAATCAAGACAAGGGCTGTTCAAGTCATTGCTTCTCAAAGTGTCAATTTCACTTCTACAGATTGCCTTTTAGGTGCTCTGTTAGCTATCACAGGTCAGGGAGAACATATGGTATTTGTCATTTTGAAACTGGTTTATTTTACTAAGTATGTTTTCCAGATTCATCCATTTTATTGCAAATGACCAGATTTCATTATTTTTAGCCATGGTGTAGTATTTCATGGTGTATGTATCCCATAATTTCTTTATCCAGTCTTCTGTTGACAGGCATTTGGGTTGATTCTATGTCTTAGCTATTGTGAATTAAACTGCCATAAACATAGAGGTGCAGATAACTCTTTCATATACTGATTTCATTTTCCTTGGGTAAGTTCCAAGGAGTGGGATAGCTGGGTCATATGGTAGGTCTATATTCAGATTTCTGAGGTATCTCCAAACTGTCTTCCAAGTGGCTTTACCAGTCTACATTCCCACCAACAGATTAGGGTACCTTTTTCCCCAAGTCCTCACCAGAATTTATTGTTTGTTGATTTCTCTATGAAAGCCATTCTAACTGGGGTGAGGGGAAACCTCACTGCTTTTCCCTGATGGCTAGTGATCCTGAGCATTTTTCATGTGTCTGTTAGCCATTTGGATTTTCTTTTTTGAAAAATGTTTAAGTTCTTTGCCCATTTCTTAACTGAGTTGTTTGTTTTGTTGTTCAGTTTCTTGATCTCTTTATATATTCTGTTTACTAATCCTTTATCAGTTTAATAGTTTGCAAATAATTTCCCCCATTCTGTCAATTGCCTCTTCACTTTCCTGAGTGTTTCTTTTGTCAGACAGAAGCTTCTCAATTTAATGTAATCCCATTTGTTGATTTTTGGCTTTGATTGCCTGTGCCTCTGGGGTCTTTTCAAAGTACTCGGTCTATGTAAATGTCTTGCAGGGTTTCTCCAATGTTCTCTAATAATTTGATGGTGTTGTGTCATAGATTTAGGTCTTTAATCCATTTTGAGTAGATTTTTGTGTAAGGTAAGAGTCTTGCTTCATATTTCTGTATGTGAAGATCTAGTTTTCCCAGCACCATTTGTTGAAGAGACTTCTTGCTCCAGGGATTGGTTTTAGCTCCTTTGTCAAATAAAAGTTGGTTGTAGCTGCTTGGATTAATTTCTGGCACTTCTATTCTATTCCATTGGTCTATGCATCTGTTTTTGTACCAGTACCAGGCTGTTTTGATCATAAATGCCCTGTACTATGTCTTGAAATCTGGTATTGTGATGCCTCCAGCTTTGTTTCTGTTGTATAAGATTACTTTAGCTATTCAGAGTCTCCTGTATTTCCATATTAATTTCAGCATCATTTTTTCTAGATCTGAGAAGAATGTCCTTGGTATTTTGATTGGTATCACATTTAATTTGTAAATTGCTTTCAGAAGTATGGACATTTTAATGATATTGATTCTTCTAATGCATGAACGTGGAAGATTTTCTGTTTTGTGTGTGTGTGTGTGTGTTCTATTTATTTAATGTTTTGTAATTATCATTGAGGGATCTTTGACATTCCACTTGGTTATATTTATTCAAAGGTATTTGATTTTTTGGTAGCTATTGTGAATGATATTGATCTTAGAAGTTCTTTCTCAGCCATGGCATTGTCTGTGTATACAAAGGCTGTTGATTTTTGAGTATTGATTTTATATACTGCCACATTACCAAATTCTTTTATGAGTTCCAATAGTCTCTTGGTGGAGTCTTTTAGATCACCTGTATAAAGAATCATGTCATCTGCAAATAGGGATAGTTTTATTTCATCCTTCCCAGTTTGTATCCCTTTGACTTATTTTTCTTGCCTGATGGTTCTGGCTAAAACTTCCTGGACTATAATGAATAACAATGGTGAGAGTGGGCATCCCTGTCTGGTTCTAGATTTTAGTAGGAATGGCTATAAGGTTCATAAGTCTCATTTCTGGTGCAGCTGGGAGAGGACAGACAGACAGACTGCAAAAAAGCCTCCCACTTCCACTATCTTTTTTCTCCAAGAGGGACATCTTCCTGTCCCTCTGCTCTGCAGGCTCCCTCTGTAGCACCTCAGTGAGGAAAGTTCATTCTGTGTACAGCCTCCACCATGTGCCCCAGGATCTTCATTTTTTCCCCACTGCTGCTTCAGCTTTCTGAACGTAAGAAACTTGGAAAGAGCTTTGAAGGAAGGGTCCTTTTCAAGGAAGAGAAAGGCAGTTGGGATCCCTGTGGCCATATATTCCTAAATGACCAGTTTGTGGCTTAACCAGCAAGTATTTGTTTATGGAGCAAGTGAAATTGAGACCACCTTTGAACATGTCTGATGTTCGACATTCAGTGAAGTAGTGGAGCACGGTGACTGGGCAAAATCTTGGGCTCATATACTGGACTAACTCTGTGACGTTGGACATGACATTGAAACTCAATAATACCATATATAAAATGGGTTGATAATGGCCCCAACCTCACAAAGCCTTCGACTAGAAAGGATGTGCAAATTAGATTTTTAGAATAGCCTCTGCACACAGGGGAATTTTATGAGTGGGGATAGAATTTTACTCACTCTGGATTTCCCAAGAAAGATATTATGGGTCATTTGTTTTTCTTTATTAAGTGCCCAAGTTATTTGAAGAGACTCCCACGGAAGGAGATTGCTGTGTTTTCTTTATTGACTAAAGAAGTCCTTTGGTTTCTTTGCAGGGTTCTCGGAAGCTTCTGGAACTTGTCCGATACCACATTGTCCCATTTACCCAGGTTGGCCAACTCTTCCTGCTACTATTTTCCCCCTGCTTTCAAGATACATGACCTAGTCTTGCATTCCACTATTTTTATACTAGGAAATTTGTAACATTTATTCTTTATCTGTGGCTCTGAGGCAAACAAACCTTCAGCCATGACTAATGAGTCCATTATCAAAGAAAATTTCAAAGCCACAAAAACCAGTGACATCAGAACTCCCGTTATTTGTTTTGAAAAATTTGTAGGGACTTTTTTTCCAGCGAGGACTGTAAGAAAGCTTTGCGCTGAATGCCTCTGCTCTTCTCTTCTTTTTGCAGCTTAAAGTGGCCGCTCTCATTGCAACCCCTCAAATCAGGAGCATGGCCAACCAGATCATCCAGTTTCACACAGCAGTCAATGTAAGTAGGGAACCTGCAGGCGAGGTCGTCAGCCAGGTGCACCGAGGATGACTGCTCATCAGCTTATCCAGCCTTTCCCCCAGTGCACAGGCTTCAAATGCTTGGGGTCCCTTCATTCATTTTCTGCTCCTTTCAGCAGACACCTGCTAAGCAACCACATGTGCAAGAGTCTGCACTCGCTACCAGGGTTCACAGTGAAAAAGACAGACTTTGCTGAGGGGTAAATAAAGAGGGAGCCAAGGATAAGTCCTGGGTTTTTCAGTTGAGCAACCAAAAAGAGAAACTTGCCATTCATGCTGCCGCAAAGCAGGTTTAAGGAAAGGTGGAGATAAAAAATGTTTGCTAATGTGTTTAGTTCCTGCTCCCTCTACTAGAACGTAAGCGGGAACTCGTCCACTGATGTAACCTTAGTGCCACGCCTAAGTCAAGGTCAATAAATGCATTTAGTGGACACAGAGATGTAAAGCAGGTTTCCCAAAGTCTCCTAGAAAACCAATTGTGGAGCTGGAGTAGTTATACCTCTTGCCCAACCCAGCTCCTGTAAGCGATCCTTGCACGATGTCCATCAAGAATTTGTTGAGCAGATTCCATCTTGTCCTGTCAGCCAGCTCTTCTGCCAGCCATCTTCTACCCAGGAAGAAGCTGAGTACCAGTGAGGGCTCTGGGTGAGGTTGCCCTGGGAATCGCTGATGTTTCTGCAAGACAGGATGAAAGATGCCATTGCTTCTTTCCAGGGACAGATTCTGGCAAATGACGTGGCAATCGAAGAAACTGAGGTGGCTGCTAAAAACGGGTGGATTTACACACTGACTGGAGTCCTCATTCCTCCCTCCATCACCCCGATTCTGCCCCATCGATGCGATGAGATAAAGAGAGAGATTAAACTGGTAAGAAAGCTAGGAAAATGATGAAGGACCTCAACAGCCCTCTGGAGCAGACAACATTCTAATACTCAGATTCTGAGAGCAGGCAAGGAGTGTCTGACTGCAGGATTCTCACCCCTGAAGGAAGAGAAGAGACAGTGGGGCCTGAGGTCCTGGCTCAGAAGTTGAGAACCAAGGTTCCTTGGGATTTCCACAGTGACAGGTGCTTCCCAGGTCCACTGGTCTCCTAGGGCCACCATGACAAATGACCACAAACCAGGCGGCAGAACTCAGCATTGACTGATTCTCTTTAGAGTTCTAGAGGCCAGAAATCTGAAATCAAGGCATCAGTTGTCGCTCCCTTGCCCGCAAAGGAACAACGCTACTCGCAGCTAATCGGTCTTCCGTAGACTTTTATTAAGAAAATAACAGCGACAGAGGTAGAGGGAAAGGAAGGAGGAAGGAAAAAGAGAGCTTCCTTCCTTGGTGTACGACTTACATACAAAATCCAACCAATCGGAAGCGGGCTAAAGTCCATGCACGGAGCACTCCAATCCGATGCCTGTTCCTGCAGCGTTCATGCGCTCCTGGGCCAATCAAATGAGATGTCACGCGGTGGGCAGGCTCTTCGTGTGGTCCTCGGCGCCAACTTGTTTACAACACTCTATACCCTTTTTGGAAAGTCCCTCTTAGTCAGTTACATCCGGTGGAAAGCACCATCCGAACTGAAACTAAAAACATCCGCTTTAGCAAACGCAACACAGCTGCCAGGCCAAGCCTTGACTCAGAGGTCCCATGGTAGGCCTACCCATGGGTCCCCACAATCAGTGGATCCTTACTTCCTCCAAAGGCTCTAGTGATGGATGCTTCTCTGCTTCTTCCTGATTCCTGATGACTCCCAACAATCCTTGACATTGTTTTGCTTCTAGCCTTATCACTCTGATCTCTGGCCAGAGGTCTCCATCTTTATGTGGGCTTCCTTCCAGTGTATGTCTCTGTGTGAACTTTTCTCTTTTTCTAAAGATACCAGTCCTTGAATTTAGGGCCCACCCTAGTTCAGTATGACATCATCTTAGTTTATCTAATTGCACCTGCAAAGACCCCATATCCAGATAAGGTCACTTTCCGACAGACATTCTCAGAGAAGCCCTATTCAGCCCACTAGCACCAGTGCCCCAGAGTCAGAGCAGTGCTTTCTTCCCCTGTAGGATTTAGGATCAGTCTCCCAACCTCTTCCTTCCCCTGCCCCCATCACCCAGGGTCACCTTGCTTCAGGCACATGGCTTTACTCTAAGAGTTATTTAAAACAATTTTTTCATGCATAGAGGTGGTCTAGTAAGTCAGCCTTCTTTCTGCAGATACCAGACTTTCTGTTTTACTGGGAGCTTCTGTGCCCTCTCATGTTTGTTCATATTTGCTTAGCAACTTTTTGGCCCAGGCAGTTTTTATGAAAGCACACCACGTTCCAATACTGCTGTCCCTGCAGTCTTTCCATCCCTGTAGAAACCATAGCCCCTAAGTTGCAAGAATAACAGCCCTGGGTCTTCCACTTGAAGACTCTTCAATAATGCATCAATGTTTATTTTCTATGATATCCTTAAAACTTATACATTGAATGGGAAAAACTCATTTTATGACTCCTCCTTCTTAGAACAAAAGCTAGAAATAGTTAGCTAAGCACCTGGCACAGGAGTGTGTCTGAGTCTTTAAATTCTAGAGCTCTTGATTGACATAATGACTTACGTACTGTAGGCTGTTGAAGGTGGTACTCGTCCTCTGTGCCAGGCTGGGGGATATGATCTCATTCTGAGCACCCCTTTATAAGAGAAGCAGAAACAAGGTCACTTTCATTGATATTCCCTGGCAGTGATTTGTGTTTGGTTCACACAGCATTGGCAGGTGTATCATTTGCCTTAGACCAAGGTGAGCATCAGAGCAGGCCAAGGGAAGTAGTCTCATCTCCTAGCATAAAGATGAAAATGTTAACAGGGCTCCTACAGAGAAGAAGAAAGAACTAGGAATTGATAATTCAGTGTGTTCCTCAGAGGTCCTCTCCCCAAGCAGCTGTCTGTCAAGTTCATGGAAGGAAGTCTGTGGAGGGACAAGGGCAGCCCCAGCTGCCCGTCTTCTTGCAGGACCATTCTGTTTCAGATCATTCAAAGGCTTCCTCTCCATCTCCCTAAGGACAGAATCAAGATCTGGGTTTAGAATTTTAGTTGGATAGGGAAAAGAATTTCCCAACAGCTGCCTTGGAATTAAGTCTTCCTGTACTATTTTCCCTAGGTTTAAAGCCAAGTATCTGCTGTGGGTGACTTAGAATAGTTTTGATTTGGTCTATTAAAAGTTCAAATGCAAGGGTTTGGCACAAGGGTTAAGGTACTGCTTAGGATGTCTGCATCCCATGTCAGAGTGTCTATGTTCAAGTCCTGGCTCCATTTTGATTCAACTTCCTGCTAATGCACACCCTAAGAGACAGCAGGTGATGGCTCAATAACTTGAGTTCTTGCCACCTACGTGGGAAACCCTAATTGAGGTCTCAGTGCCTGGATTCTCCCTAGCCTAGCCCCATCTGTTGCAGACTTCTGGGGAATAAACCAGCAGATGGAAAATACCTCTGTCATCCCCTTTCTTTCTTCCTTTCAAACAAATAAAATTTTAAGTCCAAGTGCATTCTCTGAAAAGTATTTAGGACTAGCAAAGAGTAGGAGCAGGTGGCAGCTTCTAGGAGTGTCAGATTTCACCAGGCAGAGCCCATAGCTGCCTGTGGGTATGTGCATTTGGAATTTAGAGGTTTAGTCCTGGTCCTTCAGGAAAAAATTTATCCGAGATAGTTCAGATGAAGAGATTTTAATGAAGAAGCTGATGTGGAGGTGAGGGCAGGACTAAGGAAACAACTCATGCTGAGTTATGCATAGAGATGCAACAGCAGGAAACCATTGCTATGAAGGACCAAAGATCCCCAGAGGCAGGTTTTAGAGTTACCTGAAATCATGAGTGAGAAGACAGGAAGAGGTGCCATGCATCAAGAGCTGCAGGGGACAGTGCTGGACCAGGGAGGAAATAGGGCCAGGTAATTCTGGACCTCTCCCTTCTCCCACACACCAGCATCCTGATGGTGCCTTGAATTGGACAAAACCAATCAGAAGCTGGCAAGAAAGCCCAAGAGACCATCCTTCCTGGTCCACCTGCTGAGGCACAGAGCCAGGTAGAAAAAGTCAGAGGATGGAGTTGGGGGCATTTAGAGGCACACACACCACTGGATTCTCTCCAGGATTCAGAACCAATGGAGGAGAACCCACGAGCTGGAAAGACATATACTCAATGTTCAGCTTTGTTACTGCTAAGCTCATTGGAGAACATGGCTTCAGTCTGTGGTCAATGCTACTACTTCATACCTGGTAGAGAAGGTCCAGCCTGCACACAGAGAGCTCAGAAGGCCAGGCCTGTAGACAGATGGGCTCTGAAGCAAAAGAGGAAGTAGAAATGACTGCCCTAAGCAGGCTCCTCACCATCTCCCACCCACCCCCACCCCCGCCTGCCCCAGGATTGACTTCATCCCTTCTTCTAGGACAGGAGTCAGTAGGAGGTGGGAGAGAAGCCAGGAATGGAACTCTAATGGAGAGAAAGGGAGAAGCCTAAGGCCAAGCATGGGACTGACCACCCAGCCCTCCCTCACGGGTACACTGGCACTGACTGCTGTCTTTCCTTCCAGGGCACCTGTGCAAGCTGTTACCTGATATACCAAAGCAAATGTCCTGCCAACTCTGTGCCCACTGTGAGTGTAACAGCTTCATGGAACCAGCCTCTCCTCCTTTCTACTTTCCTTCTTTAAATGACATTCATTGCAACTTGGGCAATAGAAGATTAGCTCTGAGCCTACTGTTTGGGGAATGGTAGAAAGAGAACCCAGAAGGCTTTGTTTGAATCCTTATTTGTTGGTTAACTATTAACCTCCAAGTTTCATCATCCATAAGTAAGAATAGTAGCAACAGAATTAGCACTGATAAAAACCCAAACACACGTCCCAAATCAAGCAGTCACTCAGAAAAGCTTCCTTTCCACTCTTCCCTCATAAGTAAAGTCCAGTGTTTATCTGCTCTACCCAAAGGTTATTCTGGAGAATATAGGACATACCAGGGAAACGATAGTGGGACCATTAAGAGCTCTCCAGTTTCACTGAAGTCTGCATGTTTATGTTGAGGATTGATCATATATTAGACATAGTATTTGGTCTGTGGGACAGAGAGATGAATTCAGTATTTTGTCTGTCTTGGGAAGCTCAATCTAAAAAGGAAAATAGCCAATAAAACAATAATCTATAATTAATATATCAGGTATTCAATTGACAGTAAAAGCTAAGTGTTCCGACACAAAATTGATGACAAAGTTCATCATAAGAAAGAAGTTCCCCACCAGAAGTCTCATTAAGCACTAGATCACTACGAAAGGTAACAAGCTCTGTAGTGTAATCCTATTGAAGTATTTAACAAAGCAAAACATTAAAATTAAATAGGTGCAGGTGTTCAGATGATGCCTTTGCTTGAAGAAGCCACCCCCTGAGTGCTTCAGGCTGCTGTGAACCAGGGATTGGAGAGGGGAAAGAGGAGGGGATCATGTCAAATGGTCTCACGGTGAATGCTGTGTGTCTAAGTGCTTTATGCGGCAGGCATTTTATCATCACAACTACTGGATAATTAGGCAACTGAGACAAGGAAACATGAGGCTCCTTGCACAAGGCCACACAGCTGACATGTGGCAGAGCTGTGGCTGGATCCCTGTTGACCACTGTGCTAGGTTCTCTGGGTGCAGGGAAATAAAGGGAAATGAGATGCAGGGAGGAACCAGTGTCCCCAGATTACCCCTCCCACAATCGCATGAGTCACTCCTGGTCCATTATCCCCAGGCCCATGGAGAGGACTGGAATGCTCTGTCGCTCCCCCTCTTCATGGAGGAACGACACTAAACCCTGCCTAGGCTTCATATCCGAGTCACGGCACCATTATGTCGCTCCCCGTCTTCGTGGAGGAACGACACAGGACCCTGCGCTGTTCTTTCGTCTGCTCGGCCCTCCCCGGGTTTGCTGCTGGTTCTTCCCGGGTTGGCTACAGACCCTTCCACCTCCGTGGAAGGGCGGTTCCCCCTGCCACATTCCCCACTTCCGCGGGGGAGCGGCACACCGCCGGCCGGCTCTCTCGGGGGCTGCACAGGTGTTATTCGGATAGATGTTCCCCCTAGATGTTCCTGGTGCATGGTGTCTCTCTCCTCCTTTATAGTCCTCTTCCGCCAATCCCAACTCTGCTACCCACACGCCGAGCGCGCTGCTCTCCTCCAATCAGGACCAGGTCCTGCTGTTTATTGGTTGAACTGGAGGCAGCCGTGTAGAAGCTGTTACTCCCTTCTCAGCGCCATATTGTGGGAGAGCAGATGCATAGAATAAGTCTTAATCCCAGTAACTTAGTCTAGTCCGAGTTGCTCCCAGTTGCTCCCCACAATGCTCCTCCCTTGAAAAGTTCATGGACAAACAATTAAAATTAGTTTGCTTTGGTGCAATAACATTTTTAATCTATGTAATTTTTTATAATATGTATTTTCTATCAACTTTATGAAAACTCTTTGGATAGTTAAGATTTTAGGATTTTATAGCCTGGGAAGGTCTCATTGCTCCCTTATTGAGAAAGTGGTAAGCTAAACATAAATATTGATCGAAAAGAAAATTTGAGCCAGGACCTAAAATTTACAGTGCAAGTTGATATCAACATTATTGTCCCATTTCACAGAGTGGGCAGCTTGCACCCACATAGACTATGTGTCATGCTTGTGATCCTAAAGTTGGTAGCTAATGGGATGCATTCTCTGGCCCAGATACTTACTAGCAGTGTTCCCCCAGAAACATTGGTTTTCACCTGCCCGGGCCTCAGTGTGCTTATCTATAAAAAAGCCATGGAAAGCATCCACCCGGAGCCAAAGGCTGGTGAGCTCATCTGTGCACTGTGTCCAGCCCTGAGCTGAATTCTCAATAAATGGATAGTAATGAGTGGGCCCCAGGTGTTAAAGAATGGAAGGGTGCATTGAAATCTGTCCCTGCTCCTAGGAGAAAGCCTTCAAGTGACTATTTTTTCTGGTGGATCTATCCACACAGTAGAGAGAGATTCTTAACTGGCTCAAGAGAGTCTATATCAGAGGAGCTTAGGGATAGCTACAGATGGAGAAAGGCCAGGATGAACAGTGTTCTGTGCTCCATTGGAGATGTCTGCCATGGCATGGGAGGGCCCTAAAGATACCTGTGTTACACACTGTTCTGTACTCTACCTGCAAGGAAACGGGCCTTGGGAGGGCTCTGACATGGACACAGCTGGGCTGGCACGGCCTCATGCTCTTTCCTGACACCAGTGGTAAAATGGAAGTGGACTGGAGAGTGTGTAGGGGCTGTATGATACCCAGAGGACCTGAACTGCAGGCTGTAACGCTGTCTCCTTGGCATTCCCCCAGTCACTCTTCACGCACAAATGCGTCTACAGCAGCAGAAGGAGGAGCCTGAAGAGCGGCTGTGCCCGGTTCTGTAACGCCACCGTGAAGGTGAGGAGTGCGTGGCTGAGGCCCTAGTCCAGGCCCTGGCACTGGGCAGCTCCAGCGCCTCACTCTTGAGCCACAGTCTGCATGGTGGCAGGTGGCCAGGGGAGCAGCTTTAGCCGTGTCTTCCTGCAGGGGAGTTACACAGTGGAGCCTCTGCCTGGTGGCCGGGTCATCCCTTCCTCTGTCATTCCCTCCTATGGTTCTCTGTCCCTCTCAGCACAGAGCCTACACTCGACGCTTCCCACACAGCCCGCCCTCTGCCCTTGACACTGACCTGTCTCCTACCTCAGAGCACACACTTGCCTCCTGTCCCTCCCCCACTCCCTGATCTGCAGTGGCCTCCCCAGCCTCCCCCAATGTGACCCCTGACCCCCACCACCTTATTACATTGCCATTTCCCCATCCCTTACCAGCCTCTGAAACAATGTGTATTTGTTTTGAATTTACACATATGTGCTCTGACAGCACGGACCCTCCTCAGCCTGGTCTGTAAGGTGTAGGGACAGACTGGCCGCCAGGGAGGTGTGCAGGAGATTTGTGCTAGCCAGGACACTGGGCGCTAACCATGACGTCACCTGCAAAAAGGAAGAAGCAAGCTCATCAGTTCCAATCATGGAAAGTCAAGTCTATTTTCCGAGGCAGGTGCTAAGCACAGTGGACAAGACACCGCTTAGGGGATACCCAAATCTCACATCAGAGTGCCTGCGTTCTATCCTCACCTCTGCTGCCAATTCCAGCTTCCCACCAATGCACACCCTGGGGGCAGGAGTCATGTTGCAAACAGCTGAGGCTCTGCCACCCATGTGGGAGACCTGGAATGAGTTCCCAGCTCCTGGCTTCAGCCTGGCCCAGCCCTGGCCATTGCAGGCATTTGGAGAGTAAATCAGTAGATAGTATCAATCTCTCTCTCTCTCTCTCTTGCTCGCTCTCTCTAGCTTGCTCTTTCTCGCTCTCACTCTCGCTCTCGCTCGCTCACTCTCTCTCTCTGCCCACCTCCTACCCCAGCCCTGTGTCTCTCTACCCTTCAAGATAGATAAATAAGTAAAATGTAAGTATATAGACAGCACTTCCTTTGAGGAATGGGCACTCTGCGTGGAATTTCACAGGACAACATGCGTTTTGTTCCTCAGGTGCCAAAGTGCTGCAAAGGCTTCTATGGGCCCGACTGCAGCCAGTGCCCAGGAGGCTTCTCGAATCCATGCTCGGGAAATGGCCAGGTGAGAGGGACAGTCCCGATGCACAATTTCTCATGAGCATTGGAGGTTGCTCTTTCTTAAACCAAATCATCTAGAGGTTGGACCTTCTTAAGCCAAGTCACCTGGTCATTTTTGAAACTGTTAAATCAGAAAAGCAGCATGGTGCCCATAACTATTCCCAGAAACTGAAAGAAAGAAATTAGAGGCTGGACACTTGGCACAGCAGCTGGGCTGTCGCTTGGGTCACCCGCAGCCCGTTTCTGAGTGCCTGGGCTTTTGAGTGCTGGCTCTGCTCCCAGATCCCGTTTCCTGCTGCTGCACATCCTGGGAGGGAGCAGGTGAGAGTGGCTCAAGGGCTCGGCTCCCTGGCACCTGCAAAGAAGACCCAAAAGGAGGTCCCAGCTCCTGGCTCTGGCCTGGCCCAGCCCTGCCTATTGTGGGCATTGGGAGTGAACCAACAAATGGGAGATCTCTGTCTCTTTGCTTTCCAAATAAAGAAATATTTATTGCTTTAAAAAGAAAAAGAAATAGACCAGTTACTGAAAACCAAAACCAGAAGATCTCTGCAATACAAAGAATCTTGGTCTGAGGCCGGGGCCAGGGCCAGGGAGGCCCAGCGACTGTGCTCTCCTGCTGCCAGGGCAGACCTTGGGCACCTCCCTCAAGGCTTTCTGAACCTCACTGTCCTGTGTAAGAAGTGAGAGCTGGCCTGCATTCATCTCCAAGGTCCCATATATGTTCCCCAATAATTGCTTTAAAAATCTGCAAAACCAAGTGAAATATAAAGGCCAAACACTTGCAAGTAAACATAGCTGTGATTCTTATAGGGAAATCATAGGTCTGGCTTTGAATAAACCCATATCTATAATAGGGCTTTTCAAGAGGAAAGGAAAACCCTACAACCTAGAGTAAGGGGCACCATGTGGATGAGAACAGCCAATAACAATGCCTGTGGCCAAGCGGCTGGAGAGGCAGCCGTGCCCAACTCTGCTGCCCACCGATCCACAGAAATCTGGCCTTGCTGTCGCTGGGGAGGTGAAGGCAGATCTGATTCCCGCACTGCACTTCAGAGTTGCAGAGTGTGTGAGAAAGTAGAGACGAAGGTCAGGCTCTCACTGTGCAGGTCCCTGTCTCATCACTGCCACCCCAGTGGGTCTCCCTTGAGTGATCTTCCTTCTAGTTCTAAATCCTGGTTCCAGGTGCCCAAGTTCCTCCCCGTCCAGCATCCCGCTTGGTACCAAGACGAGGCCACTTCTCACAAGGAGACTCCAAGGGTCCTTTCAAGTGGGCTTGGGTCTGAGCCCTGGACTCTGTGCTGCCATGTGTCCAACAGCCTGCCTTTGCTCCCAGTGTGCAGATGGCCTCGATGGCAACGGGACATGCATCTGCGAGGACGGCTTCCAAGGCTCCCGCTGTCAGTTCTGCTCCGATCCCCAGAAATATGGACCTCGTTGTGACCAAAGTAAGTGGCACCTCCAGAGCATCCTTCCCCCCCCCCCGATCCTTCTCACACCACAGTCGCCAAGGACACTGGCCCAGCATCTGTGACCCCGCTGCACAGGGGACACCATCCTCACCTGCTGCTCTCAGCCATAGCTGAGGCCAGATGGCTCTGTCCCACCCGCAGAGTTGCTGATTCAGGCTGCCCAGGGTGGGCCTGAGAATTTGCATTTCTGATGAGTTCCCTGAAGGTGCAAATACTGCTGGTCCTGGAACCACACTTTGAAAGCCTCCCTCTGCAGGTGTCTCCACCTACCTACAGTGAGCGTGGGTTCTAAATCAAGAATTGGACACGCACTCTACATCTTAAGTGGTCCTCTCCCATCAGCTCCTGCATTTGTAAGATGCGTGACCTTGGACAAGTTGCTGTACTTCTCTAGACGAGTTGCTTTATCTGTAATATAGGAATGGCACAATAGCAACTGCTTTGTAAGGTTAATACAAGTTACAGATGGAAAGCACTGGCCTTAGAACAATGCCCCAACACATAGTGTGTGCCACAAAAATGCTATCATCGTTATTTATTATTGCTGTTGGTCTCATTCTAAGTGCAATGACATGATACCAAGAAGCTTGTAGACCTGAAAGTTCCCCAATGGCAGCGTTTTAAAAATACCATTATATAACCTTTGAAAAGTGCATTATGTTCTCTTATTTATGTATTAATTTCGGAGGCAGAGTTAGAGAGTGGGAGAGACACAGAGATCTTCCAACTACTGGCTCACTCCTGAAATGATCACAACAGCTGGGGCTGGGCCAGGCTGAAGCCAGGAGCCTGGGACTCCATCCAGGTCTCCCACGTGGGTGCAGGGCCCAAGCACTTAGGGCATCCTCTGCTGATTTCCCAGGTGCAGATAGCTGGGTCCGAAATGGAGCAGCCAGGACTCGAACTGGTGCCCGTATGAGATACCAGCAACTTAGGCAGCATCTTAACCTGCTGAGCTACAATGTCAGCCCCCGCTTTATATTCTTTGGAATGACCTCCTGTATGTATTTAAACATGTATTTTTAGATATATATTCCGAAGCTAAAATTAAAACTTAGCAATAGAGTAAAATGCATGGCTTGGAGTTTGCTGGGGAGTCAGACCACCTGGAGATAAATCCCCACTCTGCAATTCCCTGGCTTAGAAAAAGTTGCCTGTTTCTCCATCTAGAAGGTGAGAATGACAGCTGTCCTCCAGGGAAGGGGGGATGGTTGCTTCGCCCCTGCCACCAGCACAATCCACAGGCGCTCAACTCCCTTGTGTGGAAGGACACGGTGCTCCCGTACAACCTGTACACTCCTCCCTTTGACCTCTAGTCATCGCTACATCTTTATAATACCTAATACAATGTGAATGCTCAATAAGTTCTTGGTGTGCTGTATCATTTATGGAGTAATGACCAAAAATGCCCATACATGTACAGTATAGATGCAATGTTTTCTTTTTTTTGGATGGTTTTGATCCATGGTTGATCAAATCCCAGAAGGCAAATCCACCTTTATGGGGGGCTGACTGTACCTGCCCCAGAGCTTGTTGACAGGATTTAGTTAGATTATAATCTGGGGTTTGTAGGTGGCAAGTCCTCAATAAGAAAGCCACTCCTGGGCCAGCACCACGGCTCACTAGGCTAATCCTCCGCCTTGCGGCGCCGGCACACCAGGTTCTAGTCCCGGTTGGGGTGCCGGATTCTGTCCCAGTTGCCCCTCTTCCAGGCCAGCTCTGTGCTGTGGCCCTGGAGTGCAGTGGAGGATGGCCCAAGTGCTTGGGCTCTGCACCCCATGGGAGACCAGGAAAAGCACCTGGCTCCTGGCTCCTGCCATCAGATCAGCGCGGTGCGCCAGCTGCAGCGTGCCGCCCATGGCGGCCATTGGAGGGTGAACCAACAGCAAAAGGAAGACCTTTCTCTCTGTCTCTCTCTCTCACTGTCCACTCTGCCTGTCAAAAAAAAAAAAAAAGAAAGAAAGAAAGAAAGCCACTCCTCACTGTCACTACTGACTTCACACACTTGTCACAAACAATCTCTTACCTTGTTTCATCCTCACAGGGACCTCCCAAGACAGACAGGAAACCAGGGTGCAGCAGGGGCAGGGCTGCTGAATTCTGTTCTGCTGTTCTTTTATGCCAAATGATATTTCTTATGGGGCAGGTGTTTGGCCTGGCATTTAAGACACACACATCTGAGAGCCTGGGTTCAATTCCCAACTTTCTGCTAATAAAGCCTCCAGAGGCAGCAGGTATGGCTCAAGTGCTTGGGCCCTGCCACCCACGTGGAAGGCATGGGTTGAATTTTCCTGGCTCCTGGTTCCAGCCAGGTCCAAGCCCTAGTTCCAGCCATGTGGACATTTGGGAAATGAACCAGCCAATGGGAGCTCACACACTCTCAGTATCTCTTGTCTCTTTAGCCACCCTCACCCACACCCCTAATAAATAAATTTGGAAAACGCAACATCCCCGAGACAAAAAGAAAACTTTATTCCAGGGCTTGATGGTGCTCACATTCTATGCCCAAGCTATGGGTAAGGATGTTGTTGGGCTTCTGGCTCGAATGTCTTTTGTCCCAGATCTGTGACTGCCCAAGATCTCACAGCAGTGTCTTGTCTTTGCAAATTCTGCCTTGACCTACTCACAATGTTGTGAAAACCCTTTATGTTCAATCCAGTGGTGGTCTTCCACCGCTGGCATTGTGGTGTAGCAGGTTAAGCTGCTACCTACAACACTAGCATCCCATATGAGCATTGGTTCAAGTCCCAACTGCTCTACTTCAAATCCAGCTCCCTGCTAATGCACCTGGGAAAGCAGTGGGTCTGCCTTCTCTGTCCTGGGCATTGGGGTCAACCACCCACACCAGTTCCTCTCCTGTTATCAGTCCCTTCTGGAGCAACCCCAGAGTCCTTCCTTTCTGATCGTATTTCAGCCCCCAAACCCTTGCCATACTCCTTTGCGGGCCTCTGTGCCATCCTTCCAGTCCCATAGGCTGTTACAGCTACTACACACCCAGAAGCAGGAGCAAGTCCAGAAGCAGTTCATGATGCTGTTGGGGATGGGGAAATGCCAGTTAATATAATGATCTATTGTCTTGATACGTAGCTGCTAACAGAACTGGACTTTGAAGGCCCTGGTTCAGGTCCCTGCTTGGGAACTTGACAGCAAATCGGGCAATTAGCTCCACCTCCCTGGGCCTCAGTTTCCTCACCTGGAAAATGGGTGTTAGGAAAGTCTCTACCTCCTGAGACCACTGATTATTAAGGAGGTGGTGGCCTGTGAATGGCTGACCCAGTGCCTTGAATGAAGCCAGGGCCCCAAACACCGGCCATTGGTTATCAGTGTGAAGACAAAGAACAAACATGTGAGCCACACTCCAGGCCATGCCAGCATGAGGAATAGCTTGTATTTGTTTCAGAATGTCTTCATGGACAGGTAAACTCTCAACCACAAAGTGCTAGAGCATTGGGTCCCTTGGCCTGTTTCACACATCTCGGCCTCCCTGTGGCCTCCACTGTGGCCCCCACACATGCATACGCAGCTCCCTGAGACCAAGCCCTTCTCTTCCAGGGTGGGACAGGCCCATGGAGAAAACCTCAAGACCCTAAGCAGCAGCAGCCTGAGCCACACCATGGCTTTGCTGTTACTGATGTGAGGCAGGGGTGACTGGAGGCAGCCCGTGCTGGGCTGTTTCCCCGGCCCTGCATGGCCCTCTTGCTTGTCTTTCAGAATGCCTGTGTGCTCACGGAACGTGCGATAACAGGATCGACAGCGATGGGTCCTGCCTCTCAGGCACGTGCAGGGACGGCTCCACCGGGAAGTTCTGTGACAAGCAGCCCTCAGCCTGCGGGCCTTACGTGCAGTTCTGTCACATCCACGCCACCTGTGAATACAGCAATGGGACAGCCAGGTAGGTCTGCCAGGGGAAGGCCTGCAGCAGTCCACAGCTCACAGAGAGCCTTCGCAGAGCCAGGCCACTTCCAGACCCCGTCACTGCCAGGAGCGGGCGATATAGCCTCCGTGGAAAGCAGCTCGGCCTGAGCAGGGTTCAATGAGCAGCACCCCCTGCCTTGACCTTCCCGTGACTTTGGGCAAGCGACACCGTGACTTTGGGCAAGTGATATAGCCCATGGGGCTACCATGAGGAGGATGACCCCTGCCTAGCAGGGCAGCGATGAAGATCAGAACCCAATGGGAAAGCACCCGGCACCAGCCATGCCCCGTCCCGGGTATTCCAGCACGGAAGCCATCCTTGTCATCCTCACACCTGCGACAGAAAGGCAGATTGCCTGCCAGCTTCCAGCTTTCCAACCTCTGAAAGCACCCTCACTCCCCAAGGCTGGGGTAGCCACTCCCCTGCTTAAGGTCTCACCCAGGGAGTTGTGTCTTTAGTGGGTGGGTTGCTGTGGTTGCTATGACACTGCCTCTCAACTGCAGTGGGTCTGGGAGAAGATGCCCAGGACCCCTGCCTCTTCGGGAATACCTGCTCAAAGGCACAGACCACCCAAAATGCCCTGGCACACGCAGAGAAGCATCCTCCTAAGGAATTTGCATCAACATGTGTCCATTAGGCTCAAATTGCATGTTATCAAAACTACCCTTGACTCCTCTTAACTCACCCAGAAATACTGAACCCATGAACCCCTGCCTTCATTTGAACACCAGATAAGTACATAGCTCCTTCAAGACATGTTGATGCATGAAATTTGTTTTATTTTTTAAAGATTTATTTATTTGAAAGAGATAGAAGGGGAGAGAGAGATCGATTTTCCATCCACTGCTTCATGCTCCAATGGCTGCCATGGCTGTGACTGAGCCAGGCCAAAGCCAGGAGCCTGCAAATTCTTCCCTGTCTCCTACTTGGGTGCATGGACCCAAGGACTTGGGCCATCTTCTGCAGCTTTTCCAGGCCCATTAGCAAGGAGCTGGATAGGAAGTGGAACAGCCAGGATTTGAACTGGCTCCTATATGGGATCCAACACTGCAGACAGATGCTTAACCTTCTACGCCACAGTGCTGGCCCCAGTACTTTTTATTTTAGTGAAGCACATATGACTGAACTTGTGGTTGGATGTGGGGGTAGGACGCAGCCACACAGCATCTGTCACAGCATGCTGAATACATGTTGGTTCAACAAATAGGTGAAAGAATGGCCCACATTTTATGGTCAAAGTATCACCAGGGGACATATTGAGAGGAGTATGTAAAATGAGAGAAAACCACGTTTCTAAAAACAACTTACGGAATGAAGCACCTGGGGATCTTGTGTTTTGGGGTGGGAATGGGTCTGAGGGGACGGAGAAGTCTCCCCTCACTGTCATTTTCAAGTATCTAAAGAGTTGTCACCCAGAAGAGAGAGTAGAGCTGCTCGCTCTCTGCTGAGCCAGTTAATAACCAGCTTTCAGCAGAAAGAATTATAGAGTCAGGCTCTGGTCCAACAAGATGCAGGTGCTCTGCCTGCCACTCCATGGGCACTTGCTCATTGAATCCTCGCCACAACCTTATCATGTGGGAGCTGGAAGACACACTTTTCACATGGGGAAGCCATTGTTAAGGGATTCTGGTGGGGTCACACAACTGCTGAGAGGTGGGCCTGGATCCCCACCCTGATGTCCTGGCTGCAGAAGCACCCCTACCACCTTTGAACACTGGCCCCTCCCACCATCAGGGCGCTTGTCAAGTCCCCTGGCCATGACCTGGCCCGTCTCTGGCTGGCTGGTCCTCTTCTAAGGAGGTGGCACTTGTGTGTGTGTGGCTGATTTTGTACACTCTCCTTTGCAGCTGTGTGTGCAAAGCTGGCTACGAAGGGGATGGAATCCTCTGTTCAGAGATGGACCCCTGCATGGGATTAACCCCAGGAGGCTGCAGCCCTAATGTGAGTGTTGGTCTTTATTTCCAGACTGCCTGGTGTTTTTGAGGAAATCCTGGGCGAAGACATTCCGCAAGTAGTGTCTGATCACTTTCCATAGGGGTGAAGCACTTGTGTTGGAATCTAATTTTAGAGGCAGCTGCCAGGTGCTTCCCTTGAGCCCCAGCTTCCTAAATCCGGAGAGGCAGGGGACTCTGTGCTCTTAAAAACAGGGTCAGACCTGGACAATGGAGACCAGCGATAACTCTCCATCCCAACTTGACAGCTACAGGAGACTTTAACATACCCAATGTTGTTTGCTCCTCCCACCAACCCGATGAAGTAGAAACTGTTAACCCATTTTACTGACTAGGAAACAGAGACGTTCACTGACTTGTCCTGCATTCTGTTGTCACTAGGAATATCGTCAACCACTGTTTTCCACTTATATCTTTCAAAGATTCCCAGCACCACCTGAGCCTCCTTCTCTTCATTCCTTCCCTGCCTCCTCTCTTGCCTCTTAAAACACCTTGTCCACCCCCAGCCAGAACAGCATGACGTGAATCAGATCATGTTTCTTTCGGGCTTAAACCCCTTTAGGAGCTTTGTCTGGCTCTCAGAGTAAAATCCAGACACACGTGTCCCGTCCCAGCCCACCAGACTCCTCTGGGGCAAGTCCCACCCCAGTCTCATCCCAACGACGTACCTTGTGCCTCTTGCTCGCCTTCCTACCCTGTGCTTCAGCCTCCTGGTGTGGTCCTCCCAGGCCTGGAAGTCGATCTGGTGCTGAGGAGCTACAGTGTTAACCTTGTAGTGAAGAGACCTGAGTTCCTGCCTCTTCATAGCTGTGTGATCTTGAACAACCCCTGCTCCTTCTCTGTAAAATAGATCTATAAGAATTATCCTCCCCAAGATCATTGTTTATACTTGCAAAACAAAAGTAGTACCTGGCTTTTTAAATAAGAGTGATGCATGTGGAAGTAGTCAGTAGCTGGACAGCTCCAAGCAATTTTGCTCTTTAAGTGATCAATCTTTTCATTGATCTCCATGCATTTGTATGTTTCCACAATGCACTTCTGGAAATCCTCTTGGGTTTGTTAATTATGTGGCTGGACTGAGGTGTCAGGGTTTTGCTTTTTCTTCTTCTCCTGCAGGCAGAATGCATCAAAACCGGCACAGGGACACACGCCTGTGTGTGCCAGCAGGGGTGGACAGGGAATGGAAGAGACTGCTGGGAGATCAACAATTGCCTGCTACCTGGTGCAGGTGGCTGCCACGACAATGCGACCTGTCTGTATGTAGGCCCCGGGCAGGTAGGTGGATGTGTGGAGAGTAAAGAGGAAGCAGGGTTTTGCAGTGACTGTTCTAGTCCTACTTCCAGTACCAGGCTTTGATTAGAACTTACTGCAGTTTTCTAATCAACTGTGACAGTGAGAATGGGCTAAGTGTCACAGCAATCTGTGACAAGCTACTATTAACCATCTTCTAGGAGGAGGAAATTGAAGCACTGAGAGGCTAAGCTGCTCACATCATGGAAAACAAATCACTGTGTGAGATTTGCACCCAATCGCTCTCGCTCCAGAGCTGTCCCCTTAGTCTACACTCCGGGCCATACTCTATGAGGGTCTTCAAAATGTTCGTGGAAAATGAACATTATGAAAGAAAAATTGTGAATTTCAAAAACTTTTGCACCAAAATAAGCGTATCTTTTATTCCCATTTTCCACAAATGTTTTGAAGTCCCTTGGATATCTTGCAGTGCACTACAGCTTGTGAGCCACTTCCACCTGCCCTCACTGAATGGAGACCACGGCAGAGAAGGCTGCTGCCTGGGAAGCGATCAGCTCCAGAGGAAGGGATGCCAATGGCACAGGACTATGGCCATGGGAAAGAGGAGATGATTGATAGGGACCCCACCCCCACCAGTCCCACCTGCTCATACCTCTCCCCAGAAGGATGACTAGCAGGTGTATTTTATGAATTTGAAAGACCAGAAGACATGGAAGATGAGAATCAGGATTTGAAGTCAACCCCCATCTCTTGAATCTTATTTCTCACTTTTATGCATTAAGGCTGACCTTTTTAAAATATGGTCTAAAGTATTGTCTGCTCTTTTGTGGTTCTTGCCATGATGGTGGGTACTGCCTATGGTTAGGTCTCACCTTGCTCACCATGAACCTCTCAGGCTTCCCTCCCAGGCCTTTTGGTTCTTGGACCTCTCATTTCTGTGCATATGTGATTATCAGAGAGACACAGCGCTTGCATGGAAGTTAATGGGACACTAAAGCCCACCTGGTACCTCCCTTTCTTTCATGGGGGCTTCACCCAGATGGAGATCAGGCCTCCTCAAGGATGTCAGGGCGTGAGGTCTCCAGGCCCTCCCCCTGCAGGTGCAGAACCACTGCCATTCTTTCCTCCTCTGCTCCTTCCGCATCAAGGGACTGAGCACATGCCTCGTGGGGCCCGAGCAGGCCGGCCTTGTGCAGCTGTCATTAGATGCCTAGGCTGGGATGGCCAAGAGTGCCGGGGCTTCTCAGGGACTCTTAGTAACCAAAGCAGGGCATCTATCTGGAAACCTATCCCAGGAGATCCCCCATGATATGTTCTAGGATAGTGAATGTGACCAGGAGAAAGCATCTAAACGGATGGGACTGCTACTAAAAACTTAGGGGAGGCAGAAGCACGTTTGATGTATGTTTCTATACAGCTGGGAGTTAATTGTTTTAATAGACTAGAGGGTGTTGCTCAGGGAGTGACAGCTGGTGATGAGACAGGGCTTGGACAAAGAGTGGTTATCTGTATCAGGGAAAAATCTTCTGGTTACAGCAAAAAATCCAATTCTTGTACACAGTGGGTTGTGGTAAACGGTGCAGGCACAATGGAAAACAATCTGGCAGTTCCCACAAAAAAGTGAAAAATAAAATTATCCTATGATCTGGCATACTGAACGTGTAGATGCTTCAAAAAGTTCATGGAAATGGAATTAAAATACTTTTAATATTTTTTTATTTGAAAGGCAGAGTTACAGAGGGAGAAAGAGATATCTTCATCTGCTGATTCACTCCACAAATGGCCAAAATGGCTGCGGGTGAACCAGGCCAAAGCCAGCAGCCAGGAACTTTTTCAGGATCTCCCATGCAGGTGCAGAGACCCAAGCACTGGCCATCTTCTATTACTTTCCCAGGTGCATTTGCAGGAAGCTGGATCAAAATCAGAGCAGCTGAGACTTTAACTGGCACTGATATGGGGTGCCAGTGTTGCAGGTGGCAGCTTAACCCACTATGCCACAGCACTAGCCCCTGAATTTCAAATTGTTGCATCAAAATAAACTTACCTTTTAATTCCGTCTCTTAACGAGCATTTTGAAGTATACTTGAATACCAAAAAGAATGGAAAGCAGGGACTCAAACATGTACACATATAAGTGCAAAGCAGTGTGATTCACAATAATCAAAAGGAAGCAACCTAAGTACCCATCAGTAGCTGCATGGATAAACAAGATGTGGTCAGTCGGTACAACAGAGTATTAGTCATCCTTAGAAAGGAAGGAAATCCTGACACATGATACAACACCAATGAACTTGAAGATGTTATGCTAAGTGAAAGAAGATGGTCACAGGACAAATACTGTGTAACTCCTATGAGATCCAAAAGGAGTCAAATTCATGAAAACAAAGTGGCATGGGGTGGAGAGAGGAAGGAGGAGTTATTGTTTGTCGGGTTTTAAGATGCTCCCCATTTCTTTTTTTTTCTTTTTTTTTTTTTTTTTTTTTTTTTTTTTTTTGACAGGCAGAGTGGACAGTGAGAGAGAGAGACAGAGAGAAAGGTCTTCCTTTGCCGTTGGTTCACCCTCCAATGGCCACCGCGGCCGGCACACTGCAGCCGGCGCACCGCGCTGATGCAAAGGCAGGAGCCAGGTGCTTCTCCTGGTCTCTCATGGGGTGCAGGGCCCAAGCACTTGGGCCATCCTCCACTGCCTTCCCAGGCCACAGCAGAGAGCTGGCCTGGAAGAGGGGCAACCAGGACAGAATCCGGCACCCCAACCGGGACTAGAACCTGGTGTGCCGGCACGCAAGGTGGAGGATTAGCCTAGTGAGCCGTGGCACCAGCTGCTCCCCATTTCTTAAAGTTCCCATAACCTGTAGTACAGATTCTAGAAATCAGTACCATGGCCTGGGTACAGAATGCAGTGATAAGCTCAGGCTTTATCATTCCCTGTGCTGGAGTGCAGGGATCTGCCATGTTTCACTATAGAGACTAGGAGAGGGAGTGCTGGTGTCCAAGGCCAAATGGAGAGAGAACAGAAGTATATGTATCCATTCAGTCCCTCATTTGTACATTTCCTAGTGTCTTTTCTGGTTCAATCACTGGGTACCATGTGAAGACAGAAGATTACCATGGCCAGGGCCTCAGCCAGCCCTAGAGAAACATGGTCTTATTCAGGGTGACACACAGACATATGAGGGTGCTTCAAAAAGTTCAGGGGGCCAGACATTTGGCATAGTGGTTATGACACTGCTTGGGATGCCCACGTGCCATACCAGAGTGCTGGGGTTCAAGTCCCGGCTCCTCTCCTGATTCCAGCTTCCTGCCATTGCACACCCTGAGAAGTGGCAGGTGATGGTTCAAGTGAATGAGTCCCTGGCATAAGTGTGGGAGACCTGAATCAAGTTCCTGGATTGTGGCTTCAGCCTGGCCCAGCCTCAGGAGTTGCATGTACTGGAGGAATGAACCAGCATTCATTCTCTCTCTCTCTCTCTCTCTCTCCATATGTATAGATATAGATATAGATATATATCTGCCTTTCAAACATAATTTTAAAGTCATAGAAAAATGGGACTAAAAGATAAGTTTGTTTTGGTATTAAAAAAATAAAATCCATATATATAAGGAGGTCTTCAAAAAGTTATGGAAAATACACATTATGAAAAATCCATGCATGGATTTCAAAATTTTTTGCAGAAAAAAATGAACTTCTCCTTTATTTCCATTTTTTCATGGACCTTCAAGGTGTGTGTAACACAAGTGATCGGTGCTATAAGATTCATGTGCAGTTAGTCCCATGGTCTCTGTTCTACAGTATCCAGGGACTGGGTTTCTATTTATCCTTGTGATTTCTCTGACAGCAGAGCCTGCTTATGGGTCTGAGTAAATTAGCTATAAAATGTGGCCCCAGGAGTTCATGAAAAATCCTGAAAGAATGTGCTGTAGCCTTATGTCACCAAGTATTTTGTAAATGGTTGCATTAGCCTTTGACTCATTTTGGCTGCCAGACTGCATTTGAAAAAGAATGTCTGATGTCCATTAATTTAGTTTTCTGGGGCTGCCATAACAAAGCACCACACCCTGAGTGGCTTTGAATGACCCAACGGCACTGTCTCAGGGTTCTGGAGGCTGAGACCAAGCTCAGCAGGGCTGGCTCCTTCCAAGGGCTGTGGGGAGCAATCTGTTCCTGGCCTCTCTCCTAGTTCCCGCTGGTTTCCTGGCAGTCTGTGGGGTCCCTGGCTTGTGAACACCCCACCCTGATCGCTGCCTTCAATTTCACATGGCATTCTGTGCCCACATCTGTTACAAATCCCTCCTTTTCATAAGGACCTCCTCCATATGGGATTCTGGTCCACCATGCTCCAGTATAAACTCATCCTAACTTACCACCTAATAACCTCTTCCCAAAGAAGGTCACAGTCTGAAGTCCTGTGGGTCATGACTTTAACCCAGAAATCTGAGGGCGAGGGGACACAATGCAGCCTAGGCAATGAATGTCCCCTTTCTGCTCTGTCTTCCTTTCTGCACACAAGTTTGAAAAGCATCTTGATAGAGGAGATGGAGGAAGAACATCATCTCCTTGTGATGCTGTGCATGAAGCAGAATGGACCATGTCTGGGATTGCCCTCCATACACTGGCTTAAAAACTAGACATTCCACATAGGAACAAACCCTAATTATCATGAATGTTGCTTTAAAAAAAAAAAAGCAGGGACAAGCATTTAGCCTAGAGGTGAAGACATCTGTTAGGAGTGCTTTGATTGGATTCCTAGCTCAAACTCCTGACTCCAGTTTTCTGCTAAAACAGACCCTGGGAGGCAACAGCTGATGGCTTAAGTACTTGGGTCTCTGCCACCCACATAGAACAGCCAGATGGAATTCCTGGCTCCTAATTTCTGTCTGATTCATCCCTGTTGTTGCGACATTGGAGAGTGAACCAATGAATGGGAACGCTCATGAATGCTCTCAAATAAATAATAATTTTAAAAATTAAAAAGACAAACCATGTTTGGGCTGAAAAGGACAGGAGGTTGTCAGGATAGAAGACACATGGAGTTGTTGAAAGGTCACCACAAAACACACCAAACATCAGGGTAAGGTAAATGTTTATTGTCAGCCAACAAGGCTGCCTCTCCATGCGTAAGAGAAACTGCACCCTACACTAGAAGAATGGATCTTATATAGTTTAGTAGAAATGAGGGAGCGAGAACAGTAAATTCCATTGGATAGGGTGAGGGTAGCATGTATGATTGGGCTGTCCAGTCACCTGATCTCTAGTAAGTCAGGCTGGGCTTCTGAAATGGCACCCGAGGTGTAAGATGGTACCTCACATAAAACAGCACTAGTTTCACTAATATTCCCCTCTTTGTTTTTATAAAGCAAGTGTTGTATGGGAGGGGTGGAGGTACAGTAATCTGTCTTCTAGAGTAACTTCCTGCTGACATGGAACAAGAAGTTACTCTCTGCTGGCATGGGGTGATATCTTAAGCCCATAGTCTCTTAGGTGGGGAGTCCAGTAAATCCCTATAGCAGTATTTGGTTGATAGCCTGGTTGGTGAAGGCTCTGGTTCATTCCATTATCACCTCCTATAAGCACTTAAACAGGCACAGTAGTGTAAAAGCCAGGGTAAGAATAGCAGCCAATGGTTTTAGGAGTGGCATTAACCAAGTGGTGAGGGAACTCCATAGGGAGGAAGAGAGGAGAGACTCCCTGGACTTTAGGGCTATTTAATAGATGTGGCAATTTGTTGGAGTCTTTTAACATTTTGTTCTACCTGACCCAATTGATTAACATAATAGTAACATTGTTCTCCCAGAAAAACACAAGTTCCCCCTTTGTCAGTTGTTATAAGGTCTAGAGCTTGTGTATTTTGTAGCACTACATAAGCTAGGGAGTTGACCCAATTTTGAAGGCCCGAACTGCATCTGCCAAAGTTTCAATGGATCTGGTGACCTCCTCTTGTAGTTGTTGGAGTTGTTCTTGAAACCAGTTAATAGACATAACATTATTGCCTAGAGCAGTTCCTGGGATCACCACCAAAGGGAGGGAGGCTGCAAACCTGATTTGGAATCAGTCTTGGTTGGACCAAGACTGGGAGAAAGATTGTACATCTCTTGAGGGTAGAGGGGTTAGTCTGTGAAAGAAACTGAGTAGTCATATAAAGTGAGGTGGGGGAAAAGGATCACCAATACAGATGAGAGATGGACTGGGCATAGAACTGGTGATACAAGTGTATAGGGTCTGATTACAGAGGAATGAAGCCCCAGGTGGGCTAGAGAAGGAAACAGTGGAAGTGATGGTTATATTGATAGCACAGGTAAGGTCATTGGGTTGTTTTGTCATTTTGGTGGTCCAACACATTGTATATTGTCCTCTAGAATGTAGGGGAAGGTGACCAATGATTTTTTTTGAGGATTGGGGTACAGGAGTTTGTAGAAGCAGAAATATTAGTGAGTAGGGTAGCTGCGATGGGAGGTTCCTGAAGGGGAGTGCATTGTTGTTGGTGAAGGGCCGAGGGTAAAGTATAATTGGATAATTGGTAAAGTAGGGTGAGAGATTGGTGAGTTGTAGCCATGTTAAGGGGGATTTGGGTTAATTAGTTGGGACAAGCATTTAAAGGACTCCTTTAAAATATCGACCACCATATCTATGTGGGCTGTCGGAAGCTGGGTGTAAACCCTAATAATTTTTATGGCTCCATGGGGATCTTGCATGCTAGAACCTGTATATAAGGTGACAGGTCCATCAACTCCATCTTGCCAAACCTGAACGTGTAGCGGTAGATTATAGTAAAAGTTAAAAGGGGTTGGACCTGATATTCTGTTTTTGCCAGTGACATCCAACTTACAGTATTTTCATCTAGGGGTAGGACCTTAGAGAACTGTTTCCCCAGGAGGCCATACCCGGGGTCAACATAGCAGTATTTATAGGGCCATGATGAGCAACCTTTCCAGTAAGCACCATTACATGATCCTGTGTTGTCCTTAGTGAGGCAGAGATAAAATGGTTCTCTTGCAAACCCACATAAAGAATGTCTAGTCTAACAGCTGTGTGAGCAGATCTGAGCAAAATCAAAGTATAGAGTAATAGGGCCTGTACAGCCCTTGATGGGGCAGAAGGTGGAGTAATTTAGCAGGAGTGAAAGTGGTGTAAATCTGGAATTGCCATGTGTAATCTGTTCTTGGGGTGAGTGCAAATGTAGGACAGACACAAAAGAGCAGGGGGATGAGATTATTGGGAAATTCAGCATGATGTACAGAAGAGGGAGCAAGACTATAAGAGAAGGTGTGGAAAAGTGTAGATCTCAAAGGGAGTGAGGGTTCCCTGGAGGTGTAAATCTTTAATATCTGAAAGGAGCTGGGAAGGATGGATTGACAAGGATTGTGTTTGGTACTCCTCCCACAGGAGCTGTAGGAAGAGTTGGTAATGGCGTAAGAGGGAATCGGTACTTACCAAGCGATGGAAATGGCAGGTTGCCAGGTGGTCACTCTTTCTCAGAGGCAGGTTCATTAAGTGCCAGAGGGTTCAAGTCTTCGGGTACCATTGGTAGCGGAACTTGAGTCATGGTAAACTTGGCTATGAGTGGCCCTGTGGGAACATTAAGGGTAGGGGGAACATTTAAGGTGGGTGAAGTGGACCCAATGGGGGATTCCCTGTAACTTTGCTGCTATAGGAGTAGTGAGAATCACCCGGTAAGGCCCAGTCAATTTGGCCTGAAGTTTAGTGGGAGCAGGGGGTGAGGAGGGGTGTGAAGAGGACAGGAGGACTTCGTCTAACACTGTAATAGGAGGGAAACTGTCTGAGGTGGTTGGACCTGGAGCCAGGAGGTAGGCATCTGTATATTTCCATAACTCTTCCTGGAGATATCGGAGGAGAAGCAAAAGTAAATGGGGTGACAGGAGTGGGAGATTGAGAGTTTATAGTCAGAGGAACCAAGGGATGTCCATACATCAGTTCAAAAGGCAAAATATTGAGAGTTTTTTTTTTTTTTTTTGGGAAAGGCCCTCGTACAGAGCAGGGCCAATGGGAGTAGTTTAGTCCAGTTCAAGTGAAGCTCAAGGGAGAGCTTGGCCAGAGTACTTTTAGTGTACAATTTGCCCTTTTCACTTTTCCTGAGGATTGGGGATGGTAAAGGATGTGGAAATGCCAGGGGATGTAAGTGCCTTGGTAAGTAGTTGAGTTAACTGTGATGTAAATTCAGGACCATTGTCTGACTGGAGAGAGCTGGGGACTCCAAAGTAGGGAATAGTCTCTTGAAGTAAGATTTTGGAAACTGTTAGTGCCCATTTGTTAGTAGCTGGGAAGGCCTTGACCCACCCTGAGAAGGTATCTACCATTTCCAAGAGATATTGAAAGTGCTGTACTCTAGGTATATGGGTGAAGTCAATCTGCCAGAGGCCAGGTGTCCTCTGGCCTGAAAGGAGGGGAAGGGTGGAGGGCAGAGATTAGAGTTTGGGTTTTTGTTTTAACATATAGAACAAGAATAGGTGAGTTGTTGGTGATATTTGGTATCTTCTGGTGAGAGGGGAAGAGATTATTAAACAATAATAAAGAAGGAGTATGGGAATGAAACAAATGGTGGAGACAGAAGAAGATAGCCTGAGTGGAGGGCTGTTGGGATAGTTGGTCTTGTGGACAGTTTGTCAAAATAGCAGATGAAGCAGAGAACAAGATAGAGGAAAAGGAAGACAGTGCCACCTGAAAGGCCGCCTGGTCTGCTCTGTTATTAGCGGCAGTGATGGCAGAGGTATCAGTCTTATGAGCCTCACAGTGAACAGGTCTGATTTGTGTTGGAAGATGGGCTGCCTCCAGGAGAGGGGTTATAAAAGTAGCTTTGGAGATGGTTGTCTACTTAGTGGTAAGAAGGCCCCTTTCTTTCCAAATTGCTGAGTGGGATAGGAGGATGTGAAACACATATTTTGAGTCCGTTTAAACAGTGATAGTTCAATTTTTTGCCAGTATAGAGGTGTGAGCTAGACCATAGAGTTCAGCCTGTTGATTAGTAGTATTGAAAGGGAGTGGTTCTGCCTCACCTATACTGGTGGTAGATCACACAAAAAAATGGAGCTACCATCTGTGAACCAGACTAGAGTAGGGTTAACAAGGGGACCCTCTTGGATGTTTGAGGAATGACGTAGTATGTGTTTGATAGTCTCAATGCAGGAGTGAATAGGAGCCATGTCATCTGGAGGGGGAGGGGGATGGAGAAGAAGAGTAGCTAGGTTAAGGAGAGGACAATGTTTAAAAGTGAGGGTCTTCAATTAGTGCCACCTGCAGGTCCAGAATGCGAGGTGATGGGAGAGACTGGAGGCCCTTGTAAGTCAGGAGTTGTGATAGTGTGAGTAAAGAATGGTAAGCAGTGAACTGAAAGTGAGTTTTTTGACCCTTGTATGAGAACTACTGCTGAAGCTGACATCCATAAACAGAATGCCCAACCCTTGATGGTGAGGTCTAATGTTTTTGAGAGATAGGCTACAGGAGCAAAAGAGGGACCAACTTGATGGCCAAGAACTCCCAAGGATGTTCCTTGGTTTTCAGTGACATAAATGAGGTAGGGCTATGTGATGACGGGTAAATGTAAGGCAGGGGCCTGTTGAATAGCCTGTTGGAGCTTATGGTATTGGGAGGTGACTGGGACTATGAGAGGCTCTTCAAGGGATCCCTTGGTGGCTTCGTACAGTGGTCAGGCTAGAAGAGAGAAATTTGGAATCTATGAGCATAGGAATCCTGCCAGGCCTAGAAAGTAAAGAATTTCTTCTTTGGTAGAAGGATGTGGGAGGTTAGTTATGATGCACTTTCTGTCTACAGTGACAGCCTTGTAGGTGGGAGTGAGAAGTACACCAAGATAGGTCACCTCAGATAAGCAAAGTTGTGCCTTGGTGAAGATCACCTGGTAACCTTTGGCTTATAGGAAGTTGAGGAGAGTAGCAGTCTATTGTTGGTGACCTATTTTTGAGGGGCTGCAAAGGAGAGAGTCATTGACATCCTGGAGAAGAAAGGAGGAAGATAGGTCCAGGGCACCTAGATCATTGGCCAAGGTCTGACCAAACAGGGTGGGGCTATCCCAGAACCCCTGGGGGAGTACAGTCCAGGTCAATTGTTTGAAGACTTGGGTATCAGGATCAGTCCAGGTGGAAGCAAATATGTTCTTGTGTTAGGATGTAGAGGGATGGTAAAAAAAAAAAAAAAAAAACTTCCTTTAGATCCAGGACAGAGAAGTGAGATTTGGATGTAGAAATAGAGGAAAGGAGAATGAATGGATTGGGAACCACCAGACGTATGGGTACTACCATTGCATTAATGGAAGGGTCCACTAGGCTTTTTAACAGACAAATAGGGGTGTTTAATAGGGAGTTAGTCTTGTATAGCAGGCCCTGATGGAGGAGTTTGGAAATTATAGGGTTTAGGCCGGCACCACGGCTCACTAGGCTAATCCTCCGCCTTGCGGCGCCGGCACACCGGGTTCTAGTCCCGGTCGGGGCACCGGATTCTGTCCTGGTTGCCCCTCTTCTAGGCCAGCTCTCTGCTGTGGCCAGGGAGTGCAGTGGAGGATGGCCCAAGTGCTTGGGCCCTGCACCCCATGGGAGACCAGGAGAAGCACCTGGCTCCTGCCTTCGGATCAGCGCAGTGCGCCAGCCACACCACACCAGCCGCGGCGGCCATTGGAGGGTGAACCAAAGGCAAAGGAAGACCTTTCTCTCTGTCTCTCTCTCTCACTGTCCACTCTGCCTGTCAAAAAAAATTTTTAAAAGAAGAAATTATAGGGTTTAGATCTCAAAGCCTAGAAAGAGTTAGGGGGTATTGTGCTGGAAGGAAATGTGGAGGCATCTTATAACTCTATCTGGATGGGAGGATGGTGGGCTGCCACCATAGGATAACTGGTGTCCCATACCAGGGGTTGACAGTGGACAGGAGTCCTAAGGTAGGCAAGGTGGCGACTTCTTGAGAGAGAAGTAGTAAAAAGGGATGTGAAGATGTGCTGGAGGATGGGACCAATGGCCGGAGAGTGAAAACCACCTGAGCACCAAACTGATAGAGTATGTCTCTTCCCAAGAGGGTTACAGCATTGAGGTACAACCAGAAAAGAGTGGGAGAAGGGCGTTATGTTAATCATGCAGAGTAGGTTGAGTCTGTAGGGGTCTGTGAGGTTTTCCCTCCACCCTGACTGTGGAGGCTGAGGCAGCAGAGGTGAGTCCTGAATATTGGGTAAAGACCGAGAAGGTTGTCCCTGCATCAGTAAGAAAAGAAATTGGCCTACCTGCTACCCTCATAGTTACTCTGGGCTCCTGCAGAGTGATGGCCATAGACAGGCAGCAGGAGTCTAGGTTCCTTCAGTCCTCAGTGGCCAGCCCTAGAAGGTCAGGGAGAGGGAGAGGGAGAAGGAGATAGGTGGAATAGATGGCCTACTGACTAGCTGGACAAGAGGATAGTCCACCCCCAAGTGACCCTTCTGGCGACATTTAGGGCAAGGACCCAGTGGGTCTCTGAGGTTGGGACACATTCTGGCCCAGCTGCCCATTTGGCCACACTTGAAGCACAAACCCAGAGGATCCCTGTGGCCAGCAGGGTTACTGGTGGCAGCAAGTTGCTGGAAAGCCTTGGCCAGCATTTGGAATTTTGTCTTTGGGGCTCTCTCATCCCTCCCATTGTACTTCAAAGGCCACCTCTGGAGTTTCTGCCTGCAGAGGTAGTGGGCCCTTTTTGAGCTGCTTTGTCTTGATATCAAGGAAACTTTGAGCAAAGAAATGATTCATGACAAGGTTACAACTATTGGGGGACTCTGGATCTAGGTTGGTATATTGGAGGAAAGTCTGTGTGAGGCACTGTAAAAAGGCAGAAGGATTTTCTTTTTTATCTTCAATAACTTCTCCCAGTTTATCATTATTTGAAGCCTTTCTTGTGGATTTTTTGAGACTAGCTAATAAGTAGATAATGAAATGATTTCTGGCTGTTATGCCATCAGGAGAGTTGTAATTCCAATTGGGATCCTGTTCTGGGACCACATCTGCTCCTATGGGATGGGCAGGGTCATTTTTTTTAAAGATTTTATTTATTTATTTGAGAGATAAAGTTACAGACAACTAGAGGGAGAGACATAAGAAAAATCTTCTGCCTGCTGGTTCACTTCCCAGTTGGCCACAATGGCCGGAGCTGCGCCGACCGAAGCCTGGAGTCAGGAGCTTCTTCCAGGCCCCCACTCAAGTGCAGGGGCCCAAGGACTTGGGCCATCTTCTGATGCTTTCCCAGGCCATAGCAGAGAGCTGACTTGGAAGAGGAGCAGCCGGGACTAGAACTGCCCATATGGGATGCCGGCACCACAGGTGGTGGATTAACCTGCTGTGCCAGGGCGCCGGCCACAGGCAGGGTCATTTTGATGGGTCTCATCAGCATGGAGACAGGCCTGTTCCCAAATTCGCCTTTGCTCCTGCAGAAGGAGGGTGTTGGAGAAGATCATAAAGACATCACGAAAAGTTAGGTCCTATGACTGGATTAAATATTGAAACTCCTTGATGTATGACATTGGGATACAGGTGAAGGAGCCCAGTTTTTGTTTGATTTGTGAGACATCAGCAAGTGAAAAAGGAACATGGACCCTGACTGTGCCCTCTGCCCCCACAAATTCTTAGAGGGGTAACATGGAAGCAGGCCCGCTAGCTGCCATACAAGAGTGAGTGAGTGACTTGGGGACTGGGAACAGGATGGGGGGGGGGGGCCTCAAGGGTGTGAGGTGGCTGCGGCAAGGCAGGGACAGGATGTTGGCTTAGCAGAACTGGGGAGAGTGAAAGTTGCAGAGAGGATGGGGTTTGATAAGGCAGGGGGAGTGGAGATTAGTGGGGAGTAGAATGGATGTCATGCCCTGGAATTCCTGAGCAGGAGGGGGAAGTGTTGGTGAGATAGTGAAAGCCAGAGCAGATGGTGCCAGAGTGGGCAGTGGGTCTGGAGATTGATGAGTGGGAGGGGATTGTGTCAGGGTCTGAGCATGGAGGAGTTAAGCTAGTGCCTGTGGTGGACGGCAGTAAGGGCGGGGCACATCTGCAGGGTTGAACATAGAACAAAGGGGCTTTGGTTCTGGATATTTAGTGGGGACCTTGTGGCTAAGAGGACCTGAGCCAGGTAACACGAAGTGCAGAGAGAAGTTTAAGCCAAAGATAAAGTAAAGCCTGTACATAGAGAATCTCCTTCCATTTTCCTGAACACACATAGCAGTAGTAGAGATCCTGAATAATGTCAAGGTTGATCATGCCATTAAGCAGCCATTTGGACTGGTTGTTGAGGTCATACTTGGGCCACGTCTGATCACAAATAAAGATGAGGCTGTTGCATTTGAGGTCTGGAGCCAGTTCTGGAGGAACAAGATTATTTAGGAGAATCAGATGGAATGCGGGTTGAGGAAGCTCCCATCATGACCTGTAGAGGTCAGGCTGGCGGATAGCAGGTGTCCCCGAGATCACGTCAGTCCAACAAGGAGAGTAAGGGAACAGAGGGTGGGGGTCATCACCCACACTCACTGGAGCCCAGAGTGTAGAGTCCATAGGAAGGAAACGGGTTGAATCGTCACCCACACCCACTGTTTCCCAGGACACAAAGTCTGTAGAGGCACGAGGCCATAGGAGTTGTGGTGCCTGGTACCAGGACTTTGGGGGTAAAATCACGTAGAACCACAACCCATAGAAAGTTGCAATGAGACGATCCTCTGCCCACCCTGTCTTGCCTCATAAATTTTGAAGAGCCAGTGCGGATGGAGATCAGAGTGTTTGGTGGTGAAGAAGGAGCTCCAGGGTGGTTTTGTGGTTGGCAGGAATCCAGGATCCCGAAGCAGCTCAGATCTCCAAGGAGAGAGCAAGGTTGATGGGAGAGCCTAGATCCAAGTCACAGCACCAGTGAAAGGAAAAGCCACCCCAGAACACACCAAACACCAAACACGGAGTAAGGGAGAGGTTATTGTAGGCCAACAAGGCTGCCTCTCCATGCACAAGAGAAACAGCACTCCACACTAGAAGAATGGAGCTTATATAGTCCAGCAGAAATGAGGGAGTGAGAACAGTAAATTCCATTGGATAGGGTGAAGGCAACACATATGATTGGGCTATCCAGTCATCTGATCGCTGGTAAGTCAGGCCGGGCTTCTGAAATGCACCCGAGGCTTAAGGTGGCACCTCAGATAAGACGGCACTGGTGGCCGGCGCCGCGGCTCACTAGGCTAATCCTCCGCCTTGCGGTGCCGGCACCCCGGGGTTCTAGTCCCAGTCGGGGCGCCGGATTCTGTCCCGGTTGCCCCTCTTCCAGGCCAGCTCTCTGCTATGGCCCAGGAGTACAGTGGAGGATGGCCCAAGTGCTTGGGCCCTGCACCCCATGGGAGACCAGGAGAAGCACCTGGCTCCTGCCTTCGGATCAGCACGGTGCGCTGGCCACAGCGCGCTGGCCACGGCGGCCATTGGAGGGTGAACCAACGGCAAAGGAAGACCTTTCTCTCTGTCTCTCTTTCTCTCACTGTCCACTCTGCCTGTCAAAAAAATAAAAAAATAAAAGACGGCACTGGTTTCACCAACAGGTGTTACCCCAGAACAAGGTGAAGATTGCACAGCCTTGTCAGTGCAGTGTTGCTCTGCCATGTACAGCTCTGTAGGTGTGTCTTTGTAAACTGTGCACTCATGCAGGTATAAAAGACACAAAAGAATACCTAGCAGATGATCCTTGTACCTTTTTAGATTTAAAAAAATTCACAAAGAGAAATCCTATTTAATTCTTCCCACAACCTAATGGGTTGTTGTGTATCACCTCAGGGGTGAGATCAGTTCATGAATAACCCTCCTCTAATCAAACACTCGTGCTTTCCCTCCTCTGTTCCCTTATCCTGACGTTCACCCTCAGCATGAATGCCTTTCCCACCTCTCCTCTCCTCACCCATGGTCCAGCCACGCCCCGTGTCCCCTGTCCCGGAAGAACCTGCCCTGAGCAACCATGGTCCTTATGTGAGCACCTCGTGTGCCAGTTAATCCATAAAACTTGGACCAGCTCTTGTTTCCCAGTGTGTGTTTAGCTTGGATCTTTCTTAGTTGCTTGGATCTTTCTTAGTTACTTTTTTATTCTTTGTCTTTCTTGAAATTTGTTGCTGGTTCCGTAATAGTTCCAAAATAGTTGTCTTTTAATTAATCCATTGAAGGAATTACTCCTTTTTAAATTATATTTTCAAAATGCTTAAATTTAAGAAAACAAAAGTAGGAAAAATTAAAATCACAACACCCCCACATCACCATTCATTGTGGATATGTATTTCCTTCTTTTTAATTTCTGTTTCCTTTACATTGCTGTAATCAGCTGTACTTTTGTTGGTTCCTTGACTGCACTCAACACAGACATTTCAGTATTTGTCACAGTGGCAGCAGCAGCCGCTGGTTCCATGATTTAGTTTGTGCCAGCCTAGCCTATGGGGAACAGGGCCTGGAATACTGCCCACATCCCGCCTGGTATGGGCCTAAACCTCCCCAGAGGAAGGGGCACTTGTGTTGCATAAAGCTGCCATCTGCCTGTGGGTTGCTCCGGTGCAGGTGAAGCCTTAGTCAAATTCCCCCGCCCAGAGGTGGTGCCTTTTCCTAGCTGGACAAAGCGCTTTCTAGAATAGCAGTGGATTTGTGCCTGGCTCCCACCAAGTGGAAACCCCATGGCGCGCTTGGCCTTTGTTTTCTTAGAAAGATCAGCTTTTCCGAAGTCATGTGTTTTAGGGACTAAGTTCTCTTGGAAGCTGTCTCCATGGTCCCTTTTGGAGTAAAGAATTAAAAAAGGATAGTACAAGGAACTGTCAGATTGGAAAATGCCATGTGGAATGTGTAAAGACTAACAGCTCTGGATTCTGAATTGTAACAAACAAGACATTAAGGTTATCCTCTAGAAGGGCTGAACAGCTACGGTTTCCATACTCACGCTTCAGGGCCTCATGAGGGCAAGGGGTGCATGGTGCTTGCTCTCAAGAATGCCCTCTGACTCTGCCCTTGCCATTCCAGAATGAGTGTGAGTGCAAGAGCGGGTTTCGAGGAAGTGGCATTGACTGTGAACCAATCGTTTCTTGCTTGGAACAAGCCAGCATATGTCATCCACTGGTGAGTTTTATCACTTTTTTTTCATGACTTATTTTTAAAAACACTTGTGAAAGAAACAAGTTAGGTTAGTCCTAGTCTGGGCCTGGTGATGAACAAAATCTCTCCTTCCTCCAAGGGGAGCGCCTAAGCAGAATGTGAGTAGTCCTCCCAACTTTCACCCCAGGGCTCACAGGAACTGACATATGATTGCCCAATAAAATACAGGGTTCCCAGTTAAATTTGGATTTCAAATTAACAGCAATCTTTCAGCACAGGTAAGTCCCAAATTTGCATGGGACAACCTTACATTAAAAAGTCCTCATCATTTATCTGAAACTCAAATTTACCTGTGGAGTCCTGTATTTTTTTAAATTGCTAAATCAGGTGGGAATGAAGAGATTTTCACTGTGATTAAATAAGAGTGCACCGAACAAGCAGGCGGAAGCCCATCTTTGCAGCATTCGGGATCTGAGCCACTGCATCCATATTCCAGCCCTAAATTTGTGGCTCTCACTGCAGAGAAAGTCTGTGGCTGCCGAGATGTCATGTTAGGAAAGCAAAGCGCATCTCCTGTCTTGGTTTCACCAGGCGACCTGTCAGCTTGCTGCGGCGGGTGTCTGGAGCTGTGTCTGCCGGGAGGGCTATGAAGGTGACGGCCTCCTGTGCTATGGAAATGCAGCGGTGGTAAGTCCTCAGCTACGGGACGGATGACGAACGCAAAGCCCAGAGGGAGTGCAAGCCCCTTAGCTGAGGAGCCTGTAAAGCATCCCTCTACATGTCATTGGCTCCAGGAGAAGTTATGGGCAGCAAGCAGCTTCTCCCAGGGGCTTGCCGCTCTGTGGGCTAACTCTGATCTGGTACCTTCTGGCTGCCCAGTAGTTCCGAGGTCTCTTTCTTGCTACTCTACCTACCTAGCCTCTGCCCAGAGCTCTTGGCTCTCCTGTCTAGTTTGGTGCCTGGGGACCCAACACACCTGTGCCTGCCTCTGTCTTTGGGTACATGTGCATGCATGTGAGTGTGAGCACCTTCTGTTTATCAGGCACACGTTTGTGCACGTACATGTTTTTGTGAGAACATATTTGAGTAGCAGGCACATGTTCGTGCACATGTGCATGTCTGAGCACCTTCTGTGTGCAAGGTCAACCACTGTGCATGCATGTGTGCCTATAGGAACCACTTTGCGTACCACGCAGCTTCCACACAGCAGTGCCCTCGTTAGCCTCCCAGCGGCCCTCTGAGGGTGGGGTTATGGTTATGCCCATTTTCCAGGTGTGGAAACTAAGGGGCTAAGCAGACTTGCATAGGCTCCCTCGGCCTCAGAGTGAAGGACCCAACCCTTAGCTTAAGCCCAAGCACTTGAGCTCCGGCATGGACTACTCCACCTGTGCTCACATAGCAAGCACCGTAGCTGATCACTCACTTTGTTCAGTTCCCTGCAGTTTGGTTTCTGCCCCTCTTCCCTCTGAACAGCTCCAGCCCAGCAATCCCCCAGCACCCAGCACCCATCCAAACACTTGGTCCCCGGGCTCCTTCCTGGAGCTGCCCTGCACCCCGGACCTCGCCCTCCCGCCCACTAGGGGTCTCCGGCCAAGGGGCCATCTCCTGACAGCAGATCATGGAGCACAGACTCTAGAATGTTCTCCCACTGTCCATGGGCCACATTTTCTGAAACTCTAATTTCACTGGGTCCCTCTCTTCCTGCAACAAACAAGATGAAGTCCACATGTTCAGCCTTGAACCCCAGCTGCCTTTGCACTTCACTCAACAGCGCTCTCCTGGCTTACCTGTCACTGTCCCAGCTCCACACCTGCCCAGGTTCCTCGGTCCCCAGTGTCGCTCCCCCTCTTCGTGGAGGAACGACACAGGACCCTGCGCTGTTCTTTCGTCTGTTCGGTCCTCCCCGGGTTTGCTGCTGGTCCTTCCCGGGTTGGCTGCCGTCCCTCCACCTCCGTGGAGGGGTGGGGCCCCCTGCCACTTTCCCCACTTCCGCGGGGGAGCGGCACACCGCCGGCCGGCTCTCTCAGGGGCTGCTCAGATGTTATCCGGATGTTCCCCTTAGATGTTCCTGGTGCATGTTGTCTCTCTCCTCCTTTATAGTCCTCTTCCACCAATCCCAACTCTGCTACCCACACGCCGAGTACGCTGCTCTCCTCCGATCAGGAGCGGGATCAGCTCCTGCAGGTTACTGGTTGAACTGGAGGCAGCTGTGTAAAAGTTGTTTTTACTCCTCTCCCAGCGCCATATTGTGGGAGAGCAGATGCATAGAATAAGTCTTAATTCCAGTAACTTAGTCTAGTCCGAGCTGCTCCCCACACCCAGGGCCCAGCCTCTCACCTCAGTTCATATCCAGCACAGGCCTCCACCCCCCTAAACTGCCCCTACAGGGGGTGTGCAGATATCTCAGCTCTTGTACTTACTCATTTATCCATAAATGTGCTTTTTAGCATGTATGTACTAACTTATTCAACAACCTCAAGTATTTTCTAAAGGAATTGGGACAGTTCTGATGTGCATCATTTTTATATAAGTTGTGTGTACTTGCTATTGCCATTTATTGAAGCATTTAATATAGTTCTAAGATAATCTTGCATGCATGAATGTACCTCATTTTCATATCCAGGAGGAGAGCCTCATCTCTTTAGATAAGGCTCTTGGGCTCTCAGTGAGGTTATGCTGCTTACCTAAGATCACACAGCAAGCAGACAGCAGACCCAGGAATTGAACCCAGTCTTGTTTGACTCCAAGTGCAGGGCTTTCTTTTTTATTACTTTAACCCTGTCACACCTTCACGTGTCACTGGGCCACTGGCAATGTTGTTATCTTTTCAAGCCTTCATTTCCCCAAAATAACTGCAAGTTATATAAGAGCAGAAGGCGTTTTTCTCCCCTTCATATCTTACATCCTCCCTTCACACTACCCCAATGCCAGTGGTGGCAGTTCAATATATATGTTAATAAGTTCTACAGAAAAAAAAATTCAACAGCAAGTCAATTAGAAACAAGTGCGGCTTAAACTGAGGCTTTCCTACAGCATGACAGCCTCAATTTCAAGCCCTTTAAAACATTAACTCCTCTATTTCTCTCACCTACGAACTGGAGCTTTTATTTTCCCCCATTTTATAGATGGGACAACTGAGGCCCATTAAGTAAGTTGGTGAAGGAACAAGGAAATGGCGGAATGAAAACCCAGCAGGCTGAGTCCATGCTCCAAGATGCTACTCAGCATTGGCTCTGAAAGGGACTGTAGGCTGGGTTTGGTGGCCCTACAGAGAGGCTGGGTGGCCAAGCTCTTCTAACCAGAACTCTGGTTCTGGGTCTTTACTTCAGCTGAAGTTTCTGGAGTTCTTTGAGTATAGAGGATACTCGAGCCCCCTGTGAGTAAGAGAATATGCGGCTCCAGCAACAGAAATCCAGTTTGCTGGGCCCCCGCTTCCCCGGGACATCGGCGAGGCTGGCAGGAAAGCATGCCCAGCCCCGGGACGGCGACGTGTGGGCTGTCACAAAGCCCCTGCAGCTCCGCATCTCACTGTTCCTTCTCTTGTGTTCTCGCTCTACCCACCCGCCCTTGCCGATACGAATAAGGAATTGTCATTTCTCTCCGAGGCAGCTGTGTTTAACCAATGGATTCATGTGAGTACCTTTGCTGGGACTTAGGATTGGGAATGCATACTATTTTTGGAAATTTGGGCTGTGTATAATAGTGAAACTCCAGCTGGGAGGGAGGGAGAGCCACCATCCTGAGCGGCTGCTCTCAACCCTGAACACTCGTTGCAATCAACACATTTTATCAAATATCAGGTGTAGATTCCCACTCCCAAAGACTCTGGATTAGTCAGACATTTGCCTGGACATCAGTGTGTTTTAAAAGCTCCCCAGATGATTAGAATGCACCAGGGCTAAGAGCTCTCCTATCCATTCAGATTCACATGGATGGCTTCATTCATCACGGACATCTTTCTTAAAAGGTTAACACAACTCACGCTGTGAATCACCAAGTTGAATCTGGATGTACCGCTGCCATCTGGGAGATTGTGTGTGCTTAGCTCTCAGCCCGGTGCATCCAGAGGCACTTACCCTTCACCCAAGAAGTACTGTGTTCAAGAATCCAAACCCCACACTTCCCAGGTGTCTGAATCTCTGTCGTCTTTGAAGGATCCAGGATGCCTGGCCCAGGCAACCATCATGACAAAGAGTTTTTCCTTGTGAATAACTACAGGCCAAAATAAATCAGGCCTGGTCAGCACCCACTTGAGGATAGCTCCCGTCTCAGAGCCCCCAGACAAGACAAGGGACCTTGAGCACCTGATTTCTACCCAAACTAATTGCACTTGACCTCATCCTACAAACAGAAGCTTTCCCCATGGTGTGCTGGACCCAGCTGTTACAGCTCACCAGAGCTGGTTATGCACATTCCCCCCCCCCCCACTTCACTTTTGGTGCTGTCATGTGGGTAGGAATAGGAGTATTTACACTGGAGGAATCAGCAAATACTACAAGTTGTGGCTTTTTTCTTCTGAAAATCTGATCCTTAAACAGAAGCATGCTTCATCTTCTACCTAGAGCTGGTTCTTTTAAAAAAAATTTTATTTATTTATTTGAAAGAGTTACACACAGAGAGAGAGGTCTTCCATCCCTTGGTCCACTCCCCAATTGGCCACAACGGCCAGAGCTGCACCGATCCAAAGCCAAGAGCTTCTTCTGGGCCTCCCACATGGGTGCAGGGGCCCTAGGACTTGGGCCATCTTCTACTGCTTTCCCAGACCATAGGTGAGAACTGGATTGGAAGTGGAGAAGCCAAGAACCAGCTCGTGCTAGGGGACAAACGGGGCTCGTGTGCTTGGCAGAGATGATGGCCTCCCTAGGGATGTAATTCCATAACTATAAGAGAGACTTCAGGGGGTTCTTTTCTCAAATCCACCCTGCCCACTGAATGAAGCCCCATATTCCCTTGTGAGATGCATTTCCTTTTGTTTAAATGCCTGAGGCTTGTCAAAATGCAAATTTTCCTGATCAGGTCACATTTTGAGTCATTCTAAGTCCTTTGTACTAAATGAAAAATCAAATGATCTTGATAGGAGTGTGTGTGTGTGTGTGTGTGTGTGCATGCGCACGCATGCGCCCACATAGGATGCTGGCACTGCAGGCGACGGCTTTACCCGCTATGCCACAGCACTGGCCCCAACCAGAGCTGGTGCTATGAACAAACATGAAAAGTAGGTCGAGTTTGATTTCTGGCCTCCAGTCTTGCCCATGCTGCAACTATTCCTGCAGTCTCGCCATCACCCTTACTCCAAAGACATCCAGGAATTCTCAAGTTTCTTTGCACATCTTTCTCTTTCTCTCTCTGCCTGCCTGCCTCTGCCTCTCTCTCTCTCTCTCTCTCTCTCTCTCTCTCTCTCTCCCACACACACACACACACACACTCCTATCAAGATTATTTATTTGATTCTTTATTTAGGCTAAAGTATAAAGGACTTAGAATGACTCAAAATGTGACCTGATCAGGAAAATTTGCATTTTGAGAAGCCTCGGGCATTTAAACAAAAGAAAATGTGTCTCACAAGGGAATATGGGGCTTCACTCAGTGGGCAGGGTGGATTTGGGGAAAGAAACCTCTGAAGTCTCCCTTGTAGCCATGGAATTCCATCCCCAGGGAGACCATGATCTCTGCCAAGCACACGAGCCCCGTTTGTCCCCTAGCATGAGTCAGACCTCTTTGTCTTCCTTCCATGTGTGATCCAGAATGCTTCTCTACAACCCATGCTGTCAACCACCTGGAACCTCACCGTCCTGGTGCCATCCCAACAAGCTATTGAGGACATGGACCAAGATGAGAAGAGCTTTTGGTTGTCACAGAGCAATATTCCAGCCTTAATAAAGTAGGTATTATATATTCTATTGTTCATGATATCTGGCTGACATCAGTGTGACCCTTCTGTAGAAGTTCAGGGTGGGGAAGCCACAGGTTCCTCTAGTCCATGGAGCTGCACGTGTCCTGGTATTGCCCCTCCCCACCTCCTTCCCCCAGGACAGTAAGCATCAGCAGTTACTGGCAGCCAGTTGTGAGCAAGCACTGTTCCATCTGATCTACATATAGCTTGTTTAAAGATTTCTTTCTTTATTTCAAAGAGTTACAAAGAGAGAGGAAGATACACACACACACACACACACACACACGAGAGAGGGGGGGCGAGAGGGAGAGAGAGGGAGGGAGGTCTTCCATGTGTGTGTTCATCCCCAGATGGCTGCAGCAGCCAGGACTGTGTCAGGCCAAACCAGGAGCTTCATCCCAGTCTCCCACATGGGTAGCAGGGGCCCAAGCACTTGGGTCATCTTCCCTTGCTTATGCCAGGGCATTAGCAGGGAGCTGGATTGGAAGTGGAGCAGCTGGGACTCGAACTACACCCAAATGGGATGCTAGCATCACAGGTGGCAGCTTTACCTACCATGCCATAATGCCAGCCCCTACATATAGCTTATTTACTCCTCTCCAGAGCCCTAGAGAACAGTGTTTTAGTTATTCCCACCTTACAGATGTAAAAACTGAGGCACAGGGCAGTTAATTAGCTAACTGAAGCCAAAACTAACAACTGCAGGAGGAATTGGAGGTTTGAATATGGCTGTCTCACACCAGAGCCTCTTCTCAACGCATGATGTTTAATTATATTTAGCCCTTGTGGTCTGTTGTTTAAGGTACCATACGCTCCTCGGCACCTACGGAGTGGCAGACCTGCAGACTGTGTCGGCTTCTGATGTGCTCCCAACGTCTCTGCAGGGCCACTTCCTGCACCTGGAGAAGGTGGATGGGGTAAGAGAGCTCACAGTTTGTACCCAGTTGAAACAATTAGATCTTTGTTCACAAACATTTTTTTAAATGTTTGCATTATGAATGTTTCCAAACATGGTCAAAACTAGAAAAAAAAAACCCTCCATGTGAATGTCACCCAGCTGCAACAGTGATCAGTATGCACAGAATCACACACACATCAGTCTATAGCACTGATCTTCTTCCTGCTGGTAGACCACAGGCTCTTCCCACTGGAAACAGACTTGTCTAAAAGGGCTAAAGGGTGTGCAAGGTCACAACTTTTATTTTGATTTACAGTTAACCAAGAAGTTGTTACTAATAACCTATTAACTGAGTCATTATAAATATAAAATTTTCTATGAACTAAAGGTCAGTCAAATCTTTCTGGACACCTGCTATGAACCAGACATGGGTGTAGGTGCCAGAGATAGAGCAGTGCCCAAGGAAGAGCCCAGCCCTGGAGGTGCCCCCATCCTCTGGCACTTTCTACGATGCAGCAAGACTAAGATTCAGAGTTCCATGCAGAAGTCTGGCTGCCTGTGGCAGGATTTGTTTCAGGTAGGTAGGTATAAAGATAGACAGACAGACAGATAATTTGAAAATGCAGAGTTAGAGTAAGAGAAAAGGAGAAATCTTCCATCTGTTGGTTCATTCCCCAAATGTGTGCAACAGCTGGGGCTGGGTAAAGCCAAATCCAGCAGCCTGTAACTTCATACAGGTCTTCCATGAGGGTGGCAGGAGCCCAAACACTTAGGCCTTCTTCCACTGCCTTCCCAGACACATTAGCAGGCAACTGGATCCAAAATGGAGCAGCCAGTACTTGAGCCAGCACTCTGATGTACAATGCCAGTTTTTCAGGCTGTGGCTTAGCATACTGCACCACAATGCTATTCCCATGTGACAAGATTTTAAAGCTCTTTGGGGCCAGTGCTGTGGCACAGCAAGTAAAGCCAAGACCTGTGGTATCCCATATGGGCGCTGGTTCAAGTCCCAGCTGCTCCACTTCCAATCCAGCTCCCTGCTAATGGCCTGGGAAAGCAGTGGAAGATGGCCCAAGAGCTTGAGCCCCTGTTACCCACATGGGAGACCCAAAAGAGGCTCCTGGCTCCTGGCTTTGAATCAGCCCAGCTTGAGCCATTGCAGCCATTTGGGGAGTGAGCCAGCAGGTGGAAGATATTCATTCATATTCATTCTCTCCCTCCCCCTCCCCCTCCCCCTCCTTCCTCCCTTTCATATGAATAAATAACTCTTTAAAAATAAATACGTAAAACTCTTTCTCTAAGTTGTACAAAATGGAATTGAAGAGTGCCCTGGGAAGTGACAACTGCTCTATCTGTGGACCATGGACCACAGTCAAAAATGTTTGAGAATTGTATTTCTGTTCCCTCTTAGTGGAAAAGATTGTGGCTGCTAATCCCTAACTGTATGTAGTTCCTCAGATGATTTCTTTTATAAAGCAGGGAACAGTTACATAGGCTGCCATGGATTTTTTATATCACATTATGATAATTCTAGTGGCACTAGTATTATTTTCTACCAAGTTTTTAAAATCAAAATTGTATATAAAATGTGTAACATGATTTTCATGTGTGTGCCTCATGAAATTATTACTACAGTAATGCTAATCCATTGGTGTTTTAAACCAATGATTATCTTGGTAAGAATTAACTGAACGCTCCTGTGACAGGTGGATCCTAGGTACTGTAGATCAAAAGATAAATTAATCAAGATCCACACTCCAGAGAAACTCACCAGCAAAGATGCCTTTTTTTTTTTATTTGACAGGTAGAATTATAGACAGAGAAAGAGACACAGAGAAAGGTCTTCCTTCCATTGGTTCACCCCCCAAATGGCGGCTACAACCAGCACTATGCCAATCCGAAGCCAGGAGCCAGGTGCTTCTTCCTGATCTCCCATGCGGGTGCAGGACCCAAGCACTTGGGCCATCCTCCACTGCCTTCCCAGGCCACAGCAGAGACCTAGATGGGAAGAGGAGCAACTGGGACTAGAACCCGGTGCCCATATGGGATTTAAATTTTTCATTTGTTCAGTAACCAAATGTCCATGCAATAGCCAGACCTGGCTCCACCAAAGCCAGGTACCAGGAATTCAAATGGAATCTCCCACATGGGTGACAAGGACCCAAGTACTTTAACCATCATCCACTGCCTCCCAAGGAGCACATAAGCAGGAAGCTGGAATTGGGAGCAGAGCCAGGACATGAACCCAGACATTCTGATCTGGGATGCAAGCATCCCACATGGCATCTTAACCACTGCACCAAACACCTGCCCCCAAAGACACAGCTTTTTTAATCTCATTCTTCCGTCTGGTGTAAATGTCTCCCATTAATCAAAAGTGATGTGCAAGGTGGCCAGCAGTGCTTCCTTCCAGGTCTCTGCAGAAGTGACTTGGGAACTTCTTAGGGGGACACAGCTCAGCTTCTTCACTCAGGATTCCCAGCAGGAATTTCAAACAAAAGGTCATGATGGGGAGAAGAGGAACCAGAGAGAGTGGAGCCCCTTGTCATCAATGCTGTTTGGTGGCTGGGGTGGGTATCGGGGTTCACTCAGCCCCATTCCTCATCTAAGTAACACTCTGAAACTGATTGAGTTCTTTAAGATTTATTTTATTCATTTTAAGGAGTTACAGAGAAAGGTAGAGACAGAGAGAGAGGTCTTCCATCCACTGGTTCACTCCCCAGATGTCCACAATGGCTGGAGCTGAGCCAATCTGAAGTCCGAAGCCAGGAGCTTCTTCCAGGTCTCCCACGTGGGCACAGGGGCCCGAGGACTTGGGCCATCTTCTACTGCTTTCCCAGGCTATAGCAGAGAGCTGGTTTGGAAGAGGAGCAGCCTGGACCAGAACTGGTGGCCATATGGGATGCTGGCACTTCAGGCCAGGGCTTTAACCCACTATGCCACAGCACTGGCCCCAGTGATTGAGTTCTGACTAGAAAAGTCAGTTACCATCAGCACTGGTTTGCTGGAACCATCATAACGAAAGACCAGAGACTGGGTGACTTAACCAACGAGAGTGTGTTCTCTCACAGTTTGGGAAGCTTGAAGTCCAAGAGCAAGATGGTAGTGAGGTTGGCTCTTTCTGAGGTCCATACAGGAAGGAGCTGCTCCATGCCTTCCCCCTTGGCTTGTACTTGATCTTCAAGGTTACATAATGTTCTCTCACTATTGTTGTCTCTGAAAATTTCCCCTGTACCACCACTCATCCTGGATTGGCCCACCCAAGGATTTCATTTTAGTTTGATCACCTTTGTGTTTTTTGTTTTTTTGTTTGTTTGTTTGTTTACAGGCAGAGTGGACAGTGAGAGAGAGAGAGACAGAGAGAAAGGTCTTCCTTTGCCATTGGTTCACCCTCCAATGGCCGCCGCGGCCAGCACACTGTGGCCGGCACATTGCGCCGATCCGAAGGCAGGAGCCAGGTGCTTCTCCTGGTCTCCCATGGGGTGCAGGGCCCAAGCACTTGGGCCATCCTCCACTGCACTCCCTGGCCACAGCAGAGAGCTGGCCTGGAAGAGGGGCAACCGGGACAGAATCCGGCGCCCCGACCGGGACTAGAACCCGGTGTGCCGGCGCCACTAGGCGGAGGATTAGCCTGTTGAGCCACAGCGCCGGCCAGTTTGATCACCTTTGTAATGACGCTATTTCCAAATATGTCACCTGGGGTCTAGGTCCTGGGGGCTAGGACTTCAACATACGAACGGTGGGGACATGGGGACACATTTTGGCCCACAACACTGACTCTTGGTGCTTTCCATACTGCAAGGGCACTTTATTGAGCCTCAACCAGCACATTCTTGATAAGATAGAATAGTGTGGTGTGGAATTGAAGATCAGAGGGCCTCCCACGTAGTAGGGGAAAGTACTCTCATCTTGTGTGTGTGTGTGTGTGTGTGTGTGTGAGAGAGAGAGAGAGAGAGAGAGAGAGAGAGAGAGATCTAATGGGTCAAAATTTAAAGATATTTCTCATGGTGGGCTATGGCACCAAGTATGAAAGCTACTGCTTCTCAAAATGAATGAGTCCATGTGTGTACTCCAGAGTCTCATCTTCCTGTCGTGGTTTGCATTTACAGAATGTCACAATTGAAGGAGCGTCCATTGTGGATGGTGACAACGTAGCCACCAATGGCATGATACACATCATCAACAAGGTACAAAATTCCACCCTGGTAGCATCTCTTCTCCTTGGTTATTTGTCCTCCTGTAAGGAAAAAAAAAAGATAATGTAGCCCTAAGAGAAAAGCATTGTGCGTCATTACATTTATTTTTAAACCATTTAGAGGCTCTGTCATTTCTATCAAACTCAATAACCACTTACCCATGTGTATTCCAATGTGGGGCTACCATTCTCCATCATATCCTGTTTGGCTCTCTGCATTGCTGCACCCTAAAAGCATGTGGTAACAAAGGACCTACAAGAAAAAATGGAAATGGTAGAAAAAGTATTATGAGAGTTTTCCAAAGGTAAGAAAGAGGGGGAATAGAAGAAGAAGAATAGGAAAATGGACTGTAAGCTCTCCTATAATTCCCAGTTACTGTATTCGAATCTTTAGTTAAAAATGAAAGTTAGAATTTAGTGAACTCTGGAAACTTTTGGAGGTCAAAGATTGGAAAAAGCAAATTAAATAACTGCATTTTAACTAAACATGTTTTCACTTGGCACTGATATGTTCACCTTTTTATTTTAAACTTTGAAAAAGCCAGCTGTTTAGAAAGAAGAGGCTATTTGTAAGACTCCTGCATGCCTTGTTTTGCAAAGATCTTGCAATTCTGCTGTAGTACCAGGGACATTAAGAAACACAACATCTTTAAGTGAGCGACTCTTCATGTGTAAGCAGCAATGCCAGATTTATGACGTCAGATAATGCAAAGTAACATTATTTATCAAGCATACATTTCCAATCCTGGCTTTCCAAAACAAACAAAATAAAAACATAAAATTACCTTTTCTGCTCCCAGTTTTTTATGAATACACTCCGCTTAGTAGGAAGACACCCCAACCCATCTCTCACATTGAGCATTAGCTTTTGGTGTGTATAAGCAAACAAAGTTCATGAATTTCAGATGTGTAGTTTTAAGAGCATGATAACACTTCCCACCCTTCCCTCACTCCCTCACTCCCTCCCTCCCTTGCTCCCACCCCTTCTTCCTCCTTCCTTTTCTTTTTTTCTTTTAATGTTTACAACAGCATATTTTCAGTTTATTTTATAATTACAAGTTTAACCCACTATTCAGTAATGAATCCAACAAGTGGTAATTGGAAAAACCTCTGTTCCTCAGGAGTATAGACAAGGACTATAAACAATAATAAAATCTCAAATGGTAGTTTTGCTCATATATTATTTTTTTTTTTGACAGGCAGAGTGGATAGTGAGAGAGACAGAGAGAAAAGTCTTCCTTTGCCATTGTTCACCCTCAATGGCCACCAGGGCCAGCGCCCTGCGGCTGGCGCATGGCGCTGATCCGATGGCAGGAGCCAGGTACTTATCCTGGTATCCCATGGGGTGCAGGGCCCAAGCACTTGGGCCATCCTCCACTGCACTCCCTGGCCATAGCAGAGAGCTGGCCTGGAAGAGAGGCAACCGGGACAGAATCCGGCGCCCTGACCGGGACTAGAACCTGGTGTGCCAGCGCCACAGGCGGAGGATTAGCCTATTGAGCTGCAGCGCCGGCCTCATGTATTACTTTTTATACTCTGTATCTTAGTTACCACAAATCAGGGAAATATATATATTTCATCTTTTTGGGACTGGATTATCTCACTAAGCATAATAGTCTTCAGTTGCAGGCCGGCGCCGCGGCTCACTAGGCTAATCCTCCACCTAGTGGCGCCGGCACACCGGGTTCTAGTCCCAGTCCGGGCGCCGGATTCTGTCCCGGTTGCCCCTCTTCCAGGCCAGCTCTCTGTTGTGGCCCTGCACCCCATGGGAGACCAGGAGAAGCACCTGGCTCCTGCCTTCGGATCAGCGTGGTGCGCTGGCCGCAGCGCACCAGCCGTGGCGGCCATTGGAGGGTGAACCAACGGCAAAAACGAAGAGCTTTCTCTCTGTCTCTCTCTCTCACTGTCCACTCTGCCTGTCAAAAAAAAAAAAAATTAGTCTTCAGTTGCATCCATTTTGTTGCAAAAGACAAAATTTTATTCTTTTTATGGCTGAGTAGTATTCCATAATGTGTATATGCCATAATTTCTTTATCTAGTCATCAATTGATGGACAGCTGGATTGATTACACATATTAACTATTAGGAGTTGAGCTGCAGTAAACATGGTTGTACAAATAACTCTTTCCCTATGCTGATTTCACTTCTTTTGCGTAAATTCCCAGGAATGGAATGGCTGGATCATGTGGTACATCTATTTTCAGATTTTTGAGGAATCTCCATACTCTCTTCCATAATGGCTGTACCAATTTACATTCCTACCAACAGTGGATTAGGATACCTTTTTCCCATCTCCTCACCAGCATTTATTGTTTGTTGATTTCTGTATGACAGCCATTCTAACTGGGTTGAGGTGAAACCTCATTGTGATTTACATTTCCCTGATGGCTAGTGATCCTGAGCATCTTTTCATATGTCTGTTGTCCATTTTATCCTTTGAAAAATGCCTGTTCATGTCCTTTGTCTATTTCTTAACTGTATTGTTTGTTTCATTGTTGTTGAATTTTGAGCTCCTTATATATCCTGGATATAAATCCTTTATCAGATTTATAACTTGCAAATATTTTCTCTCATTCTGTTGATTGCCTCTTACTTTTATGCGGTATTCTTTGCTATACAGTACCTTCTTGGCTTGATGTAATCCCATTTTTCTTTTTTTTTTTTTCTTTTGACAGGAAGAGTGGACAGTGAGAGAGAGAGACAGAGAGAAAGGTCTTCCTTTGCCGTTGGTTCACCCTCCAATGGCCGCCATGGCCAGCGCACCACACTGATCCAATGGCAGGAGCCAGGTGCTTCTCCTGGTCTCCCATGGAGTGCAGGGCCCAAGCACTTGGACCATCCTCCACTGCACTCCCTGGCCACGGCAGAGAGCTGGCCTGGAAGAGGGGCAACCGGGACAGAATCCGGCGCCCCGACCAGGACTAGAACCCGGTGTGCCGGCTCCGCAAGGCGGAGGATTAGCCTAGTGAGCCGTGGCGCCGGCTCCCCATTTTTCTATTTTTGCTTTTATTGCCTTTTCTGCTGGGTTCTTATCCAAGAAGTCTTTGCCTGTGCCAATGCCTTGCAATATTTCCCCAATGTTTTCTGGTCTTAGGTTTAGATCCCTGACCCATTACACTGGACATTATTACCATGAGGATCTATTCTAGTCCTACCTTCCTTAACCCATGCAGTCCACATCACTGAGGATGACAGATTCAGGAGGGCAAATTCTAGAGATGAGCGGTTTTTTTTTTTTTTTTTTGTAAAAGATGAGACAGTTGGAGTACCTGGTTTTAAGCCCCCTCTCTGCTCAAATTCCAGCCTCCTACTAATGCATGCTGGGGAAAGCAGCAGATGATTTCTCACAAACTTGTGTCCTGCAACCCATGTGAGAGACCCAGGTTGAATTTCTGGCTTCTGGCTTTGGCTTGGCCCATTCCTGGCTGTTGCAGGCATTTAAAGAGAGAACCAGTAGATGGGAGATCTCAATGTCTGTTTGTCTCTGTATGTCTCTGTCTCTATCTGTCTTCCAAATAAACTTTTCTAAATTTTATTTAAGTTATATAATTTTCATGTATTTCATACATACAGATTTAGAGACACAGTGATACTTCCCATCCTACCCTTCCTCCTGCCCACATTCCAACCCTCTTCCTCTTCCCTCTCATACCCCCACTCTCATTTTTTTTAGATTTATTTATTTATTTGAAAGGCAGAGTTACAAAGAGGCAGAGGGAGAGAGAGAGAGGCCCTCCATCCACTGGTTCACTCCCCAAATGGCTGCAACAGCTGGAGCCAGGCTGATCAGAAGCCAAGAATCAAGAACTTCCTCTGAGTTTCCCACATAGGTGTGGGGGCCCAAGGACTTGGGCCATCCTCTACTGCTTTCCCAGGCACACTAGCAGAGACCTGGATCAGAAGTTGATCAGCCAGGACTCAAAATGACACCCATATAGGATGCCAACACCACAGGCAGCAGCATCACCCACTATACCACAGTGCCAGACCTCCCACTATTAACTTTTACAAATATCTACTTTTAGCTTATTTAATGATTGTATAGTTGGTTAACCCTACACTAAGTAAAAGAGTTCAACAAATAATAGGAAAAAAAACACTTCCTCAATGGAAGAGACAAGGCTGTAAGCAATCATCAAATCTCAAAATGTCCATTTCACTCCAATACATTACATTTTAGGTACTCTATTAGTGTCCTTGGATCAGGGAAAGCACATGATATCTGTCTTTTTGGGACTGGCTTATTTCACTAAGTATAATGGTTTCCAGTTGTGTCTATCTTGTTGGAAAAGAAAGTTTTTTTTACAGTTTAGTAATACTCTGTAGTGTATGTATACCATAATTTCTATATCCAGTCAATAGTTGGTAGACATTTGGTTTGATTCCATATCTTAGCTGTAGTGACTTGTGCTGCAATGAACATTAGGGTACAAATAACTCTTCCATATGCTGATATCTTTTGGTTTGGGTGAATTCTCAGGAGTGGGATGGCTGGATCATATGGTAGGCCTATATTCAGATTTCTGATGTATCTCCATACCATCTTCTATAGTGGTTTACCAGTTTACATTCCCACCAACGGTGGATTAGGGTAACTTTCCCTACATCCTCGCCCGCATTGTTGTTTATTGATTTCTGTATGAAAGCAATTCTAATTGGATTGAGATGAAGCCTCAGTGTGGTTTTGATTTGCATTTCTCTGATGGCTAGTGATCCTGAGCATTTTCTCAAATGTCTATTGGCCATTGGAATTTCCTCTTTTGAAAAATGTCTGTTCAAGTCCTTTGACCATTTCTTAAGTATATTGTTTATTTTGTTGTTCAGTTTTTTTGAGCTCTTTATTGATTCTGGATGTTAACCCTTTTTCAGTTGCATAGTTTGAAAATACTTCCTCCTATTCTGTCAGTTCCCTCTTCACATTGCTGAGTATTTTGCAGTACAGAAGCTTCTCAGCTTGATGTCATCCTATTTGTCAATTTTGGCTTTGAGTTCCTGTGCTTCTGGGGTCCTTTTCAAGAAGTCATTGCCTAGGCTAATGTCTTGCAGGGTTTCCCCAATGTTCTCAAGTAACTTGATGGTATTAGGTTGTATATTTAGGTCTTTGATCCATATTCAGTGTATTTTTGTGTAAGGTGTAAGGGAGAGATCTTGTTTCATACTTCTCACGGAGATCTAATTTCCCCAGCATCATTTTGAAGAGACTGTCCCTGCTCCAGGGACTGATTTTAGCTCCTTTATCAAAGATAAGTTGGTTGTAGATTCTTGGATTGATTTCTGGAATTTCTATTTTGTTCAATTTTTCTACAAGTTAGCTTTTGTGCCAGTACCAGGTGGTGGTTTTTATTATAACTGCCCTGTAGTTTGTCTTGAAATCAGGTATTGTGGTGCCTCCAGCATTGTTTTGTTATATAAGATTAATTTAGCTAGTCAAGGTCTCTTGTCTTTCCATTTGAATTTTAGCATCAATTTTTCTCAATCTTCAAAGAATGTCATTGGTATTTTGATTGGGATCACCTTGAATCTGTAAATTGCTTTTGATATTATGGACATTTTGATGATGATTCTTATAATCCGTGAACATGGAAGATTTTTTCCATTTTTTAAAGTCTTCTATTTCCTTAGTGTTTTATAATTTTCATCGTTGAGTTCTTTGCTAACCTTGGTTAAATTTATTCTGAGGTATTTAATTTTTTTTGGAGCTATTGTGAATGGGACTGATCTTAAAAGTTCTTTCTCAGCCATGGTACTGTCTATGTATACAAAGGCTATTCAGTTTTCTGTGTTGATTTTATATCTTGCCACTGCACCAAACAATTTTATGAGTTCCAGTAGTCTCTTAGCAGTGTCTTTTCAATACCCTATATATAGAACCATGTCATCTGCCCATAGGGATAGTTAGACTTCCTCCTTTCCAATTTGTATCCCTCTGATTTATTTTTCTTGACTAATGGCTATGGCTAAAACTTCTAGGCCCATATTAAATAGCAGTGGTGAAAGTGGGCATCCCTGCCTGGTTCCAGATCTTAGGGGGAATGCATCCAGCTTTTCTCCATTCAATAGGATGCTGGCCTTGGATTTGTTATAAATTGCCTTGACTGTGTTGAAGAATGTTCTTTCTATATTCAATTTGCTTAAGGTTTTCATCATGAAAGGATGTTGTATTTTATCAAATGCTTTCTCTGAATCTATTGAGATAACAATATGGTTTTTGTTCTTCAGTTTGTTAATGTGATATATGCATTTATTGATTCGTGAGTGTTGAATCATCCCCGCATACCAGGGATAAATCCCTGGTCTGAGTGAATAATCTTTCTGATGTGTTGTTGGATTAGCTAATATTTTGTTGAGGATTTTTGTATCTGTGTTTTTCTATGTTGAAGGAATATTGATTTAAATTTCTTTTTATCTATTGTATCTTTTTCTGGTTTGGGAATTAAGGTCATACAGGCTTCATAAAAGGATTTTGGGAGGATTCTTTCCCTTTCAATTATTTTGAATAGCTTGAGAAGAATTGAAATTAGTTCTTCTTTAAATGTCTAGTAGAATTCAGCAATGAAGCTGCACAATCCTGAGCTTTTCTTTGTTGGGAGGGTCTTTATTACTGATTCATTCTCCATCTTGGTTTTTGGTCTGTTTAAGTTTTCTATGGCTTAATGACTCAATTTTGGTAGCTTGTATGTGTCTAGGAATCTATCCATTTGGTCTGCAATTCCAAATATTTTGGCATATAGCTCTTCTAATGATTCTTTTTATTTCTGTGGTGTCTGTTGTTACATTTCTTTTTTTCATCTCTGATTTTATTCATTTAGGTCTTCTCCCTCTTTTTTGGTTAGTTGGACAAATGGTTTATCAATTTTGTTTATTTGTTCAAAACTCCACCTCTTCACTGATCTTTTATATAGTTTTTTTTATTTCAATTTTGTTTATTCTCTAATTTTACTTATTTCTTTCCTCCTACTAATTTAGAATTTGGTTTGTTTTTATTTTTCTAGTTTTATAGTTCTAGCTCCTGGCTCCTGGCTCCTGGCTCCGGATCAACTCAGCTCCAGCCAGTGTAGCCATTTGGGGAGTGAACCAATAGATGGAAGACCTCTCTCCTCTATCTGTAACTCTGCCTCTCGAGTAAATACATAAATATTTGAAAAAAAATTAGGGGGAAAAAGAAAAAACTAAAACATTCCAGTTTTATGTCCTTCGATTGGAGAAGGTTCTAGGCAGAATGAGAAGATAGAAACATTTATTTTGTCCAGAAGGTGAGCCATGCAGGGCTTGCAAACTCAAATGCCCATAGACACCATGCACATGACAAAGATGATTGAGGGGAAACAGGTGGAAGGCGAGCGTGGACTATGATGAAAATGACTGAAGGATCCTCATAGCTGCCGTTCCCAGTCCCAGTGGCTACCCTCTGCAGCTCTGTGTTGTCTGCAGAAATGCAGACTGATGTTTTTAAACAGGAAGCCAGAAATCTACATCTTATGGTAAAATGCCCTATTTTTTGACATTGCATGAGCCAAGAAATGAAGAGCCTGTAGAGTAAACAGTGGATTTTAACTGCAGCTTGCTGCATTTCAGTTTGATTTTCAGGTCTTCACTGAAAGATGAAAAACTGGATTAGGTGACTTGGGGAAGCTATGAGACCTCTGGGGCATGGTGGGATTTTCCCCAACAGCAGGAAGTTTAAGGACAAGACATAAAACTGAACTACCAACACCTCCAAGTCTCTTTCTCCCTTTCACTTTGCGTCCTAGAATACTTTCAATCTGAGTAATCTTCAACATGTTTTCAATGTCAATTCCTTGTACTGTCTAAAGAAAGTAATAGGATTTTCATGTGTATCTGGAAGCAGCAAATCCTAGCAACATGTGCTAACAGAATTTGGGGGCTTCCTTTCCCAGGTGCTGGTCCCCCAAAGAGTTCTCACCGGCTCCTTACCAAACCTGCTCACCCGGCTGGAGCAGATGCCCAACTACTCCATCTTCCGGGGATACATCATTGCAAGTACCACACTCCCTTCATGACAGCCTGGCTGGGGTTGCCTGGGGATGGGAACTGCTCATACGCTCTGGTCTCTTTCCACCACAGCAATATAATCTGGTGAATGCAATCGAGGCTGCCGATGCTTACACGGTGTTCGCCCCCAACAATGACGCCATCGAGAATTACGTCAGGGAGAAGAAAGTCACAACTCTAGTAGGTATAGGGAACAAGCGCCAGGGAGGTTATTCGCTGCATATTCAGACGCTCAACATTTTAAGTGCATCAGTTTTATGCCTTTTCACTCTTTCATCAAAGCCCCTTGTCCATATCCACATTCTTAACATAACCTCGTGCAGAAATTCCACCCCCACACAAAACCCCCATGCCCAAGCTGCTCTGTTTAGTGCGTCCCAGCCCCTACACACAAGCCTGCAGGCATCCTAGGAACCAGGAAGGATCTTCATAGCTGCTGCTCCAGTCCCTGACATCTTCCTGGCCTGAAGAGCTGTGACGTCAGCAGCATGGATCTACAGGGATGGACTGTTTGTGCAGGCAGACAGCCAGAGAAGAGGGCCTGGCCCGTGAGCCAGTATGGTCCTTCAGGAGACACAAAGCACACCAGTTACTGAAGCAGAGAGAACTCAGTAGTACAAACTGTTTATTGGGTATAAAGGGAGAGAGGGGTGGCAGAGATCACAGAGGTAGAAGTGGCAGGAGGGCATGCAAGACCTGGAGGTTGGAATTATTAAAACAGGAACCTTAAAGGAACCTCAGGCTATGGCACAGGGAATGTTCAGCAGGGGCTGGTGTCTGACATTGGAAGAAGGGGCCAGTGAGCCCAAAACTCAGATGTGCAGGAGGTGGCATCGCCCGGCTGGTGCCTCAGAGGTGGGGAGGGCATGATGAGTCCTAGGAAACTGCCCTTCCGTTCAGCTGCCACTGCCTAGGAAGAGGAGTGGGATCCACAGGAGCTGGAAGCAAGAGGGAAGGAGCAAGCCCAAGCCTCACAAGTGCCCTCCAGTGCTTGCCATCAGCAGAACCGGAACCCTAGGGGAAGGAAGGGGTGCAGATTACAGCCTCAGCCCCAGCAGAGAGCATGGGAGGGCGGGCTTGCAGTGAGAGACAACTCATAACCTTCTCTCCTCCCTCACATCGTGCTTCAATTCCTCTCAATCAGTGTTGGTTTCACCAGGGGCAGGAAGTGTTGGTGATTGGGAAGAGGTATTAAAAGGGTAGGAACCACTCTAAAACCCATAGCGCACCTCCAGCTTCTGCTGGTTGTGCTGGAGGGAGTCTGTCCGCCCTACCAGGCAGCCATCTTGGATCAGATATGAGGTGCCATTTTGCTCAGATGTGGCCACACATCTGCACCCCAGGAAACACCTCCCGCTCTCCTGTCCCTTGCTCACTGTGAGCAGCTCAGCTGCCCATGGCCAGGAGACTGCTCAGCACTCAGTCAGACCCCAGTCCTACATGCCACCCAGCTGGGGACATGAGCCACAGAGGAGGGTCTCTGAGACACCTCACTGGGCTTCCACTCATCATCCCTGAAGAGGCTGGGGTGCAGGGACTCTCACTTCAGAACAGTTCCACCCAAAACTGTCACCTTTGCAACCCACCCCAACATTCATACCCTCTATCTGGGCTTCAGAGTCACTGAACAAGTTCTTGACCATCCTACGTGGAAAGTTTGCAAGTTCTCAAGGTAATGTATTCCACAACTCACTTTGGTGTTTAATACCCACTGAACTTCTACTCCAACACGTTGTTGCTTCTCACGGTGATGCCCCCAGTGCTGGCACTGTGGAGCAGACCCATAATGGACTGGCTGATCTCTTGGTTCACTTCTATTCTCTGTGTGGCTCAGGAGGAGGACATAGTGCAGTATCACGTGGTCCTGGATGAGAAACTCCTGAAGAATGACCTGCACCATGGCATGCACCGGGAGACCATGCTGGGTTTCTCCTACCTCCTCGGCTTCTTTCTCCGCAACAACCAGGTGTGATCCTTTTAGTTAAAACCCAGTAACCAGTGTCTCAGCTCCTGTCAATCCTCATCTGTTCCATATTGAGATAATCCCACCAGTGAGTCCCAGACCCTACCAACACAAAACAGTTGTCTGTGTTTCACCATAAAGTAATGACTGAACCACATTGTCCTGCTCATCACCCACCCTGTCTCCAGCCTTCAGATAATCAACGTGAATATACTTAAAAGGATCTTTTTATTGCTTCTTGGTGTTTTGGCTAAGATCAAGTGTGGGGGTGGGCACTGTGGAATAGCGGGTAAAGCCATTGCCTACAGTGCCTGTATCCCACACGGGTGCTGGTTCGAGTCTCGGCTGTTCCACCCTTTTAAGTATACTCATTTTCTGATTTTTCCACAATAACAGTGATTTTTGATAGCTTTCATTTTTATTTTGGTTTTTATCATCTTTTATTTCATCATATGAAGATCAATATTCCAAAGAACTTAGAAGGATCTATTTCAGTGCTATAATGTTTATTTTCTACTTACGCAGAAATTCTTTGATCCAGAGCAAAAGTTTTTCACACAGTAGAGGCTTTAGTTGTATTAATACTCATTTACTTTCTCTTAGGAGAACAGAAGTATGGAAAAAATCTTTTTAAGTAAATTGATGTGTTTAAATCAAAATTTTAAAGTAAGCCCACAATTCTCAGTATATATCCAATCATGGGAAACATTCAGACTTTTTCATGCCAAATTAAACAGCATTACAACATCAACTATTCTATTTTGGCCTTTAAAAAATAGCATCTTGGAATTCTGGAAATTGTCATCACACTATTTGAGACTAAGGAAGGTTTCCTGTTAGTGTTCCCAATATACACAGACCTGAGAGCTCCTCCGTGAAGCCCAGCCTTGGACTTATCCCAACATCCAGATGGAAATGGGTTGATTGCAAGGAACTCATGAGAGACACAAACATTCAGTGGAAATTCAAGTTTAAGTATTTAGTTGCATCTTTTTAAATTGGAGATGTTAATTTAGGAATTATTGTGTGAATTTTAACCCTTGTTGGGTACTAACTTGGTATAACACAGAATTGTTCTCCTCTCTCAACTTCAGCCCTGCTCCACCTCCACACACAAACGCATACTACACATCACCCCAATTTTCAAAAAACCTTTGGTCTCCAATCACATTCATTATATTCTTTAATGAATTAAGAGTTTCATTTATCCTTTCCCAAGAAAATATCAAAACAGAACAAATTATAGCTCAAAGCGGAATGTGACTTGGCTGCTTTAGATACTGACTTAGTTCTCAGGATTGAATGCTTACGAACACACTAAGCAAAGATAGATCCAAACACACCATCTCTCACAATCCGTAGCTAGTTACTCTTATTGTTAGCTGTCAGGTAGCCTTTTCAGGGGTTGCTTATAAATTAACCATGAGGTAGGGACAAGCTCAAGGACGAGTTGCTTTTTCCATGTCCTGGTTGTGGAGAGCTTCCATCCCTCTGGGACCACCAGGCTACAGTACAACTGAGCATCTCTATGGAGCCGTGTTGTCAATGGGCCCTAAAACAAAGATCAAGAGATAGCATTTTTCTTTTTATAAATATATATTTTTAAGATTTATTTATGGCTGGTGCCACGGCTCACTAGGCTAATCCTCCGCCTTGTGGCGCTGGCACACCGGGTTCTAGTCCCAGTCGGGGGTACCGGATTCTGTCCCGGTTGCCCTCTTCCAGGCCAGCTCTCTGCTGTGGCCCAGGAGTGCAGTGGAGGATGGCCCAAGTGCTTGGGCCCTGCACCCCATGGGAGACCAGGAGAAGTACCTGGCTCCTGCCATCAGATCAGCGCGGTGCGCCGGCCGCAGCACGCCAGCCACGGTAGCCATTGGAGGGTGAACCAACGGCAAAGGAAGACCTTTCTCTCTGTCTCTCTCTCTCACTGTCCACTCTGCCTGTCAAAAAATTTTAAAAAATAGATTATTTATTTGAGAGGTAGAGTTACAGAGAGAGGGAGAGACAGAGAGACCTTCCATTCTCTGGTTCATTCCCCAAATGGCTACAATGGCCCAAGCTGGGCCCATCCGAAGCCAAGAGCCAGGAGCTCCTTCCAAATCTCCCACATGGGTGCAGGAGCCCAAGCACTTGGGCCATCTTATACTGCTTTCCCAGGCCATAGAGGAGAGAGGAGAGCTGCATTGAAAGTAAAGCAGCTGGGACCCAAACCAGTACCCATGTAAGATGCGTTTTTCAAACACACAGGAACTGATTAATTTGAGAGATGAAGAGAGACCCTAGAAATGATCCTGATCAACCTCTTTGTTTTACAAAGGAAAAAATATGAAAGAGAGGGAAAGCAATTCTCCAAAGGTCACATAGGTGGTGTCAAATGCAGCTCTATCACTTGGACTCCCTTTTCCTAGGTTGAGTTCTTTCCACACTGCCTTCTGGGTAGGTATGGGAAGATTTCCTAGGCTGTTGTCATGTCGGTAGCCTCCGGGCTCACCTTCCCCATCTCCCTTAAAACCACTGCAATTAAAGGTCATGTTTAACCCTCTTGTTCACAGCTCTATGTAAATGAGGCTCCAATCAACTATACCAACGTAGCCACTGACAAGGGTGTGATCCATGGCTTGGGGAAAGTTCTGGAAATTCAGAAGAATAGGTGTGATAATAATGACACAAGCATTGTACGAGTAAGTTATATCCAAGGTTGATGATGCAACCAGTGGGGTTGGCTTGTGTTTTTTATAATTTTGAAGCATAAGACTTCTCTTTTACCGTATCTTAGTTTAATCCAAAAACCAGTGAGTGAGCATTTGCTGTGCCATGGAGCATGCCAGGCTGATTGTATAAAGACACAACCCCTGCCCTCAGAGAGCTCGTGGTCAATGCATTAGATTGTACCTGTGTACCTGGGAGAGCTGTGTTGGAAGAATTCTGAAGTCATGCCTTGTCTAGCACAGGTACAGGGAGAGGACTATGGTTCATCTGTGGCAGGGATTAGCCAAACCTCATTACTAGAAGTAAAATGTGAACATGGACAAGTACAGTGTAACATGGGATGCAATAATGGAAAAATTTCACTCTGGTCCATTGGACAGTGTAGGATCTTTTAGTAATAGTAATAAATGTAGCCATTTCTTGGGCGCTACATGCAAGGGGCCACTCTAAAATTTTACTTGTACTAACTCAGGTAATCCTCACTACACCCTACAAAGTAGCTCCCATTACTATTCCCATGTTACATGTTAAGTAATGCACACAGGTATACATATTAGCAAGTGTCAGAGAAGAGGTTCAAATCTAGGCAATCTGGCCCCAGAAATGGAACCCTGAACAGCCTACCAAACGGTGCAGTGGGCACCAAGTTAAGAGTGGCCTCATTGCTCACCTCCTAGTTTGAGGTCAGTTTGCGCTTAGGTGTTTATGTCATTCTTAATGTTTGCTGGCTGTCTTATAGCAGTTTTGCTATCTCCATTGAACATCTCTCTGCACCCTCCAGGCAGACCAAGTGCTCCCAAGGCTGGGCACTGTGTGTAGCCCACCATTCATCTCTGAGTTGGCTCTAAGTCACTAATTTCCAATACGTAAGGATTGTTGATAAAGGAATTAGGATGTAAATGAATAAGACCTCCACTCTGTTAGGGGTTACTTGATGCAGAAGGGTGCTGTGGGGAAAAGTAAAGCTCAAACACATACGGCCTGAAGGAGTTGGTCCTTATCTCCAAGGGCACTAAAGAGGCTGAGCAGGTGACTGCTCCACATTCTGAAACCACCTGCCCTAGAATATATTTGCATTCTTCACTAGTATTAATAGCTTCAAGATGTTCTCTTTGCCTCTGCATTTTACCAAGGGCAAGTGTGGAAAGTGTCCGCAGCAGCCGATCTGCCCATTTGGGACTAAACCTCTGGTAAGTGTTTTGTCCACTTTGACAGAAGAGTTTCCAAATCTGAGGGAGCCCAGACTAAAAAAAAATATATATAAGAGTCTCCAGCAGAGCTCATTTTCACTGCCTTGTTACTTCATTTCATTTTACCTGGTGACATGGATGCATCTTTGTAAAGTCTTACATCCGTTTGTACTAAGATAAAATTCGATCAGTAAATGGAAACAGGCTTTTGTCAGTGAGAATACATGCAGGAAAGGACTTCTCACTTTTACATCTTCCACCTCCCAGT